>NC_091130.1:158107951-158417951 GCF_040183065.1 Periplaneta americana
AACACTGGACTGACATTGTCGGATTTTTTTCTCGTCTGGTAGCATTTTCTCAGAAATCATTACTGTATGTCAGAACTTTATAGGCCTAATGGTTATTGAGATAGTTTGAGGCTGGAGCTGAGCTTTATTTCATGAATAGTTCGTTTACTGGCAAGGCTTGTGCCATAAGAACCATCAGTTCTTTAACCTCAAGTTTATACATGTTTTTTCCACTAACTTTATATAAAACTAGCCGTACCCGTGCGCTCCGCTGTAATAAATATAAAGTAATTACATAATTAAAATAGGACATTTGATCCAGGGAACATTCGTGTTTGATAGAAGGATAAATCGTTTAATATGTTACTTAATTTAAATTGTATTTAAATAATTAAAATGCGATCATTTTAGTCCAGAGACACTCATTTGGTGCAATGACAATTCCTTTAACATGTTTCTAATTTTTATTACATGCAACCATAGTTTAATGAACATTGACATCATTTAGATTTAATGTGTATATTTTATTTTACTTGTTATAGGTTTCCATTGAATTATGGTAATAACTTAATTTTAACCCTTGTTTTCTACGTATTCAGTAAATGGCGTTTGGCCCACTATGGTTCTGAACCCCTCAAATAACTTAAATTATATTATATAATATTACGTTACATATATTCTATTATATTATATTATATTATATTATATTATATTATATTATATTACATTACATGATATTATATCAGAAGTTACTGTAATAACATTATAGCATTATGTCCATCTAGAGAAACTACACTTTCCAATGGTGAAATAATAATTAATTATACAAATCGCTTAATTTAGCTTCCGATATTACTTCATACAAACAGAAACATTCTCTGTAGGCTATCTTTCATAGCTTTCGATTGTTGCTGTCCAAGGCCCCTTATAGACGAAGTCATTTGTTTTTTAATTCATTACACGGCCTTAGATGGCAGTTATTTTAGTTTTAAAACTCATTTATCTCATTAAATATCAGTCCTATCAAACATTTTCAAGGAATAAAACTTATAGCAAATTATTTTTAAAGAAACTTTTGTTGTGTAACATTGTTCACAAAAATCAATAATAAGGGAGATATTACGATTTATTTAATTCAGGCCCCCTTATAACCCCCCTTTTAAATAATGTATTTTGAATGCCATATAGCCTAAAATCTAAGTTACAACGAACATAATTTATATTCCAATTTTCATCGAAATCCGTTCATCCATTATCGCGTGAAAAGGTAACAAACATACATACAGATACACATGCAAACAAAAATGTCAAAAAAGCGAGTTTCGGTTTCAGGGTGGTTAATTATATATGTTAGGACCAATTATTTTTGGAAAATCGAAAATTGCCAGAAAAATTTCGGCTACAGATTTATTATTAGTATAGATAATATGTAGACCAAATAAAACGTATTACTTTTATGTAATTGAAACATTGGAAGCACGGACTGACAGGGAAATAGCATTTGTTAAGTTTCTATGGCTACCGAGTGTCGATTGTTTGTTTATCTCAGACAACAAATCGTCGGCTTATTTCTAAAACCCTGTAAATCCGATTTTTTCAGAGTGTCGAAATCTGTGTGTATATTATCAAAATTCGCCTGCTGACAATATCTCCTAAGTGTGCAAATGTTCCTGTATTTTATGAATAACAAATGCATAACAGTTGTTACTTTAATTTACTTAAAAGCCATTTAAAAATACAAAATTACAGTAGGCTTAGTCAAAGTTAAAATTATTTACGTACAATACATTCCCGAACTGTGTAAAGGTTTTGCTAGAAACATATATTTTAATTTAGTTTTAAAAACTACTAGAATGTTATCATTATTTCTAATATTAAAATGAATTTTATGAGAAAATTTCACATCCACAACAAAATGGCTTGTAAAAACCTTGGCTAGTCTACATTTAGGAACAGTTATGTCATGGTTATTTCTAGTCTCATGAGAATATAGGTACCGTATTACCAGAATCATACTCATGTAAATGTTCGTATATGAACATAGTATTAGCAAAACCCTACAATGAAGAGGAGTTAGCTGAGGTGTAAAAGAATAAGGAGCTAGTTTGCCCTCTTATACTACTCATATTTCCTCAAATGCAATTACGAGGTTTTGTAAGTGCACCAACGAAATAATAGACATTTTTATTGGAAGTACTTCAATTAATATTATATTGAGATGGAAGGAGAAATAATTGTTTCTGAATTCTGCCATGTTATTTGGTAATTCTGTAATTAAATATTACTACTACTGCTACTAGTAGAAATAATAATAACAATAATAATAATAATAATAATAATAATAATAGTCCACACCTGTGGAGTAACGGTCAGCACGTCTGGGCGCGAAACCAGGTGGCCCGGGTTCAAATCCCGGTCGGGATAAGTTACCTGGTTGAGGTTTTTTCCGGGGTTTTCCCTCAACCCAATACGAGCAAATGCTGGGTAACTTTCGGTGTTGGACCCCAGACTCATTTCACCGGCATTATCACCTTCATTTCATTCAGACGCTAAATAACCTAGATGTTGATACAGCTTCGTAAAATAACCCAATAAAATTAAAAATAATAATAATAGTCCCATCATAACTTTCATATTTCTGATATGATTCTCAGTAAACAATTGAATACCTTAGTCAAAGGAAAAAGCCTTCTTTTGTTTAGTTAGTTAATTGCCTGTTTTATACGAAGGTGGTGGGAAAAAGAGTTTATAACAGTAAATTTGTTTGATAGCAGTTTGACATTGTAGTTGAAAGCTTTGTTCATTAAAGTCATAATTATTATTTTTAATTTATTAATTAACATCATGATAATAATTATTTTATATAATTATTCTTATGTAATTGATAGACATTATTTTTACGCGAATTAATTTATGTGTACCATTACACACAATCTTTGGGTTGTCGTATTACCTGCATTGAAAGTCAAGACTTTTAACATTACGTAGTATTTACTTTAAAATGTTTGAGTATTTTGTCGTATAATAAGCATTTAATCCTCTATTAAGTTCTACTAATTTGCTCTAGAGTATGCCATTAGGAAAGTCCAGGATAGCAGAGAGGGTTTGGAATTGAACGGGTTACATCAGTTGCTTGTCTATGCGGATGACGTGAATATATTAGGAGAAAATCCACAAACGATTAGGGAAAACACGGAAATTTTACTGGAAGCAAGTAAAGAGATAGATTTGGAAGTAAATCCCGAAGAGACAAAGTATATGATTATGTCTCGTGACCAGAATATTGTACGAAATGGAAATATAAAAATTGGAAATTTATCTTTTGAAGAGGTGGAGAAGTTCAAATATCTTGGAGCAACAGTAACAAATTTAAATGATACTCGGGAGGAAATTAAACACAGAATAAATATGGGAAATGCCTGTTATTATTCGGTTGAGAAGATTTTATCATCCAGTCTGCTGTCCAAAAATCTGAAAATTAGAATTTATAAAACAGTTATATTACCGGTTGTTCTGTATGGTTGTGAAACTTGGACTCTCACTATGAGAGAGGAACATAGGTTAAGGGTGTTTGAGAATAAGGTGCTTAGAAAATATTTGGGGCTAAAAGGGATGAAGTTACAAGAGAATGGAGAAAGTTACACAATGTAGAACTGCACGCATTGTATTGTTCACCTGACATAATTAGGAACATTAAATCCAGACGTTTGAGATGGGCAGGGCATGTAGCACGTATGGTCGAATCCAGAAATGCATATAGAGTGTTAGTTGGGAGGCCGGAGGGAAAAAGATCTTTAGGGAGGACGAGACGAAGATAGGAAGATAATATTAAAATGGATTTGAGGGAGGTGGGATATGATGATAGAGACTGGATTAATCTTGCTCAGGATAGGGACCAATTGCAGGCTTATGTGAGGGCGGCAATGAACCTCCGGGTTCCTTAAAAGCCAGTAAGTAAGTATTAAGTTCTACTAAAGTGTTCCTAAATTGAAATTAAGAAAAGATATTGCTAAACACCGCCACTTTTCTGCAGCTGTTGACGAAAAATGTTGTTCATATAACTCGGCGAAAGGTTTGAATTTAACCTCGCCCGACGGACAATAAATCATACATGATCTATTACACGTGTTGTAATTGATCTTGCCAAACGCGACGGGAGTAAAGCGGATTATATTCAAAAACATGCGACGAGCGTTGCTGGGAGAGATAAAATTTCAATTTAATCTTGTAAAATTGTGTGTAAGTAAAGGTGATTACTGCAGTAAATTATTCCGCGCTCCTAGGCACGTGTGAATGATGATTGTGTCACCACAGTCGCAATCGGGCAGGATCGATCTCTCGAACAATCGACTGTCGCGATGCGCTTTGAACAATCGCCTGTCACGCAGTTAAACACAAGCCGTGCAGACAAATTATTAAACAAAATGGCCACTCATACATCAACAGACCCTAATCTCCAAGTAATCCAATGCGAAATATAGTAAATATTGTTCTGGTACGTCACGGGAAATGTCTGTTGAGCTCGCCGGTGTTGAATTTGATGAACGGCGTAATATATCATGTTATTACGTCATTGTGACTATTCAGGCGCGCGCGCCGACTCTAGGCAATGCTACGGTTACTTGACTCGTCGAGGAGAGCATTCCTTGCTCTCCTCAGAAGACGTCACGATGCTGTAGTTTCCCGTTGCTTTTGCGGCTGTGACAAGAATCATATGAATTGAACACTATTGTACATTTATTTACTTATTTATTTATTTATTTATTTATTTATTTATTTATTCATTTATTCATTTATTCATTTATTTATTTATATATATATATTTATTTATTTATTTATTTATTTATTTATTTAACCTGGTAGAAGTAAGGCCATCAGGCCTTCTCTTCCCCTCTACCAGGGGATTACAACTACAATATTAAGAATACAATTACAATTATAATTACAATTAATATTGAATTTACAAATACAATAAAAATCAAAGTACTAAAAGATTAACTGATTAATAAAAGCTAGACAGTTTATTGTAAAAGTTAAGAAGAAAGAATCTGGTGAGGTAAGGTCATCAGGTGTTCTCTATCACAGAAGCAGAAATGCAAAAAAAAAAAAAAAAAAAAAAAAAAAACAACAAAAAAACAAACAAACAAAAGAATTACAGAGAGAAGAAGTAAATAAGAAAAACAAATAAAACTACAAATACAAAAGACTCAAATGCAAAAAGAGAGGACGAAAAATACAAGTACAAAGATAATATCACAATTGGTAGTCAATAAGAAAAAAATAATACATAATATTGTATGAATTGCCTAATACATTTAGTGATTAAAGGCAATAACTGAAGACCTATGGGTAAGTAACTGATGGTACATACTTCAAGAGAAACAAAACAGCAACGCTTTCAAAAAACTTTTTGGGCTCAACTCACACGGACCACAACTTGTATGTATGTATATATGTATGTATGTATGTATTTATTCACACTGCAATGGGTATATACCCGGCGGCAGTGGTAACTAATTACACTCAATAATGACAATAATAAACTTATTAATTAAAAGTACAGTTAATAATAATATCAATAATTAATACAAACAATTAATACTAACAATAATTTGTAATAATAATAATAATAATAATAATAATAATAATAATAATAATAATAATAGGGAATATACTAAATTAAATGAAGTACGATCACTTAAAATAACATTTAACATAAATTTAATTTGTATCTTAAATCTAAGTTCGAACTAAAACCCACGAGTATATGTTCATATCTGCACAAGTACCTTTCCACTTACACTCATTTCGCTGTCAACTCACTCACTGCACTGGAACTACGACACATTTCACTGATTCTATCCTGATTTCACTAACACTTCAAAAACATTTCACTGTTCAAATACTTTGCACTGCCACTATAAACTATAAAGCTTCACTGACAGGAACACGTTTCACTGACACAACACACTTCACTGACACAACATAATTCTTCCCTGATACAACACTTCAATAACAACATATCATTTACACCCTTTAAATACTGTGTATAATTACCGTCTATTAGTAAGGTCATTAAGCCTATTTTTAAATACGTGTTTGGTTGTTGGTAAAGCCTTTAGTAAGTCTGCAGGTAAAGCATTCCAGTCCCTGATAGTACGATTGAGAAAAGAAAACTTTCCAGTGTCCGTCCTCTGCCTTCTTTCCCTCAATTTATATGAGTGGTCGTTCCTTGAAGAGTAATTTGGCGGCTGCAACCTATTTTTTATTTCTCTCCAGGCAGGCTCACCTCTGTATGTTTTGAACATTGCGCATAATTGAATTCGCGTTCTCCTGTCCGTGAGTGTGTCCCATTTTAATGGTGAATTTTTCCGACAATACTTGAGAGCCCGTTTTTGAATCTTTTCCAGTGTCTTAATATGTTCTAGTCTGTAAGGACTAGAACATATTCCATATTCCATTACTGGACGTACTAGTGATTTATATGCAATCTCTTTGGATTTATTCGCGATTATTTTGCAGTTTTGTGTGGTTGTGTTTTCGGCGGAACCGATAACACGCGGACTTCGTTTTTGTGGCCGCTTGAAGTCCATTTTGACCACAGACAACCACACCGCATGCTTGCTATTTGCCAAGAAAGCGTCTGTCGTTTCCAAGGATTTCAAGTTGTGTAATATTCTCCATACATTTAGTAATGATTGTACCCATTGCTATGCTTTTGCTGGTTCCTGATAGGTGGATAGAAAAATTCCAGTTTTGTCATCAAAGTACTTATTCCGATATTCATCATGGCGAGGGATTGCCTCTAGAAACATAACCTTCTAAATCTAGCGTTTATTTCGACATGTTTCTCCTTCTGCAAGGTAAAACTTCCCTTTCACTTCTTGGATGTAATAGTAACATGCGTTACAAGAGCGGTATGTTGTCGTTTTCATGGTCGAGGAAAAGATTGAAAAATCGAAACGTAGTTGAGCTTTTTTAATTTCCGAGAACATGAAAACAAACATACCGCTCGTGTATCGTACATTATTTTGTGCGAAGATCGTTTATTACATACCTGAAAGACGAATTTCTAATTAGTTGCAATGAAATCTCCATCTTGGTTTCTGTTTAATGACGGAAACTTTGGAATACCAAAATATCTATCTTCAACATTGTTGCTATAAAATGTTTTCTGAGTTTACTATACTCCAGCAGGCCGTGATATACGTCTGTCTTTTTTTTTCCTCCCCTGTCTATAAATGCGAACTTAAAACAAACGGTAAGGTTATGTAATGATTTATTTTTCATTTTAATATTTTAACAATATTATTTATATAACATATTGCAGTAATAACATCGGCATCTGGAATCTTGTTGATTTTTTCACGGCTTCCTTAATGTTACTTGTATCAGGAATGCAATAAGTTTCGTGGAGTAGTAGACTTTACTTAATTTTTGCAAATATTTAAAAACAATGATTAACATTGCAATTTAGGCGAAATTGCAGTGGTAAGTTTCCAATTTATAATTATTACTATGTTAAACGTCTCTAAAAATAATATGTTAAAAGCCTAAAGCAGTAAAATCAATATGTCACTTAAGCGGTAAGAAGAGGGAAATTGTTATGTGTGTTAGGTTGGGAATACTGAATGTGGAATTTTAGTCTTTCCGCGGATTGGTTTTGTGCGGAAACCAAGCAAATACGCACGATCTCGCACAAACATTTTTTTTCGCCTGTACTAGTTTTACACTTGAACTACGCCGTCATACTTTTTTATCCTGAATTCTGCGATGTACAGTCGATTTGGACATTCGCAAAGCATAAGCTATAGACCTGATATTTTTCTTCGTTGCAGAGAGAGTTCCTTAGGCCTTTCCAGGCCTATGGATTTCTTCTTCTTACCAACCCTGCCCTTCATGTTAGACGAGACATGAACAACAATGACACCATACATTACGGAGGTCTCACCTTGTTTCCATTTGCGCTCATCGGTTCTTCTACTTACGGTAAATTGCTCATTAGACCTCGTTGTAAGACACCATTGTTACTGGACCGAAGTAGATGTTCGTAAATAGCTCTCCGCTGATGATACCCAATATTCTTCTATTTGAACGAAATACCCCTGTAATGCTTCAAACACTGTCGAATTTATGAAACGCCACTGTACACTAGTCAGAAGCAGGAACTGAACTGAATGGGGACGTAAACAGGATTCCATAACAACATGCTGACGTTAAATAATTGATTAAATGGCGATCTTACTCGTGTTAATTATGTAAGCATGTGCGTCTTACAACTGCTTCGGTGCTACTTCACACCATCCTCAGAGCCTACTAGATCTCGGCGCTATCTCAACTTCGCTGCCTGTTGTGGGGGTGCGTTCGTGTGATGAACAGCTGTGTCAAATAGTATGTGTGTTCTGAAATTGATCTGTGTGTTGAGAATTTTACTGGGGTGTGTTTTAGTGTGTCTGTATATTTCATATTGTTCTAGTGTGTTGAGTTTTTGGTTCTTGGGTTGTATGTGTAGGATTTCCATGTCTGTATTTATGTTATTGTATGTGTGGTTAGCATTAGTTATGTGTTCGGCATATGTAGATGTATTGTGTTCTCTGGTTATTGCTTTAATGTGTTCTTTGTATCGAGTTTGGAATGATCTACCTGCCTGTCCAATGTAGAAACTGTCGCAACTATTGCATGTGAGTTTGTATACGCCTGTGTGGTTGTATTTATTTGTTTGTGTTGTTTGTGTGTTGAGATGTCTTTGTAGTGTGTTTTCTGTTCTGTATGCTATGTTGTATTTCTGTTTTTTGAATGAGGATGCGATCTTGTGTGTGTTTTTGTTTTCGTATGTTAGTGTGATGTATTTCTTGTGTTCTTGTGTTTTGTGTGTTTTTGTTTTGTTGAGTTTTTGTTTTGTCTTCCTTATGATGTTGTCTATTATGTTAGGGTTGTAACCGTTTTCTTGTGCTATGTATTTGATTGTGTTCACTTCTTCATTGTAGTGTTGCTGGCTCATGGGTATGTTCAGTAATCTGTGTACCATTGTCCGGAATGCAGCATGTTTGTGTTGTGTGGAGTGATTAGATGTGTTGTGTATATGTGTGGTGATGGTTCAAGATTCATCATGGATGCTGACGTTGTTTGCGCGCCTGATTTGTAATACAAGCAGCACGCATAACATAGAATGTGAAGAAGTTGCCGAGGTATTTAGGCGAGAGTCAAACTTTCATTGCAGAAATGCGACTATTATTTTAGGACAAAGGAAGTATAAGTTATGAAAATGACATACCAAATACAATATTCATGGAATTTACTAGACCTATAGAACAGTCTATAAGAAATGATAAGGAAATGTAAGCATACCTGAAATTACTCACTGTACTGATCACAGTACTGGAAATCGTCCTAAAAATTCTCAAAACACAGAGGAACTTTGCACCACGAACATTTCAGAAAAGTAAGTGTCTCACAATTACTTTTAAAGCAGTTCTATACATTAACATGAAAACAGAATTCTACATAGTGACGAACTTATCAGGTTTGTTGCCAAGGTTACCTGGTTTATACCAACCATAAGTTATTTAAACACATTATTCGTATCTTGGAGATGAAAACTGATTATGTGTTAAGGACTTTTTTTTAATCACATTATCTCTCTGATGCAATATAATATTCGTTCCAAGTAACAAAACACTGTCAGAGAACTCCGAATGAAACTTTTCCTAAGCCGTAGATGTCAAGAGGCTGAAAAATCGGAGTTGTGTGCTTTGGAATAATTGTAAACTCTTCACCGTTTTACTACAGTCTAGTATATACAGTCACGAAGCTTGAGTTTATGAGGGTACTAGGAACAATAGACTGAACAGGTACTATTTCGCATTGTATGTGATGAGGCGATAGTAGCAAACCTAGTGGTTAACAACTATATATGGATGCATATTTACTACGTATTGAGCTTCGTGACTGTAACATTAGACTTTGGTTTTATCTTCTGGAGTTGTTTTTTCTATAGATTGTCTACTTCGGTAACTGGTCCACCAGTCTAGAAAAAGAATGCTGTAAGAGATGGAAAGTATACTTCTTGAAACAACATGAAGAGGAGAGTTTTTATAAGGTTCTCTGATTTTGAGGGCATTTCATAAACATTTGGGGCCTTAAACATTTCCTTCTTCACGATGGCAATGGAGATTTGAAACTTATATGAGTTTCAAGCAATTATTTTGAAAAATCATATCTCGAAGGCTAGGCCCTTTCCAGATGTAGAAATTTATAGGGAGATTTCTTATTTCAAATGAAACATATGGGGAAGAAATCGTTGTGAAAATCCATTATCACTTGGTGAGGCTTTCTTGTCAGTAAGAAGATGCTTACGAAGTTTTTTTTTAATACTGTTAAATTCCGACAGTCTCTGATGTCACTGGGCAGGGTATTCCATAAGCGAGAAAGCGAGATTGTGTGTTGCTATGGCTAGTATTCAGCTGTTTTGCTTGCGTGTGTAAAGATTGTGATACGATGACAGGTAACTGAAACGGGAGGCAAGGTAGGTAGGTGTAGGACTGGGAAAAGGAGAACAAGGGAATGAAAATTTCTACGTTCATTAAGCTGTAGCCAGTTTAGAATTTAGAAGGATGGGGTAATGTGGTCAGCGCGACGGACATCGCAGACGAAGCGAACACAAGAATTATGAACACGTTGTAATCTTTGCGGTCGGACAGTAGAAAATCACAATAATCAAAGTGGGGCATTACTAGTGTTTCTACTAGTATTTTTTAAGTGGTAGCGGGTAAAATTTTCGAATGCTGTTTAAGGAATGAAGTATAGAAGAAACTTTTTGGTAATGTGAGTTACCCCAACCGATCTTGTTATTGATCGGCCAGGCTCAACGGAGGGAAGTTCCCTTCTGTATAAAAAAAAATATTCTTATTGAATTTGGTATTCCCAAGAAACTAGTTCGATTAATTAAAATGTGTGTTAGTGAAACTTACAGCAGAGTTCGTATAGGTCAGTTTCTATCTGATGCTTTTCCAATTCACTGCGGGCTAAAGCAAGGAGATGCACTATCACCTTTACTTTTTAACTTTGCTCTAGAATATGCCATTAGGAAAGTCCAGGATAACAGGCAGGGTTTGGAATTGAACGGGTTACATCAGCTGCTTGTCTATGCGGATGACGTGAATATGTTAGCCGAAAATCCACAAACGATTAGGGAAAACACGGAAAGTCTACTTGAAGTAAGTAAAGCGATAGGGTTGGAAGTAAATCCCGAAAAGGCTAAGTATATGATTATGTCTCGTGACCAGAATATTGTACGAAATGGAACTATAAAAATTGGGGATTTATCCTTCGAAGTGTTGAAAAATTCAAATATCTTGGAGCAACAGTAACAAATATAAATGACACTCGGGAGGAAATTAAACCCGGAATAAATATAGGAAATGCCTGTTATTATTCGGTTGAGAAGCTTTTGTCACCTAGTCTGCTGTCAAAAAATTTGAAAGTTAGAATTTATAAAACAACTATATTACCGGTTGTTCTGTATGGTTGTGAAACTTGGACTCTTACTTTGAGAGACGAACAGAGATTAAGGGTGTTTGAGCATAAGGTTCTTAGGAAAATATTTGGGGCTAAGAAGGATGAAGTTACAGGACAATGGAGAAAGTTACACAACACAGAACTGCACGCATTATATTCTTCACCTGACATAATTAGGAGCATTCAATCCAGACGTTTGAGATGGGCAGGGCATGTAGCACGTATGGGCGAATCCAGAAATGCATATAGAGTGTTAGTTGGGAGGTCGGCGGGAAAAAGATCTTTGGGGAGGCCGAGACGTAGAAGGGAAGATAATATTAAAATGGATTTGAGGGAAGTGGGATATGATGACAGAGAATGGATTAATCTTGCTGAGGATAGGGACCAATAGCGGGCTTATGTGAGGACGGCAATGAACCTCCGGGTTCCTTAAAAGCCAGTAAGTAAGTAAGTAAGTAAAAAAAAAGAGTGCGGAGTGACAAAGTAGCGAATTTCTTGAAATATGAACTGGAAAGTGAAGTCAAAATGGACGGGATGGCCCATGCAGAATACAATATTGATTTACCTCAGCAAAGTTCGAAGTGTTTCTAATTGCTTGTTAAGTCGCAGCTCTCAGTCTGCTGTAAGGTGGGCGTAGCTTGTTAGAGCAATCCCTGAGATTCTGGTTCGCCACTCACTCTGTCAAACAAAACCAATCCCCTCAACTTCGTCTTGAGTCTCGTTGTCTTGTTCTGCCGGGGACATCCGTGTTCGACTTCAGTAACCTGTATTTCAAGTGCGCCCTTCCGTTCCTGCATATCTAAACCCGCCTCACTATGAAGACGTATCTAATATTGATTTCACCGCTGTAACATGCTGCGGTAACAAATTCTACACTAAAGTGCATTAGAAAGAATAGAATAATCTAAACTCTTTGTAAATCTTGCCTAGTTCAGTTCCTTCTTATTTTTTAACATGAAGTTTTACTCGGAAAAAGAAAAAGAAATGTTTCAATTGGACATTTCCTTTACTTGTGTATTTACTTATTTAGTTATTTTTTTTTGGTTATTCGTTTATTTATTTATTTATTTATTTATGTATTTATTTAGTTATTGTGTTATTTTTTTACTTATGTATTTATTTATTTATTTATTGTGTTATTTATTTACTTATGTATTTATTTAGTTATTTCTTTATTTGTTTATTTATATATATATATTTATTTATTTAGTTATTGTGTTATTTATTTACTTATGTATTTATTTATTTAGTTATTGTGTTATTTATTTACTTATGTATTTATTTATTTAGTTATTTCTTTATTTGTTTATTTATATATATATTTATTTATTTAGTTATTGTGCTATTTATTTACTTATGTATTTATTTATTTATTTAGTTATTGTGTTATTTATTTACTTATGTATTTATTTAGTTATTTAGTTATTTGTTTATTTCTTTATTTATATATATTTATTTATTTAGTTATTGTGTTATTTACTTTCTTATGTATTTATTTATTTAGTTATTTGTTTATTTCTTTATTTATATATATATATATATTTATTTAGTTATTTTGTTATTTATTTACTTATGTATTTATTTATTTAGTTATTTGTTTATTTCTTTATTTATATGTATATATATTTATTTAGTTATTTTGTTATTTATTTACTTATGTATTTATTTATTTATATAGTTATTGTGTTATTTATTTATTTATGTATTTATTTAGTTATTTGTTTATTTGGTTATTTATATATATATTTATTTAGTTATTGTGTTATTTATTTACTTATGTATTTAGTTATTTATATAGTTATTGTGTTATTTATTTATTTATGTATTTATTTATTTAGTTATTGTGTTATTTATTTACTTATGTATTTATTTATTTAGTTATTTGTTTATTTCTTTATTTATATATATATATATTTATTTAGTTATTGTGTTATTTATTTACTTATGTATTTATTTATTTAGTTATTTGTTTATTTCTTTATATATATATATATATTTATTTAGTTATTTTGTTATTTATTTACTTATGTATTTATTTATTTATTTATTTATATAGTTATTGTGTTATTTATTTATTTATGTATTTATTTAGTTATTTGTTTATTTGGTTATTTATATATATTTTTATTTAGTTATTGTGTTATTTATTTACTTATGTATTTAGTTATTTATATAGTTATTGTGTTATTTATTTATTTATGTATTTATTTATTTAGTTATTGTGTTATTTATTTACTTATGTATTTAGTTATTTATATAGTTATTGTGTTATTTATTTATTTATGTATTTATTTAGTTATTTGTTTATTTATATATTTATTTATTTATCTGTTTATTTGTTTATTTATATATTTATTTACTTATATAGTTATTGTGTTATTTATTTACTTATGTATTTATTTATTTGTTTATTTATATATTTATTTACTTATATAGTTATTGTGTTATTTATTTACTTATGTATTTAGTTATTTGTTTATTTGGTTATTTATTTATTTATTGGGTTATTTATTTATTTTATTTATTTATCTATCTATTTATTTATCTATTAATTTTTTATTCATTCATTCATTCACTTGACCTACATAACAAAATCTCTAACTGATGTGCATGATGGAAGAGGACCCTTACCAGCTGTTCCATAAACACTGCTTTATCCTGTGTGCACGTATGGTAACTTTAGAGTTTACATGCCTCAACTTCGAAGTCTGTTCATAACAGTAAGTTACTTGGTAATTCGTCAGGACACAATTTTCTAACTTAGATTTAAAATATTTCAAGGTAGGCCAGTCCTTGACTTCAGGCAGAGAGTTCCAGTGACGAGAAGTAGCAACTGTGAAGGATACAGAGATGATGTGCAGAGTGGAATTTCTAGCGTGATATTGCGTTGTGACCGAGACAAAGTATAGAAACGAGCTAATAAGTAAAAGGGATTGAAATGTGCATAATTCGTTATAAAAGAGAAAACGAATGCAAATTCCTTCTGCCATGTAACCTAGGCTACGATAATTTCTCGAAAGAAAGTCAGATATGATCGAACATTAGGCTACAAATGAAGCGGACGCACGCGTTATGAACGTTACGTTAAATGTCTGAAACGAAATGGATGTTGATGTTCTTTTTCTGCTTGAAAAATGGACAAGAGAAAGCTGTGTGCCTGCATGTAGCTCATAACGACTTGAATGACACCGTGAAACGCTGTATGTTTAGGAAGTTGATTCTATCTTAGTTCTCAGGTGAAATAGAGGGAAAAGACCAGCTATTCCATTCGTTCAGGGCCGTTACAAACGACTTGACTTGCCAACTTCCTTCAGTACAGCCCCTATGCAGCGAGTCATTACTGCCTCTTCTGTCCACCAAAGCGAATCTAAAAGGAATCCCGCTTTCAAGTATTGACGTACTCGCTTTCCTGCTCGTCTTCGGTCAGCCAATACTTTTATACCTTCGAGATTATAAGACAGTAACAGCTTTAGGTCATCACGTAACATTGTTGTACTGGTATCGCATCTGCTTTAATGAATAAGTTCATCATGTATTGCGTTTGCTTTCAAATAATAATAAATGAATAATTTATTAAAAGAAGACAACATAATTACATTACTATTAAAAGAAGATATTATTTAAGTTGCTAACTTAATATATTTTATTGACCAGCATGCAAAGGCCCCCTGCAATATGAAATTCATAGGTAAACATTTGACAGTAGCTGTAGAAATTATGATTAGTGAAACAGCAAAATTAAACAAATATTTGAGGTTGTAACATTTTATTTTGAACCAGGTATTTTCATTTAGTGAATTATAATTGGTCAAGTCTCTCCAGTATACATTATGGTGTTCCACAAGGCTCAATAATTGGTCCACTGCTATTCTTAGTAGCAATAAATGACCTTCCTAAATTCATTAAAGCCATAACAATTATGTATGCTGATGACACTACATTCTTATGTTCTAGCTCTACTCTGAATGAATTACATGCTCTAACCAACGATATTCTATCACAGATGGCTTTATGGTTTGAATCTAATGGTTTTTTGCTTAATCAAGAAAAGACTATCAGCATAACTTTTACCCTAAATCATGTAATAAAAAAGGACAACATACAAAACTATACCAAATTTCTAGGACTTTTTATAGACTCCAGTTTAACATGGGAAAAGCATATCGAATATATATGCACAAAGTTATCAAGAGTTATATATTTATTAAAGAAATTAGTGACTTGCGTTTCTCAAAATTATTTAAGATGTGCCTACTTTTCGTTCTTTCAGTCGATAAATAGGTATGCCTTAATTTTCTGGGGAAATGGTAGCAAAATTGGGAGTGTCTTGATTTTGCAAAAGAAAGTCATTACAATTCTATGTCACTCAAACTATCTTGAACATTGTCGACCTCTTTTCAAACAATCACAGATATTAACTGTCATAAATTTATACATATACAAACTAGTCCTTTACACTCGACAAAATATCGACAATTACCCATTAATAGCCAATATACATGATCATTAAATTAGAAATAGTGAACAAATTAATATTCCATACTGTAGATTACATAAAACTAGTACAAATTTTTCTGTCATGGGGATTAAATTATATAATAAGCTTCCCAGTCAATATTATAAGTTACCAACCAATAGTTTCAAAGCTAGATTTTATAATTGGCTTTTAATTAATCCTTTCTACTCGGTAGATGAGTTTCTTAACATAAATTCATACGGAACTAGTTTTTAATAAATAAAGTTATTTACATTTAGTTACAATTATTACATAAGAGTGAAGTATTTTAATTAATTTTAGAGTTTCAAAAGTTTTGTGTTTTCATTCTAATCACTGTTTTCAATTATATGTGTATTTTCAAATGTATGCTTTTTTGTGAAGAAGCCTATCACTGTACAGTATGTTTAATGGCTTAATAAATTGAATTGAATTGAATTGAATTATCGACAAGATGAGACTCTTGTGTTATTTTAATAAGACTATTTCGGGAATGTATTAATAAATAATGTATAACATACAGAAACAGATTATATTATAAAATAAGGTATTTAATAGGCTTCTTAAATTTTCTAGCACGGCCATCACGCAATATCATGGCCCACTGTATTGTTAAAGAAACTATGAAAATATTAAACAACTGCACATCAGGTGCGACAAGATTGCAGTTGATAGTTGGTTTCGATTGGTTAAAACTGATTAGATTCTTATCCTCGATTGTATTATATTTTATTATATTATAGTTCACAGACAAAGTACAATACTAGTAATCAATTGAACCCTTACATTACACACTTTATAATAATTTTTACGCAAAGGTATAGTAGGTAGCCTATTATTTAAATACAATTTCTACAATTTACGTATTTAATAAACAAAAATTTTGTTTTATCTTGCATTTGCTTTTAGTTTTGTGCAGACTCAACTCATTCTAGTATGTAGTTACACTCAGTATTGTTCACCTTCCTAAGTTGTACTTCACGTTTCAATCTCCAATGTGCGGCCAGCATATCTAAATCTTCTCTTATTCTAGCATTTTCCATTCCTCTTTCGTTACAGAAATACTTATACAGTTCATACAAGATCCCTCTCGTTGTAAGCCTTCATTTCTTAATTTTATTTCATAGTATTTTTTTGTCGTACCATCAAAACTATTAAATTTAGAAATAAAAAAATAGCTAAATAGTTTCTAACCAAGTCAAATATGTTATTATCGGTGAGTCTAGAAAATGCATACTTGCCAAAATTGAATTTATTTGTGAGCTCAGTAACTTTACTTTCCATTAATAATTCCCTCCTTTTATTTTTTATTTTAGCAATCTTCTCCGGTATTTTATTTTCAGTGTATTTGTTCATTATTAAGAGATGCTGGCTTTCCTCGTATTTCTCCATACAGCAACACTTGCTACTTTTTTCTATGCATAATGCGATGAAAGAGTAATGGAACGGAGAAAAATTCTCTCCGGCGCCGGGATTTCAACCCGGGTTTTCAGCTCTACGTGCTGATGCTTTATCCACTAAGCCACACCGGATACCACCCCGGCGTCGGACAGAATCGTCTCAGATTAAGCTCCAATTCTTGGGTTCCCTCTAGTGGCCGCCCTCAAAGGGAACCCAAAAGTTGGAGCTTAATCTGAGACGATTCTGTCCGACGCCGGGGTGGTATCCGGTGTGGCTTAGTGGATAAAGCATCAGCACGTAGAGCTGAAAACCCGGGTTCAAATCCCGGCGCCGGAGAGAATTTTTCTCCGTTCCATTACTCTTTCATCGCATGATGACGCAGAATATCTCCATGGAAATATCATATGTACTTCGGTACATTAAAATAATATTCTATGCATAATTTTACACCTATAACACAAGGAAAATAAAATAAAATAACATAAAAATAAAATAAAATAAGAGTTAAAAACATATTTGTTTGATAATCATTATTCTTATTTTTAATTATTTATTTATTTATTTATTTATTTATTTATTTATTTATTTATTTATTTATTTATTTATTATTTAATTCTATTTCATTCATTCTTTCCATTCTAATTTTTTTAGTCAAAAAAGTTATAAACCTAATTGCTTTTGCATTATCCCTGATTTGGTGCATTGGTAAATGGTCTGAATAATCACAACGAGATAATATAGGCTAAGTTTCACGCAATTAGGTCTGTAGTCTATGAATTCTTTCACCTTTAGGTGTTCCAGCAACCCAGGATGTAGAAATATGTCCAGTCGTTATGTATTGTTTGTTCTCTTGTTTTCACTTCCCATGATTCACTTCCGCTCCGAAGCGTAAGTTCGTGTAATTTGTTTTTCTTTTGTCGCCATCTCCCCTAATGTTCTTTTGATTGTTCCGCACATTAGTTGGAAGTGTTGCAACTCAACTCGGCGCCATTCTCTTTCGCTGTAACTAATATAACTAATTTGTATTTTTAAGTGCGCCGATTTAAAGACATTGCTGGCATTCCTCATGCATCAATCTGTCGACGCCGCGCATTGGCTCTGATGGCTGGAGGCTTTGCCTCCCCATAAAACGTGAGATTTTGGGCAGAAGGAAATTTATCCACTTATCGTACTGTGGAGATTTCACGATGAATTAAATAGGCCTAAGTAATATGCAGATCCTGGTATTTCATCGTTCAAGGCGATTTATTGAAATTGCGTTTCATGATTTCAATCGCCCTTAACACGCTGCTGTTGATGAAAAGTGGCAACATAGCCCCAACCAAGCTGCCTTAATAGTTCTCTTGACAGAGCTCTGGATTGCATTGACAGAGGACCCGAACTCAAACCTCAGCGAGAGTTAAGGTTGGTCCACAATAAACCTGGAGCGGAAAGATAACGAGAACGAGAACGCAAGTAATGTTTAAATAAATGTATTTAAATTTGAGCATTGACAATAGTTTCGGATAGAGGAAACGGCCTCATGATATTTATTTATTTATTTATTTATTTATTTATTTATTTATTTATTTATTTATTTATTTATTTATTTATTTATTTATTCATTAATTTATTTATTTATTTATCTATTTATTTATTTACGTACTTACTTATTTACTTATTTACTTACTTATTTATTTATTTATTTATTTATTTATTTATTTATTTATTTATTTGCTTACATACTTATTTACTTACTTACTTATTTATTTATTTATTTACTTATATACTTACTTATTTACTCATTTATTTATTTATTTATTTATTTATATTTAATTATTTATTTATTTACTTGCTTACGTGCTTGCTTATTTACTTATTTATTTCTTTACTTATTTATTTATTTACTTGCGTACTTATTTATTTACTTACTTACTTACGTACTTACTTATTTATTTATATATATTTATTTATTTATTTATTTATTTATTTATTTATTTATTTATTTATTTATTTATTTATTTATTTATTTATTTATTTATTTAACCTGGTAGAGATAAGGCCATGAGGCCTTCTCTTCCCCTCTACCAGGGGATTACAACTACAATATTAAGAATACAATTACAGTTATAATTACAATTAATATTAAATTGACAAATACAATAAAAATCAAAGTACTAAATGGAGGGTAGCTGCGAATATATTGAATAAGCAGTCGTGGACAGCCGATAAGGGGTGGTCCTCCAGTTTGGGAGTTGGGCGAAGGGTAACAACCCATTACAATAAAAAACAGCTTGTTACGAAACCCCAACATAAGTTTGTAATCCAGTCTCAAAGAACCTAAAAATTAGAATTTATAAAACAGTTATAATACCGGTTGTTCTGTATGGTTATGAAACTTGGACTCTCACTTTGAGAGAGGAACATAGGCTAAGGGTGTTTGAGAATAAGGTGCTTAGGAAAATATTTGAGGCTAAGAGGGATGAAGTTACAAGAGAATGGAGAAAGTTACACAACACAGAACTGCACGCATTGTGTTCTTCACCTGACATAATTAGGAACATTAAATCCAGACGTTTGAGATGGGCAGGGCATGTAGCACGTATGGGCGAATCCAGAAATGCATATATAGAATGTTAGTTGGGATGCCGGAGGGAAAAAGACTTTTAGGGAGGCCGAGACGTAGATGGGAAGATAATATTAAAATGGATTTGAGGGAGGTGGGATGTAATGATAGAGACTGAATTAATCTTGCTCAGGATAGGGACCAATGGCGGGCTTATGTGAGTGTGGCAATGAACCTCCGGTTTCTTTAAAAGTCTTTTGTAAATAAATAAGAGTAAATTATGTACAGCACTTCGCACCTGGCGCGAGAGGGGAACTGTGTGCACGCATAACAGAATTTTGTTGTGGTAAGAAGCCATAAGCACATTAAAAGTCCGAAGAATCTCTGGTGCAGGAAATGAAGAGTAAAACGGTTATTACTTGCAATAACGAAAATGAATTGCGTAATACTATATACAGAGTGTCCCATTTATGTCGGTCATCTTTGAAAGGAGAAATTGTTGAAACTTTTTTATATTACGTCCTGAATGGAGTCCTAAAGTAATTAACGCTTAATTCATAAGCTTTGTTGTTGCGACGAGGAGAAAATTGTGGGACAAGTTTTAATCTTCATCGCCATTTGCATTCGATAATAGTAGAAAAATAATACAGGATGTTTGTAAATTATTCATTCTTAATTTTAAATAGTGTAGACCTGCTATCAATATGTTCCAACTTTTAACGTTTTCTTTGTTGAACTTTCTATTAAACACTGAAAGCTTTTGAATTTCTACCAGGAGTGCTTAATTAATTTAGATACAGTTTTAAATGCGCTGTCAGACTCAGAAGGGCCTTATCAGAATTTTGAAACAAAAGGCTATTCTGTGCGTTCCTCTGCAGGCTGGAATGTAAGCACAAAGAGTTGCTGTATGTGGGGCGAAGATGGATCAGCCGATATCGAATCCTATATTCCGATAATTAACATGTCCAGTCGCTTAATCTGATTATCAGAGTTAAATTGGTATGTCTGTTTATACTGTTAACTCAATGAAGCACCAACAGATTATTGATTGATTAAATCGTATTCGCCTGAAAGAGCGAGAAATTATTTAAACGCGTTATGTGCAATGCACTCATACAGGGTGTTTACTTCTGTCTTACATGCAGATGGGCCTATACAGTGTGTTCACTGTCGTCTCGTAAGCACTTGCATTCATACAGCGTGCCTGAAAGACCGAGAAATAGTCAAAGCACAATATTTTGTAAATCAAGATTTCAGGTATAACTCCCTGTAAAGTTCATTTGAATAATTTCGAGGGAAAAATTGTTCCGGGGCCGGGCATCGAACCCGTACCAACGCTCTACCAACTAATCTCTGCTCCGGAGCAATTTTTCCCTCGAAATTATTCAAATCAACTTTACAGGGAGTTATACCTGAAAGCTTGATTTGCATAATACACGTCACTGTACGTTAACAGAAAAAAACCACAATTTAAGCCACACAGAGTTAGTGTGCACTCGAAGTTGGTTGCTTGACGGTTGTCAGCCCACTTTGAGGTCTGTGGATATAGAGGAAAAATTGGATCGGTGTCGGGTGGAGTTCCCGGGTAGCTCAGTTGCTAGAGCGTTGGTACGTTAAACCAAAGGTCCCGGGTTCGATGCCCGGCCGCGGAACAATTTTTCCCTCGAAATTATTCACAATATTTTGTATAATTCACTCATACAGTGTGTTTACTTCTGTCTTACACGCAGATGGGTTCATACAGTGTGTTCACTTCGTCTCGTACGCACTTGCATTCATACAGCATGTCTGAAAGAGCGAGAAATAGTTAAAACACAATATTTTGTACAATTCACTAACACAGCGTGTTTACTGTTGACTTTCACACCTGGGCTCATTCACTGTGTTTACTGTATTTTCCATTGTTACAGAGTGTTTAATGTTACTTTGATGCTCTTGTTTGTGTCCTTATCTCTTTATGCATTATTGCATTTTTATTATTGAATTTGTTATCTTCTCCAGGAAGCTCTTGCTCTTTATTTTGATTTTCTGTTCTGTTGCTCTTGTTCTTGCACCAGGATGGTCCTGGTGCTCCTTTTATTGTCCTTTCTTTGATATTCCTAATCTTAATATCGAGCTTGTTTTTTCTACTGCTCTTGTTTTTGCTACACTTGTTATTGCTATTGTTTTTCGTTCTTGATCTCTCTCATCCCTGCTTTGTTCTTTGTCTGGTAGGTATTTTTGTTCTAATTGTTATGTTTTTATTGTTAATGTTATTCTTGTTCTTGATGTCGTTCCTATTACTACTCCCTTCTGTTGTGAAATTCTTTCTGTCTTTATCCGTGAACTTGTTTGTTTTTCCTGTCTTTTAGCTATAGTATTATTCTTATTCATTTCGCTCTTGCTACTTTGGTTAATACAGTTTAATATTGTTCTAGTTTTCGATCGTGATTTGCTTGTTCTTCATCGACTCGCTCTCGCTGCGCTTATTTTTGTTCTTGTTCTTAATATTGTTCTTGTTGATCGCGATCTTGCTATTCTTAATCTTCTTTTAATTTTGTTATTTTTACATTTGTCACTAATTTGTCGTTATGTTCACGTCATTGCGATTTTATTCCATGCTCGTTCGTGCTCTTAGTACTGTTCCTTACAGCTCTTGAATTTGTTACTTTCTTCGTGCTCTTATTGCTGTTCTTACAGCTCTTGAATTTGTTACTTTCTTCGTGCTCATATTGCTGTTCTTACAGCTCTAGAATTTGTTACTTTCTTCGTGCTCTTATTACTGTTCCTTAGAGCTCTTGAATTTGTTACTTTCTTCGTGCTCTTATTGCTGTTCTTACAGCTCTTGAATTTGTTACTTTCTTCGTGCTCTTATTGCTGTTCTTACAGCTCTTGAATTTGTTACTTTCTTCGTGCTCTTATTACTGTTCCTTACAGCTCTTGAATTCGTTACTTTCTTCGTGCTCTTATTGCTGTTCTTACAGCTCTTGAATTTGTTACTTTCTTCGTGCACTTATTACTGTTCCTTACAGCTCTTGAATTCGTTACTTTCTTCGTGCTCTTATTGCTGTTCTTACAGCTCTTGAATTTGTTACTTTCTTCGTGCTCTTATTGCTGTTCTTACAGCTCTTGAATTCGTTACTTTCTTCGTGCTCTTATTACTGTTCCTTAAAGCTATTGAAATCGTTACTTTCTTCATGCTCTTATTGCTGTTCTTACAGCTCTTGAATTCGTTACTTTCATCGTGCTCTTATTGCCGTTTTTACAGCTCTTGAATTCGTTACTTTCATCGTGCCCTTATTGCAGTTTTTACAGCTCTTGAATTCGTTACTTTCTTCGAGTTCTTATTGCTGTTTTACAGCTCTTGAATTCGTTACTTTCATAGTGCTCTTATTGCCGTTTATACAGCTCTTGAATTCGTTACTTTCATCGTGCCCTTATTGCAGTTTTTACAGCTCTTGAATTCGTTACTTTCTTCGAGTTCTTATTGCTGTTTTACAGCTCTTGAATTCGTTACTTTCATAGTGCTCTTATTGCCGTTTATACAGCTCTTGAATTCGTTACTTTCGTCGTGCCCTTATTGCAGTTTTTACAGCTCTTGAATTCGTTACTTTCTTCGAGTTCTTATTGCTGTTTTACAGCTCTTGAATTCGTTACTTGCATCGTGCCCTTATTGCTTTTTTTTACAGCTCTTGAATTCGTTACTTTCTTCGTGCTCTTATTGCTGTTTTACAGCTCTTGAATTCGTTACTTGCATCGTGCCCTTATTGCTTTTTTTTACAGCTCTTGAATTCGTTACTTTCTTCGTGCTCTTATTGCTGTTTTACAGCTCTTGAATTCGTTACTTGCATCGTGCCCTTATTGCTTTTTTTTACAGCTCTTGAATTCGTTACTTTCTTCGTGCTCTTATTGCTGTTTTACAGCTCTTGAATTCGTTACTTGCATCGTGCCCTTATTGCTTTTTTTTACAGCTCTTGAATTCGTTACTTTCTTCGTGCTCTTATTGCTGTTTTACAGCTCTTGAATTCGTTACTTGCATCGTGCCCTTATTGCTTTTTTTTACAGCTCTTGAATTCGTTACTTTCTTCGTGCTCTTATTGCTGTTTTACAGCTCTTGAATTCGTTACTTGCATCGTGCCCTTATTGCTTTTTTTACAGCTCTTGAATTCGTTACTTTCTTCGAGTTCTTATTGCTGTTTTACAACTCTTGAATTCGTTACTTTCATCGTGCTCTTATTGCCGTTTTTACAGCTCTTGAATTCTTTAGGTTTTTTCTTGCTCTCGTTTTTACTCTTTCAGATTCTTCGAAAGTTTATTTCTTGAACTGCTGTAACTTAGTTTTAAGAAAGGAAAATATAATCGATTTCAAGATTAAACCGTACAGTTTGTCTGTAATGTCTGCTGTGAAGTGAAGCTGGTGTACCGCACAATACAGCCTGTGTTGCTGCACAGGCCTGGAGCGTTGCTTTTCAACTGGCAGCGAGAACTGAATGGATGCGTATAAATATTTACTCAGTTGTGACGATGACAAAGAAGGGACTGGGCGAGCCACCCTTGCTTTCTGTCGGGATATTCAATACCACGCTCTGATCACGAGTCGAACAACGTCTAAATTGTACTGTAACATACAGCACGTGTGCAGTCAGCCGACCTGACTATGTTCAATCAGAGGTATCGGCGTTAATGCCGGCCGGACACACGTTAATATTTACGCTGAAAATAGCCGCTGTTACGTAAGTTCTCTATAAATAATTTTGTTTCTCTTGGTAATATCCTTTCATCTTTCTCTTATAATTTCATCTTTATCCCATCACCAGACAATAGCCTCTGTAGTTGTTAAGTTCTTTGAAATTAGTTGTTGATATACACTCTGTTTCAGAATATGAATATTAGACTCTATTTTTCATGCAGAAAGAAACTTCCCTTCGTTCAGTTTAAACGTTACAGTGAACCTTGTCAATCAGCGAGGTGAGCTACTTACTAGTGTATACCTGTTTGACAGGATGTTCCTACAACACGTTAACGTTCTTTGTTATCCTCCCTCAGTCTACGCCTCCTTTTAGAGTTAAGTTTAGTCTTTAAACGCGTCATTTACAATACGCCATCAAGAATTACAAATTAACAGATAATAAAATCCTTAGGAACATACCTTTACAAAGTAAGAGAAAAATGAATGAGGGAAATAAATAAGTTAAAAGACATGTAAAATAAATTTTACAATATATGTGTGCATATAATGTAAGAAGGTCTACCTATGTATATATCGTCCTATTACTAGTAAAGCCGATTAAGTCCACTTTTTGTACAAAATAAGTTATGTACAGTCCCCAACTTGTCTTTCCGTGCTCTGTATTCTACTAAAATGAAATAAGTCCGAAATGTTGCTAGCAGGCAACAAACCAATTACTTTATCTGAAGAATTTATTATGATTTTTCGTGCGTTAATAAAGTTTTAATTCCTGTTTTTACAAAACTTGCATTACTGGTCTTAACTGGTTTTACTAGTAATAGGACGATAAATAAATTGTACGTTGATAAGTGAGTGATAGCTATATGACCGGATGTCAATGTTGTCATTCAACATTGTAACGCACTCCAGCCAAATAAATAAATATATAAATGAATAAATAAAAAATAAAATAGAGAACTGGAACACGGCAAAATCTAAACCCATGAAGAAATGCTACTTCCAAAGGAAATGGGAATATGACAAAGGAAATGGGAATATGATTATTTTATTGTTGAAGACGAAAGAATTGCTTGTTTACTGTGTCCCATCCAATTTATTTCTACTCGTCATTTCAATATTAAACCACATTTCAACAAAGTCCATATTAAGAATTATGGAATGCACAAACTTTCGGGTAAGTTCATTATTACGAACTGTATATTGATTATTTATTTATATACTGTTAAATTAAGGACGTCACTCGTTGTGTTCATTTTGAATTGAAATTAATATTGACTTTCAAGGTTCATTACTTAAATGCTATACATTTATGTTTCCGTAGGTGATGATAGGAGAAAAATTTTCGAAAATCTAAAACAGGTTAGGTGCAAAGCAATCTCAAAGAAATTACCGACAGGAAATCTATCATAATTGCAAACCTTGAAACGAGATAACGCATTATAAATACAGTGAATTTATTACAATCCTTTTTGAAAATTACATGCAGCCACTGATGGACCTTTGCACGGGCAGAGAATTTAAACAACTCTACGCGGAAGTCGATCATCCCCAGTAGGAGTGGAGTGAGGCTGTATTGTATTGTATTGTATTGTATTTATTAACATTCCATGGTATTCATACATTGCTTCGCAGCTAGAATATGGAACAAGTCAAAAAAATTAATACTATTATGAAATCTTAATTTATAGTCACAGTTTAGATTAAATATATACAGACGAGATTTACAATATAGTCTACTAGTACAACACAAAGTTTAGTATCAATTTCATGAAGTGTTATTGAATGTCATGAATTCACCTACAGAATAGAAGGCGTGAGAAATTAGGTACTTCTTTCATTTGGCCCTAAATAATCATATGTTTTGAGTTTCATTTTTTATATCGATAGGGAGGCTATTAAAAATTTTTACTGCCATATAACGCATTCCTTTTTGATAGCACGATAGACTTGCCGACGGAGTATGAAAGTCATTTTTTTGACGTGTATTTATGCTATGAACGGCTGAATTAGTTACAAAGTTTTCACGATTATATACGAGGAAGATTATTAATGAAAAGATATACTGACAAGCCATGAGCATTTTTTGTAGTTTTTTTTAAATAGTCCTACACGATTCCCTAGATTTGGCACCTACTATTATTCTAATTACTCTTTTTTGTAGTAGGAATATACTGTTACTATCTGTGGAATTTCCCCAGAATATTATGCCAAAACTCATTACCGAGTGGAAGTATGCAAAGTATATTGTTTTTAAGGTATTGATATTTACTATCTTTTGCATAGATCTAATAGCAAAACAAGCTGAAATTAGTTTGGGGGTAATTTCTTTAATATGATTTTTCCAATTTATCGATTTTTAAGCCAAGAAATTTCGTTGTTGTTGTTTGTAATAGGGATCTATTGTTAATTATTGCGCTAGAAATTTGCGAGGTTGAATTTGGACAGGATTTAAATTGAATTATGTTAGTTTTGTTACAATTTAATACTAATTCATTAACTGAGAATAAGTCACATATTTTGAAGAGAATTTCCTCTGTTGAAGATTGGAATGTGTTGGAGTTATTGGCTGTAATTACTATACTTGTGTCATCTGCAAATAATATGGGATGACCTACATCTTTTATTATGGGGGCAAGATCATTTATAAACACTAGAAAAAGTAGGGGACCTAATATTGATCCTTGAGGAATTCCATTATTAATAGTTCCCCATTTCGATACAGATTTCATAGTTGTGTTGATTTCAACTTTCTGCTTCCTATCTATGAGATATGAGTGCAACTATTGGTGTGCAACACATTTAATTCCATAATTATGTAATTTATCTGGCAGCATTTTATGATTTATACAGTCAACTGCTTTGGATAAATCACAGAAAATCCCTCCAACTTGTAATTTTTATTAAGTGCCTCCTGACGTCATATTTCCCCCACTTCTGGATTCTGCAGGCCTGACATAGACTAAATGTAACGATAACGCAGTACCTAGTAGTAAAATGGCAAATTACTGCCAAAATATTTCGAAGGATACTTGCCCTCAACAGCTTTGGTCACCAAGTCTCAAAACAATTGCCTGGTTCGCTTTGTCAAGAGTCCATTATCTGAATGAGGGCTAGACCATTCTTTCACGCAAGCGATTTGCAGTCATATCATGGACGCACGCAGTAACCAAGATTCCGTTGCAGAAGTCTCCTATGTCGGACAGGACGAAGGACAAAGTCATCTCAATAAATCGAGAAGCGACTCTTACCTGTGACCTTTGAAGGGAGAGCAGAATAAACAGATGACTAGCTACGTTCCCAAGCAACACAGAACGTCTTTTCAATTGGTCTCTGTCAGGGTTAACGAGGCCTGCGAAGACTTAGGTCAAAAGCGTTCTATGTCACACTTGTCTCGCACATTATTTATTGAAGTGATTGAACCTAGAAGTTCAATAAATGTACATACTGCTCAATAAAGGAAAAAAATAAGTCTTACTCTCTGAGACCCTAAATCATAACACACTGCTCTCTTAATTTAACTGAGCATATTGGGAATTAAATCAATGGTTTTCCTAAAACACGCTCTGAAATATTGTATTAAACTTTGTGCTTCAAATATCTCAAAGAATAACCACCAGAAATTAATGACAATACTTACAGTTCACCCTGTATATTTTGAAGCTCGTACTGCTCTCTTGACTTTAATCTTAAATTCCGATTCCGTTGGTCATCAATTTCGTTATATTATGATTCATTGAGAGACCTACTTCGCTGCTGATTTTGTTTGTGTCTTCAATCTTACTCCTTAATTTTTGCCCAGTTTCTGCAAATAGAACTATGTTGTTCGAAAATCTCAGATCGGTCAATGTTCTACCATTGATGTTTATTCTGTAAAAATGGTTCTTCAGAAGATAAGTAAACAGTTTCGATGAGAGACGATGCCTTCCTTGAATCCTCGTTCTAACTTGAATGTGTTGCTTCTAGATCCTTCGTATTTTGGCAGCACTTTTCTTATAAATCGTTACAGTGTTTTTTTTTTTTTTTTTTAGTTTGTGGATGGATGGATGAGTAAATAACTTAGAAAATAAGTTAATAAGGGGAAAAAGTAACTAATAAATAAATTAATTAATTAATTAACGATTAATTTTAATAAATGAATAGGCAAATAAGTAACTAGTAGATATATATTAATGAATGAATGAATAAATAAAAAGTAAATAAGTAACTTGTAAATAAATTAATTAATTGATGAATTGATAAATAAATGAATATATAAACTAAAGAACTAAAGAAACAAAGAAGTAAAGAAAAAATAAAAAGAGAAAAAAATATAAATAAATAATTAAGTAACTACTAAATAAATATAAAAATTAATTGATAAATGAATAAATAAATATATATAACTAGTAAATAAATAAACTAAAGAAATAAAAAAATTAAAATAAAAATAAGTACTAACTATTAAATAAGTAAACAAAGTAATAAATAAATAAACTAAAGAAATAAAGAAAAAATTAAAAATAAATAAAAAGGAAATAAGTACTAACTATTAAATAAATAAATAAATTAATAAATGAATAAACTAAAGAAATAAAGAAAAAATTAAAAATAAATGAATAAAAAGGAAATAAGTACTAACTATTAAATAAATAAACAAAGTAATAAATAAATAAACTAAAGAAATAAAGAAAAAATTAAAAATAAATAAATAAAAAGGAAATAAGTACTAACTATTAAATAAATAAACAAAGTAATAAATAAATAAACTAAAGAAATAAAAAAAAAATAAAAATTAATGAATAAAATGGAAATAAGTACTAACTATTAAATAAATAAACAAAGTAATAAATAAATAAACTAAAGAAATAAAGAAAAAATTAAAAATAAATGAATAAAAAGGAAATAAGTACTAACTATTGAATAAATAAACAAAGTAACAAATAAATAAACTAAAGAAATAAAGAAAGAATTAAAAATAAATGAATAAAAAGGAAATAAGTACTAACTATTAAATAAATAAACAAAGTAATAAATAAATAAACTAAAGAAATAAAGAAAAAATTAAAAATAAATGAATAAAAAGGAAATAAGTACTAACTATTAAATAAATAAACAAAGTAATAAATAAATAAACTAAAGAAATAAAGAAAAAATTAAAAATAAATGAATAAAAAGGAAATAAGTACTAACTATTAAATAAATAAACAAAGTAATAAATAAATAAACTAAAGAAATAAAGAAAAAATTAAAAATAAATGAATAAAAAGGAAATAAGTACTAACTATTAAATAAATAAACAAAGTAATAAATAAATAAACTAAAGAAATAAAGAAAAAATTAAAAATAAATGAATAAAAAGGAAATAAGTACTAACTATTAAATAAATAAACAAAGTAATAAATAAATAAACTAAAGAAATAAAGAAAAAATTAAAAATAAATGAATAAAAAGGAAATAAGTACTAACTATTAAATAAATAAACAAAGTAATAAATAAATAAACTAAAGAAATAAAGAAAAAATTAAAAATAAATGAATAAAAAGGAAATAAGTAACCACTAAATAAATAAACAAAGTAATTAATAAATGAAAAACTCAGTAAATAAACTAAAGAAAAAAAGAAAAATTAAACATAAATAAATAAGAAGGAAATAAGTAACTATTAAATAAGTAAACAAAGTAATTAATAAATGAAAAAATAAATCAATAATCTAAAGAACCAAAGAAATAAAGAAAAATTGATAAATAAATAAAAAGTAAATAAAAGAGGAATACGAACGTTGGGTATTGACGATAAATATATAAAGAAAACTAAATATTTATGTATTGGCGAGGCGATAGAACCATTGCAACTAGAGAAATTATAGAACCAAGTACGGAATTTATATATTTTGGGACGAAAATACATAAATTTGGGAAAATTAAGACAGATATAGAACATAGAATTCCGAAACAAAGAAAACAATTAATGCTTAAATTCTCTTTGGTGGAACAAACATATAACAAGAACCAGGAAACTGCAAGTTTATAAACAGTAATTCAAAGTATTCTTTTCAAGCATTTGGCTAAGAAGTTCATTATATGTAAAGATTCATCTTTATGGATGAGGAGGAAAGCTTTTTAAAGACAATTCGTTTTTGGTTGTCTATAGTTGAGTTTAAAAAATTTCCGAAAAGTCTAACAACCAGTTTAATTAAAAAATGCAAAAAGGATAACTCGAGCAATGCTAGTATAAAATAAAATTACAACAGGGATAAAAAATAGAATATTATAATCTAAATAAAACTATCTTCACTTAACTTGATGATAAACAGATAGATTATTACTTGTTGATGAAATGTAGGAAAATAAATAGGTAGAAATTAAGCTCTAAATTATGGAAACAAAAATATTATGGTATTTAGAATAGCATTTAATTTCTTTACTGTGAACTGGTTAACCCAAGGCTTTTCCCATCATACTGATCTGCAGTCGCTTCTCTAGAAGCTTCGCTCCAATTATATGGTCGTAGCAAAAAAGTCCACTTAATGAAGAGGAGGAATGGCGGTATGAGAATCTTGAACAGTTTCACAAGCAAGGGAGACACGATCCCCTCTAATTTACGACGAAATAAGTAATACTTTGATGTCGAGGCTTTATTGAGATGTGTTGCATTTCGTCTTGTGAACTTAATACCGAAATATTCAGGGTAAAATCTCCTGTGACTTATACAGAGTCGGATATGTAATAACTTGACTGGCGCAGTGACGGTACAAGGACTACAGAACTACTCTACCTACTCCGTCAGTCACGGATAACCAGCTGTCGACCAGTAAAAAGTGGCACTGGATTCATAGGATCCCTGAAACGTTTATGCTATTGGCACAGTCTACTATATACAGTCGCGAAGCTCAATATGTAGTAAAAATGCAAACATGGGTAGTTGCCCACCACTAGGATCGCTACTATCGCCTCATCATCGCAGATCTCTCTCCTAGCAACCGACAAAATATGTTACACTTTCGTTGTCGTATTCTTTTGGAAAAATTAACACCTTCCTTCCATTATTGAAATATTAAATGCATAAAGTTAATTTATTATTTTAATGAAGTATATTAAATTCCACCATAAACTCGAAGATACCTGCAAGAAATAAGTTAATATAATTTTTGTTTGTGCAAAACGAACTGAAATTTACTATAATAGCTTCACTCATTCAAGATTATAGCGATAATTAACTATGAAACCAATAAATATTAATTTGCATTTCTCTTTACAACAATAATAATGGAAATATGAATTAATGGAGTAACTTACGTGTACCGGTACTTGTAGTGTAGGCTTACGTAGTTAACAAAGTGGGATGAGGTTAAGCAATAATAATCACACCAGAATTGGAAATAAAACGTGATCAATAAATTTTATTGTAACAGACTTTTTCTACGTCTCTAGTAAAGCAACAAATAAAAATAACAAGAGAATTAACAATTATAATTAAGAAAAAAGTAGGCCTAAGCAATAATAATCCCACCAGAATTGAAAATAAAACGTGATCAATAAATTTCATTAAAACAAACTTAATTTTTCTACGTCTTTAGTAAAATAACACATAAAAATAGTAACAAAATTAATAGCTACAATTAAAAATATATCCTCTGAAAAAAAAGTAGATCTAACCTTTATTTCTCTGGAAATTTAGCAGCCTAAGTGACAGAACTTTAACCGGTATCTAATGTCCTTTCGGTTAGACTGAAACATTTCATTGTGAAATTTAAGGATATAATGTATTCTAACAGTCCCAAAGAACTTCAAATTAACAGTTTTGTTTCTGCACAGCATTCTTGTGGAAACCCGGGAACCTTTCTGAATCTTTCAGAAACCGGAAAAAGGATAACTCTGGCCTCTTTCTCTTACTGTTGCTACAATTTATAGCACTACAAACGTCTCCTCCTTGTCCCATATTATTATTCCAATTATTATATTTTAGCCATTAACATTTTCATTACAACCAATAACGAACATTTCACAAGCATCAATGTGAAATACGCAACGAGCTAGCACCCGATAGAAATACGGCACAGTCCAAAGTCGACCATGGACATCTATTGTTTCTAGTTGCTAACCGCTTGGAGCGCTTTATCACGAGATTTGCAAAAAAAACACCTCAAGCTTCGCGACTGTATATAGTAGACTGTGCTATTGGTTTGTTTGTTACTGTGTTATTTCGATTGTTAAGGAATTGGTTCTAATTTATAAGGATTGTGAATATATTTGAGAGTGAAATAAATACAGGGTGGAAGTGAAATTGCCTTGCAGATTTTCAGAGCGAATAGCTCAAGCTGTATGTAACAAAAACTATATATATATATATATATATATATATAATAATAATAATAATAATAATAATAATGGTTTATTTCAACTGGCAGAGTTAAGGCCATTCGGCCTTCTCTTCCACTCAACCAGTGCGATACAAAAATACAAAATTACTATATTGCTAAGGAGCAGAACATAATTAATACAGTACAATACAATACAATACAATACAATACAATGACAATGCATAACATTCTTTTACCTTCCCAACACTCCAATGAAATAATTATGTACTAATAATAACATTCATAATCATACCTAAATATCATTAAATCATTAAACTCGTTTATGATTATAATTACAACTTCAATTTGTCTGCGTCAGTAAGAAATTGTTTAGCTTTGTCTTGAAAGTGGTTATTGTCTGGCAGCCCCTAATCTTCTGAGGTAGAGAATTCCATTCACGAGGGACGGAGACAGTGAAAGAGGATGAATAGTGGGATGTTCTATGGGCAGGAATTGCTAGGATTTGGCTCTCTTGTGACCTGGTGTTTAGATTCTGATTGGAGGATAAGTAGTTAAACCGGGAACGAAGATAATTTGGAGTAGAAGTGTGGAGAACTCGAAACAGAAGAGGAAGCGAATGAAATGATCTACGGTTATTGAGTCGCAGCCAGGATAAATATTTGAACGAGGGTGTAATGTGGTCAAATTTGCGAGCATTGCTGATGAATCTGACACACATATTGTGCACACGCTGTAGCTTGTTCGAAAGGTCAGTTGTCAAGTCTGTAAGTATTATGTCGCAATAGTCAAACAGTGGTAGTACGAGGGTTTGTACTAAAGTCTGTTTTAATTCTGGCGGGAGGAAGTTTCTGAATGGGTTAAGAGAATGCATGGTATAGCACACTCTCTTGGATATTTCCTTTATTTGGTATTCCCAATTTAAATTTTCGTCCAAGAAAATGCCGAGGTTTCTGACGACGGAATGGTACGGAATAGTGGCATTATTTACTGTAATAATTGGGATATGTCTGTCGTTCATTGTGTTCAGTAGTCTCCTATGTCCAATTATTATAGCTTGTGACTTACTAGCATTTAATCTAAGTCCGAACTTATTCGTCCATGAAGAAATTTGATTCAAGTCACGATTAAGTCTGCCAATAGTTGCATCAATTTCGTTTGGTCGGGAACTGGTAATGGAAATTACGGGAAAAAGGCTGAACGGATTTTAATAAATGACCCCTCATTTTAAAGCTTGGAACTCAAAGTTTTTCAGAAACATAGTAGTTTTCAGTGAAATGTCAATTTTTCAACGTAATTTTCCTATTTTCCAAAATCCACCTGTCGTCAGTTTTGAGAACTAGCTTAATTGCATTTCAGAATATAACAAAACACACACTACAGTAAACAATATTACACGAAGGCCATGATCTGCAAGAATGCTGACATATTTAGAGCTCAAATTCATTTGGTTATTAAAAACTTAACTTACTAAACATAATTTACAGGTTCGATTCTGTGGTATGTAATTTTCTGGGTACAGCTGTGTATTAGATATTAAAAACTACGAAACGTGAGGTGGTTTGATGACATTATTACCATTAGAAATGAAATATTATTGTAGTTAATGCCATGATGTGACTATTTTTCATTAATTATACATATTAATGCTACATTGATGATATGAAAGTGAAACGTTTTGGGGTTATAAAAGTAGATGTAGAGAATAACTTAAATTAGATTTTGATTTCTATATTTTACTGAGTGGCGGCTATATAGTATATATAGTATACGTTACTGAAAGCTATAAAACTTATGTAAGATAATAATGTTATTAAAAATCTAATATTTTATAGTTATTAATCAAGTGGGGTTGGGTCTTTTTCATATATTTAATGGCGGTGTGGTGTAGATATTTATATGCGTGGTTCTCTTCAGTATTGGCTCGAGAGAGAGTATCTTTCATTATTATGGAAGCAAATAACTTTCAGGATGTCTGGTATTCTTCATTGAAAATAAATCGGAAAAATGTTTATTTGAACGTCTAATGAACTTAATATGCAGCACTTTCTGTACAAGCCACTAGTAGGCCTAATATTATATTGGTGGTAAGTTCATAGTTTTTTCCCAAATGTTTGACAACCTCTTATTCGGTAACTATCGCGAGTAAGGTCATGATTTTTGTCCATGTCGATAGGAAATGTTATATAGAATAATTTATCCCTCTGGCGTATTTCAATAGCGTGGACGGTTTTCGTGTAAATTTAATTTAGAAACCTCTAATTGGAAGCCACTGCACATGCTAGCAAGTGGCAACGTCTAGGCAGGAAGCAGCTCACTTGCCGATACACACCGAGTTCGTTGACCTCTTACATCTGTGGTGTGGAGTGGAGGGCGGCGGCAGTACGATCATCCACTCCTCCTCTTTATCTTTCTTATATTGGCTGTTTTCGCCAGGTGGACGGCACATTGGAAGGATTGGGTGTGCGCAGTGGAAGACTTTTAGAATGAATAGTGTGAATTTGTAAAACAAATATAATTAACAATAATAAGTAACAATGTACATAAATGAAAAATGAAATAACAATAAATATGAAATGGGTGAGTGAAAATAGGACAAACTAATCTGAAATGATATCCCCAAGATATGTAAATCATGTAAGTATCACAAGGCTGAGGCCAACATACTTATAAGTGATTAAACAATCTAATATGGCCGTCTCTCGACAATCAGTGACTAACCTATTAGCCATATGTTCATGAACCACTCTTTAAAATATATATATATATATATATATATATATATTAACTATCTGCGTATGAACCTGAACACAACACCCAGCCGGCACATTAACTTAATACATGATCCATTCGACCATAGATACCACTCGAACTGAGTAACCAAACTATAAATACATATACACTCAGCATAAGACATTACATGAGTGATCACTATACATTACCCATTGCACATATTGCTCACATACTCTGTGCAAATTGCACTAACACAGATCTCTGCACTTTACAAAATGAACACCCAACGGAGAGAAAGAGAGATGGAGACAGATACACGTAATAAGTAAATGACGATAATTCCAATCTCAAGGATCGTTTAAATAGCAACAAACTCGACGCATATGATAACAAAATAGCGGCGAAGGAAACCAATAATCAAATGGAGCAGGGAATACACTAAAACAATATGTGAGACCGTAACCGCTGCTCTATCACTCTAACCGTCTCGGAACATGAACTCACGTTTCAAATCAAATCTCATTACATAATTCCCAAATACAATTTACCTCAAACACATATATTTCACAAATATGTTACTCGATGCAAATACTAAAACTTGCCCCCAAGACGTATCACAAGCAAGCGATGTTTCAAAACTACGATCCACTAAAATGCCAAACACACACGACGCAATATAACTACTCCACTGATCTATCTCCAACACGTACAAAGCCCGAGTCACGTTGTCTATATCAGCCGCGTAGCAAAATCCTAAGTCTTGTTAAATGTTTCTGCCGCGTACGAGAGCTTGAATCTGAGCCAACTGTTTCCGTATATCTCCCGCGTACGAGAGCCTAAGTCTTGTTAAGTGTATCTGCCGCGTACCGGAACCCGAGTGACGCTCCGTGTATCTCCATTAAAACAGGTAAACTCTCTCCCCCTCTATCCTCGTGAGACGAAATGAACGGCCAATAGGGTTATTTGGGAAAGAACAAATGAAGGGATTGATAGCGCTATCTATACTGTGACGTCTGAGAGCGCTCTGACGGATGAAGTGACGTACTAGGTGAACGGCCGTGGTCGTGGGCACGACTCAACGAGTAAAGTGTGTTAGCGGCGATGTTGCCAGACTGCTGCTGAAACTTCAAACTTAATTTTCTAATTAATCGTGCATTTAATCACAAGATGTAATATAAGTTGTCTATTCATTTCAGCGTACCCCATCGTCCCTTTTAATCTGCAGGGTTATTATTCTCTTACACCCTGTATAATGGAAAATAAATTTAACGCCGTTTATGAGTGGTTGAAATATAATTACGATCCGAAGCGTAGGAAATGTAAAAATGTGTACCAGTGCAAAGTGATGAAATAATAATCTAAAAAAGAAATTTCAGAAACTTAAAAATTAATTTCTAAGTTACAATATTATAGTAGCCTACATAACAAGCATTCTAGGTTAATTCAACAGTCAAAGTTCTTTTGTTCTGCACGAAGCTACCATCAATACGACCAAAACTATGGCAATCTGATTTCATTTCTTTCTTTTCTTTTTTTTTTTTTTTTTTTCAAATTTTTCTTACGTCATAACAATCATCTTTCCTTAAAAATTTTGAACGTTATTATTTCAAATTTTATAGTGTATCTACGTTTACCGTTTTACATAGGCTATAGTTTGATTTGAGATTATAGTATTGTAAGTCCATTATCAAAAAATTTGTTATTCAAAAAAAAAAAAAACATGTATTTGTTTTTTAATTTGTGGGAATGGATAAGCATTGCTGCATCTTTGAAAGTTGGTATCTCTGGTCTCAAGTATGAACAATGACAGTGAATCCAAATTAATGATAGATTAACCGATTGATTTTTTTGTGCTTTTAAACTGAATTAATATACTTGCTATATATTATATTTTCATACTTAAACTGATGAATAATTGTTTAGGTTTGTAAATTGAATCATCTTCTCCTGTACTATATATTTTTGTAAAGTCACCAACGTAGCTCAGTCGGCAGACTCGCTAGCCTGTTGATCCGGAGCTGAGCTCGGATTTGAGTCAGATTTCCGTTTGAGCTGATTAACTTACCTAATTGGGTTTTTCCCGATGTTTTCACCAACCGTAAGACAAATGCCAGGTAATCTATACCGAATCTTGGACCTCACTTCGTCCCGCCAGAAAATTTTTAACTTATAAATACATATCAAATATCAAATCAATAAAATATTTTCATAGAAATTTTAATAACTTTGAAAGGTATATACATAAATATAGAACTAAAAATATGAATTCTCTGCGTTTGTCTGAACCAAAATGTAAAACCAATGCAGCTTTTTATCATAGCATGAGTCAAGGTCCCAGATTATTAAACAAATTTTATTCCAATAATACTTCAACCATGAATCCTTTCCAAATTAATAAAAAAATTTAAAAAATTGTATTGGATTTATAGTTTGAGTTTAAACATATTAAACACTATTTAATCTGTATTCACGCTCAATTTTAATTTTACTTTTGTCTGTATTGGAATCCCCTCCTGAGCACGAGTCTTACTCATTCAGGAGTGGGCTAGTTTATCTTTCATTGTATTTATTGACTTGTATTCATTTCAAACTTACTGGCAATAAATAAATAAATAAATAAATAAATAAAAATTATTTTCAGGCGAGATGTAAGATTATTTTAAAAGAACGCAGGGTGAGGGTGAAACAGTCTAGTAACAAATACTTCATGACTTTAGTTTCTCTTTTTTATAATGATGAAGATGATGGTGATTTCACTACTTCAATGAACTGAACACAGATTTTTTATGTACGAAACATTGTTGAAATGATTCCGGCTATACAATATCGGTACCTTAGTCCAGTGAACTGTACCAGATCGGCGCAGCTTGAAATAACAGGGCATAACACAAGTAGTCCAGTAGCTATGGTAGAAGAAAATAAAAAAACGCGCCCAGAGGCGTGGCGTGTTTCAGTACAAAGCGCCACCCCGGGCAATGCGTCTCCCCAGCAAGACATCTGACAGGACCCTCCGTTTTCCATCAGGCACTCAACAATAGATCCGAACCTTTGATTCGCAATTCATGGACTTCTGTCAGCGACACCATTAACAGGAAATAAAGGAGTTCGCGAGGGGATAGACCCCACACCCCTGCTACGAAAGGAAAGCTAAATATTTCTGGAAACGTCGTGCCGCTACAAACACACATACACTGTTCAATATGTGCGAGGTTTTGGAAAGCTATGAGGATCGTCGGTGATGATTTGGAGATACAAACGTCAGACATTCGGAAGATTATTACCGATATCACCTTCCTATCTGCCATCGTAATCGCCATTCTTATTGATTTCATTATTTCGCCAATACATCATCCTACGTTTGATAAAAAAATATTTCTCTCAACAGTCATTTGTCGCCGCTCAAATGTCACACTTCATGCTGGCCTGAAGTGTTTTTCTCTGTAAGTGTGTCAGCTATAATTGAAATATGAAAGTCAAATAAACCGGAGAAGAGCTGCCGTACTGTTCACATAGGCAGGCAGTCACACTCAGTAACAGACAATCATTTTTTTTTTTATTTCTGTGCTTCCTTCATACTTACATCATTATCTGTCTGTATATCTACATAGATCCATCCATCCTTAATTGATTCTTCCATCCATCCTTCCCACCATCCATCTTTCTATTCATCCATTACTGCATCCATGTATACAACGATCCATCGACCCATCCATCCTCCTTGCATTCATCTACACAACGATCCACTGATTTATCCCTGCATTCTTCCATCCATCCATCCATCCATCCATCCCTCCATTCTTTCTTCCATCCTTCCACCCATGTTTTCATCTGTCTATCCATCCACCTTTCCATCCATCCTTCTATCCAAACCTTCCATCCATCCACCAATCCATCCATCCATCCATCCTTCCACCCATGTTTTCATCTGTCCATCCATCCATCCTTCCATCTTACCATCCATCCATCTTTTCATCCATCCATCTCTCCATCCTTCCATCCGTCCATCCATCCATTCTCCCATTAGTCCTTCCATTCATTCATCCATCCTTCTATCCGTACTTTCATCTTTCTATCCGTCCTTCCATCCATCCATCCATCCATCCATCCATCCATCTATCCATCCTTCTATCCTTTCTTCCATCCTTCCACCCATGTTTTCATCTGTGCATCCATCCACCTTTCCATACATCCTTCTATCCATCCTTCCACCCATCCATCCATCCACCCATTCATCCATCCATCCTTCCACGTATGTTTTCATCTGTGCATCCATCCACCTTTCCATCCATCCTTCTATCCATCCTTCCACCCATCCATCCATCCACCCATTCATCCATCCATCCATCCTACGCATGTTTTCATCTGTGCATCCATCCACCTTTCCATCCATCCTTCTATCCATCCTTCCACCCATCCATCCATCCATCCATCCTTCCACCCATCCATCCATCCACCCACCCATTTATCCATCCATCCTTCCACGTATGTTTTCATCTGTGCATCTATCCACCTTTCCATCCATCCTTCTATCCATCCTTCCACCTATCCATCCATCCATCCACCCACCCATTCATCCATCCATCCTTCTATCCATCCTTCCACCTATCCATCCATCCATCCATCCACCCATTCATCCTTCCATCCTTCCACGCATGTTTTCATCTGTGCATCCATCCACCTTTCCATCCATCCTTCTATCCATCCTTCCATCCATCCATCCATCCACCCATTCATCCATCCATCCTTCCACCCATGTTTTCATCTGTGCATCCATCCACCTTTCCATCCATCCTTCTATCCATCCATCAATCCTTCTATCCATCCTTCCATCCATCCACTCATTCATCCATCCATCCTTCCACCCATGTTTTCATCTGTGCATCCATCCACCTTTCCATCCATCCTTCTATCCAACCTTCCATCCATCCACCCACCCATCCATCCATCCATCCTTCCACCAATGTTTTCGTCTGTCAATCCATCCATCTCTCCATCCTTCCATCCGTCCATCCAACCATTCTCCCATTAGTCCTTCCATTCATTCATCCATCCTTCTATCCGTACTTTCATTTTTCTATCCGTCCTTCCATCCATCAATTCATTCATTCATCCTTCCTTTCATCCTTCCATCCGTTCTTCCATCCATCCATCTATCCGTCCATCCATCCTTCCATCCATCGATCATTCCATTCATTCATCTGCCTATCCAGTTTATTTTCTTCATTTATCTCATCTCTTTGTCTGTCTGTCTGATCATTCCTCTTTTCTTTCCGTTATCATTCCGTCCTTTTTCTTTGTTTTTTTTTTCATTTCTTATCTTCCCATAGCAGGGCCTAGTCGGTAACGCTCCGTGTAAAGGAGCACTTGTAATAGTCACTTGTTTTTCGTCACGGAGTGAATCTTGATTGAAAGTCAAGTCAGAAAATACAGAAATATCGGAAGCTCAGTTTGCCGTGCAGGTGTTGATCCACAACAAGCAGCTCATGTCTAATTCGCTGTCATGAACTTTCCTCCGCTTTTTCAATTACCGCACGAGTAGGAATCGATGCGAAATTAAAACTATTCTGAATTCAAAACTGGATTATGTACCTCGCTGTGCGCAGAATTTGGACATCCTTGGAGGACAAGATTTGTATACCGAATGTGAATTAGATCTTCTTCAGTTCATCGGCACCTCCTCAAGGCAGGGACCTCATGGAGAAAGAGCTTTCAAAGGAGAATGCATGAATAAAACAATCTATACTCTGCTTTTCGTACAGAGGGAAGCTTTCCGCTGAAATTTGAAACAGTTTGACCACCTCGACTTCCAGGCGGGGCTACTCTATAGGACGCTTCGCCCAGAAATTATTTGACAAAAACAAATTCAAGTAATGGAATATATAAATATAAAGTACAGAGCTACACTAAAAATAATTTCATCTGAAAATATTACAGGTCTTCTTAATTTCCTCATTTTCTCATTGTTCTTAACAATTTGTTGTGACGGGCATCAATGTCGCCACGTTGCATAAATATTTCTTCCGAATATATACCGTATTACTTTCACGTGTTAAAATTAGGTACCATTTTGTTGACTAGTTTCAACCTGTTTTAGGCTATCTTCAGAACTGGATGTTCCTGGTTCCGCACCTTCTCATTTTACTTCCTGTGGGGGTGTGTTTGTGTAGTATAATGTGGAGTCAAATAGATTGCGTTCTGAAATTGAGTTCTGTGTTGAGAATATCATGAGGGTGTGTTTTTGTGTCTGTATATTTCGTATTATTCTAGTTTCTTATTTCTTGATTGAATGTGTAGAATTTCTATGTCTGTGTTGATGTCTCTGTAGGTCTGGTTAGCATTATTGTGATGTTTTCCGCGTATGTGGAATTATTTTGTAATTTTGTTATGGCTGTATAATTAAATATTAAAAACAAATCAAGACTTAAATAAAATAAAATTTTTACAAACTTAAAATGAAAGTTGTTATTATAAAACCAACACTAATCAAAAACAATAGAAATTATAAAAATATATTATAGAGCTTGATGTTTTCATTTAACGTGTTTGAAATGATCTGCCTGTTTGTTCTATGTAGAAGTTGTTGCAGGTGTTTCATTTGAGTTTGTATACGCCTGTGTGGTTGTATTTCTTTGTTTGTTTGTGTGTTGAAATGCTTTTGTAGAGAGTTTTGTGTTCTCTATCCAATGTTGTAATTTAATTTCTTGAATGAGGTTGCAATTTTGTGTCTGTTTTCCTTTTCGTATATTAATGTGATGTATTTTTTCTGTTATGTATTGTCTGTATTGTTATGTCTTTTGTGATTATGTTTTGTCTTTCTTATTATGTTGTCTATTATGTTAGGGTTGTATCCGTTTTCTTATGCTATGTATTTGATTGTGTTTAGCTCTTCTTGTAGTCTTGTTGCGTCACAGACTTCTCAACATACCAATGAGCCAACAAGACTACAAAGAATAAGCTAAACACAATCAAATACATAACACAAGAAAGCGGATATAACCGTAACATAATAGATAGTATAATAAGAAAGACAAAACAGAATTACAAAAAACACAGGAATACAACACAGTACACAAGAACGCAAAAAATACATCACACTAACATACGAAAACAAAAACACACACAAAATTGTAATCTCATTTAATAATAGTACATTATGCAACCAGCCTATAATGGTAGTAATTAAGACGCGAGTATGTTTATGAAACGAGCGCAAGCGAGTTTCATAATTTTCATACGAGCATCTTAATTACCATTATAGTCAAGTTTCATGCGACTTTTTATGCTCGACCATATTTCTTACTTGAAATTATTCATAAGTATTCATGTTATTCTTATCTGACTGGGGAGCGGAACTGACCTAGTGAAATACCTCGTAAATTGTGAGATGTGCGCAGACGCGAAAGTATTGATTTTTTCCGAGAAACAAATGTCGACATTGACCTTGATATAATCTAGAGACTAAAATAAACATTAATCTTGATATAACCTTGAAATTGAATTAGACATTGAAAAACGAGATGACAAATTGAATTTATTTGAATATTACTTACAATTAACGCTAATTATTATAGTAACAGAACTGACTTTATTTCAAATATTGGTGAAATGAATTTGCGGGAATGTGCTTTGTGAAAGGCTGGAAGATGACGGTGAATTGATGATAATTTGTGTGTTGTTTTTTTCGACTGACTTGTCTTTCGATTGCATATCCGAGAATAATCGATACTTGCGCTTTCATATTGCTACAATGATATTTTCTGATTGGTGGAACACCTGAACTTTAATGAATAGGTGTACTTTAATGAGGTCCATTAAAGGGCTGCTACCAGGTGTATTATTACTACATTTCGGCATGATCGAGCATAAATTAAATTAAAACATCGCATACAGAACAAAAAACACTCTACAAAAGCATCTCAACACACGAACAACACAAACAAATACAACCACACAGGCGTATGCAAACTCAAATGTAACACCTGCAACAACTTCTACATAGGACACACAGGCAGATCACTTCAAACACGTTACAAAGAACACATCACAGCCATAACAAAATCACAAAACACATCCACATATGCAGAACACATCACAAATGCTAACCACACCTACAGCAACATAAACACAGACATGGAAATTTTACACATTCAATAAAAAAACTAGAAAGTAAACACACTAGAACAATATGAAATATACAGACACACAAAAACACATCCCTATGAAATGCTCAACACACAATTCAATTTCAGAACACACACACTATTCGACTCCACATTAGATTACACAAACACACCCCCAAGCACAATCAGAAGGCGCGAAAAAAAGGAACACCCAGTTGTGAAGATAACCTACGACAGGTTGAAACTAGTCAACAACAAGGTATCTACTGTTCTCCAACCAGGAGATCAACCGTGAAAGGAATGTGCTTACTATTGCGTCATCTATTGGAGCGAAGTAGATAGATAATATTACCGTTATAACGCCAGTTTAAAAACCATACACTCTCCTGCATTTTTTATTTCCTGTATTGAGGGATTAAAAGACCAGGAGATTAACCGTGATCTAATTTTGTAACTAGGGTAGTATAGGTATGTTGTATCAATGTTATGGTTTGTGCTGTGAGAGCTAGCCAATACAGATACGAGTACCCATATGTGTGACCTTATGACATCTTATGACATCAACATTCATTGACAGCATTACCCCGCTTCGTCTCATTCCGCAGAGACTTTCTCGTGATTGGAGTACAGTAATTTTAACACTTGAAAGAAATACAGTATATATATTCCGAAGTGATATAGTGTTAAAAGTTGTGTAAACAAGATGTAAAATATTTCTTATTGCCCTCGTTTCTGCTGTACTGGAATCCAATAGCTTTTGGTACTTTCCGCAATGAGGAACGCAACATTTCAATTTGTAGTGTTTCATGTTTTGTCATCTTCGAGCAAAATATCGTCAAGACTGCGTATAAAACTTGCTTCATATACTGTAAAGCATGCACTGTCCGTCTTAAAGCTTCCTGATTAAATGTGCCTAATGTTGTAAAAGGAGACTTGCGAAACTTGACTTTTAAAAACTTCAAATTTTATGTGGAGTGACTCGACACTGCTATCGCTGGGCTTTGAACTCGGGTCTGCGCTCTACCAACTGAGCTATTGTCGGACCATCGGATCTGTGCCCCTTCAGCGCTGTCGTCGTTCTTGGAAAAGTTAACGCCTGTACTCACTCCATTGCACCCGCTTTCCTCCCACCACGTTAAACAGCAGGCCACGAACCTTGCCGAATAGGGATGTTGCCAAACTTCCGTCAAACGGTGTCATAAATAACTGGTCCTCCATGCTACAATATTATTTCTTTCAATCAAAATACATCTTGTATTTCTACATTTTTAAACCCAAATCCCATGTCTCGAATCACTTTCCGTAGTTTTTCTCTCGAACCTCGGAAATTATTGCTTCTCTCGCAAGCTTCAGTAATTTCTTCAATGTTGAAACTTCTTTCTGGACGGTATAAATTTCTTGTATCTTTCTTCTTAAAATACATCGGTTCATATCATCTACAATAATTAAAAGTTCCCTTGGTCTGTTCTTCTCTGGTGATTCTAGCTTTTCATCTCCTGCACAGACTCCCTCTCTCCTGATTTTCTTTATTAGGAGTTCTGACCTGTCTATATAAATTACATAAAATGTTGTATTATTAGTATTAGTTTAGTAAGTAATTTTAATACATAATCAATTGTAATAAAATAAGCCTCACCTGTGATATCAGGTGCTCTTTTCGTTGCCTGATTTATAGGAAACAGATATTGACCTGTTTGTTTCTCTTCATCGCAAAATGCTATTACGTACTTGCTTAATAATATTTCTTTCGCCACTCCGTGCTACAGTATTCATGTTGAGTTGACAACACTGGACTGCAAGTGTAAATAAGCTGTCCTGCAAGAAGGCCAAAATTGTGAGTAGTGGGGGACAGAAAGGGAGAGAGATAGAAAAGAGAGAGATAGGAATGCAGGGAGAGAAATGAATTACCGACGCTGAGAAGGAATTAGGGTTCAGTTCGCATATCTTACGGGGGCACAGATCCGATGGTCCGACTATACCAGCACCACACTGACCCAATAAAACATTAATGTTTGCAGTGGCGTAGCATGAAATTTGGAGCAGGGGAAGCTAACTCTAGTTGTTTTTCTTGTACATATGAGAAAACGTATTACAAAAATATAGTCTTAAAATAAATAGTAGTCAATTTCAAGTCAGCAGTCGAAGATTGGTTGGAACCTCGTAACACCAATAAGGCCTCAAATGGTACGCAGTAAAATATATGATTTCATATCTCTAACAAATAGACACGGTCATTTGATTTTTAAATCGCACTTTTGTTCGTAAGTCGGTCTTGATAATAGAATTGTCCTAAAAAATTCAAGTAAATTAGTGTCAGGAACTGTTATTCCGCTCATTATTTATTATATCAGCCACAATGCACACTAACACTTCAACTGAACACAACTGACGAAAAGGGATAACTCGGAAACTACTTATTTTAAATGTTAAAGCTAGCTTCTTGCGAGCCTTGCGACTAGGGTAGTTTAGTTAGAAAGGGATGGAAAATCTGCGGGGTGGATTACACAGAAGAAACCAGTCTGCTTGGAAGCTGGTGTGTGCAGGCTTCTTGTTTACTGCTGCATCACAAATCATCCTGGGCTGCCGCATCACAATATTTAACTCATTAAATATAAATTCTATTAAAATTAATAAATAATTTTATTCATAAACTGCAGGTTTATTATGAAATTATTATTAATTGGGGAAGCTTAGCTTTTTAGCTTACATTGACGCTACGCCACTGAATGTTTGACCAACAGTTTGTGAACTTCTCTACATTTTGTCTAGCAGAAGTAATTTCCATACGCTCAGGATATCCCGCAAAAGACATAAACGGCCCTTTATCTACACTGTCTACAAGAAAAAGTTCAAGTCCACTGTCAGTCACAGAAGAGAACTTGTTGACTTGGACCGCTGTTGCATCAACAATGTAGTTGGAACTTTAAAACAGTGCGATGGGAGGTGGAAGGCGTTTTAATAAACCCGCGACTCAAAGGAGATGTCAACAGAGCGTGAAAGAAACTCACAACAAAGACGGACCAAAGGAGGAGGTGGAAAAAGTGAAGTTGAGAAGAAAAAGAGGTTGGATGTGAGGGAAGGGCGGGCGAAACTAAAGCAAGAGGAGGCAGTAATCGGACAGACGGGAGCTAGCGTCTATTCACCAGCGATTTTCGTGCTGCAGTGATTGACCTGGCGGGTTTGTGTTCAGACGTTGGCTGCACTGCGCATTGAAAATACGTGTTCTGGTTTATCGCTGGTTGCTGTAATTGTGATTGCAGCCTCCTAGAAAATGAGTTCTCATACAAAAGAGCGCGGTGAAAAGATGCCAGTTGGCCAGCGTATTTGTGCAGAAAGTAAGAGTGCTGAAATATTGTGTGTGTACATTCACGAAAATATCAAACGGAATTTTCATGTATCTAAACAAGTAACGCAGGGTGCCGGAAAGTACATGAACTTAACCGTAGACAAATACATGAATAGACCTCCAACTCAGTGTTAATTAATTTATAGTTTTCTGCCCAATTGTAGGTAGGCTATTTCACTGCAAACCCAGCATTCTACAATCTTTCCTATTTTCTGCCTTCCTGTTAGTCTATGCCAGGCATGTCAAAACCCTGCACATTGTGCACTTGTCTCTGTGCAATGTGGAGTTCCTATTCCCCTACCTGGAGGGAGCGAATCGGCTTGGAGGGGAACGCGACAGGGCTGTACAGTACATATAGTAGCAGATCAGCTTTTGTTTCAGTAACACAGATCAGTACGGGTGCTCATTGAGCTGTGATTGTGAATGCGTTATGAAAAATAAAGTGAGGAGTCCACAGATATAACGAAGAAGAGAAATCACAATCACATAACATAACTGTTATGATGTTTTCCTCAGCCAACAATAATTATTTTAAAATGAAAGGCTTTCATCATATCATGTGGATCTAATAGTGATATGAGAATTTAAATCATATTAGTAAAGTTCTCAAAATATGATATTCGCCAGCTCTTATTTCTTAATTAGTACTGTCACGGCAAGACAAACATGACAATCATGTAGTTTCAGAGTCTGTACTAACACAGCCATCAATGGTTAGACGACTTACAACTTTTATTTGATAAGCTGATAAGTGATGAGAATATTGAGTGAAGAATACATGTGAGGGTCTTGAGGTTGTAAGGGAACGAAGAAACTAACTATTTGTAAGGCGGAAAATTTTTCTGGAAAAATAATACATAATGGCGAATTTTCCATCTCACGTTACTATACTATCTTAATATACTTACGTTAATAAATCTTTAAACCTGACATGAAGAAAATGTCCTCGCTTCACAGCTTGTGAACTACTCTTTTAACTCAATTCAGTAGCGGTCCCAACTTGCTGATACTTGCTCTCAACGTTTTCCAAATAAACTATATATAAATTTAAATTCAAGCTTAATTTATCCAATTTATTAATAATAATGTGAATTTATATTAATATACATCAAGGAAATGATTCCAGTGTAAAAGCCTCACAATGTCCTATTGCATGTAATTGGGAGTAAAATATTTTCTTTAACATTTGTATGTATTTATTTACACTGCAAGTGGGCAAGTACCCGGTGGCAGTGGTATACACAATATTAACAATAGACAATAAAATGATAACCAATACACAATAAAATTTGCAATACACAATACAATTTTACAACACATATACAAGTTTATACACAATACAATAAGAATACACAATACAATTTAACACAATAATAATAAAACATAAATAAAATACCTAATTTTACAACACAACCTACATAATTAATGTATAGGTCCTACGTAAGTTTCAATAGTCTTTCACTTTACTCTCATCTCATTCCCTGTAGTGGCACTATGACGCATTTCACTGACACTTTAGCACACATTTCACTGACACTATAGAACACATTTCACTGACACTCTGTAACACATTTCACTGACACTATAGAACACATTTCACTGACACTATAGAACACATTTCATTGACGCTATAAATTATCACTGATCGGAACTGTTCACTGCACTGTAAAACCATAACTTCACTGACTCACCTCGCTTCACTGATACAACAGTTCAAATAAGTCAAATAATTACACCCTTATGCATACTTATAAACAGAACTACATTTAAACTAAACATTTCTAGTCTAAGGCCCTCTTACACGCTATTTTTAAATAATTTACAATTCCAACCAAGGAAGTAAACTCGTCAGGCTAGATAAATACATGTCACCTTAAAAAATTTAATGTTGAATGTCACCTTAATTTTTATTTGCACTTTATACACAACTTTTTAAATTATTCTTGAATCTCCTTAAGGAAGGACAGCCCTCAAAGACCGCTGCAGGTAGGTCATTCCAATCATTTATAGTTCTATTTAAAAATGAGAATTTACCTACATCCGTTTTCTGTTTCCTACATTTGATTTTAAAATCATGATCGTTCCTACCATAGTACGTTGGCTTTTCTAACCGAGCCGTTAAGTCTACCCATGCTTTCTGACCTAGATGTGCTCTATACAATGATGTTATTCTAGTTTTCCTACGTCTGTTTTCCAAAGTTCACCATTTAAGTTCTTTTATCGTATCGTTTCCATCTTCTCTTTTACCTTTAACAAATTTAGCTGCCCTATACTGATTCTTTCTAAGGAATTTATCTGATATATTCTATAGGGATCCCAACATGTAGTTCCGTATTCCATTAACGGTCGCACTAACGTTAGATATGCTATTTCCCTCGATTTGGGGCTAGCCTTTCTCAAGATTCTCATAATAAAGTGAAGTGCCCTCCATGCTTTACCCGTAATGGTAAAGCACCAATGGTCCCAATAATGCTTGAGGAACAATGAAAGAGTATTACTTTGAAATAATCAGTACCTACTACATAAAATGAAATACAGTGTTCGTTTTTTGTTGTTTCGAAATTACTGCAATATTTATATTTTTTTTCGAATACTGTATACAAACCATGTGAATAAATGATTCTTTACAAACGACTGCTTTGTGAACTGTAACTGAGTAAGTCTATTGTTTCTTGTGTTACAATTATTGTCAAATATATACACTGACAATAATTGTGTTTTTTCCTTCTGCTAAGTATGTTTATAATGTCCAAATGTCAATTTAATTGAACACGAGAAGCTCAGAACAGATTCTTGTACATCCCTCCCGCTAAGAACTGGTAAGAGCAACACGTGAATGACGCAATCTGCACAGACGGGCGTTCCGCGCACATACACTGCACTTTCAGTGTCTGATTTCTGACATGCCCGGTCTATGCGGTAGCTTCCCGTTTGCTTTCCCCACACTACACTTTCTTTCGCAAATTGAAAGATCCCAGGGACCTCTAGCGTGACTAATATTTTCCTAAAGCACCTTATTCTCAAACACCCTTAACCTATGTTCCTCTCTCAAAGTGAGACTCCTTCACAACCATATAGAACAACCGGTAATGTAACTGTTTTATAAATTCTAACTTTCACCTTTTTTTAGAGCAGACTGGATAACAAAAGCTTCTCAACCGAATAATAACAGGCATTTCCTATTTATTCTGCGTTTATTTTTCTCTCGAGTGTCATTTATATTTGTTACTGTTGCTCCAAGATATTTGAACTTTTCCATTTCTTCAAAGCATAAATTTTATATTTTTTATATTTTCATTTCATACAATATTCCCGTCACGAGATATAATCGTTACTTTGTCTTATCGGGATTTACTTCTAAATCTATCTCTTTATTCACCTAACTAAATTAGGAACATTAAATCCATACATTTGAGATGGGCAGAGCATTTAGCACGTATGGGTGAATACAGAAATGCGGGAAGACCCGAGGGAAAAATACCTTTGCGGAGGCCGAGACGTAGATGGAAGGATAATATAAAAAAGGACTTGGTGAAGTTAAGATAAGATGCTAGGGACTGGACTAATCTTGCTCAGGATATGGACCGATTTCGGGTTTATATGAGAGCGGCAATGAACCGCAGGGTTTCTTAAAAGCCATAAGTAAGTAAGCAAGAAAGGGACAATCATGGACGGCAAAACATCAGCCGTAAATGGGCAAAACTCCTGTAACAATTCATAGCGGAATTCATAGCGGAAACTTTGAATCTGTTAAAAACTTTGTCCTTGCGTAGAAAGTACATGTGATGTTCTGATCATAAATGAAGAATATGGACATTTTTTTTTTCCTACAGTAGGCAATCAAGGTTTTTGGATTGGTTTACTGATTAATTCTCTGTTCGTATTGTTAACACTATTAAATAGTTTAAGTTGAGGTTGTGGAAAAGCACGGACGCAAATTAATTTCGCATCCATAATACTGCGGAAGAAATTAATGAAGCAAATAGAAGACGCAATACTGAATTTTGTATTCCCACCGCATTAGGCGCGTAAGACTGCCATAGCCGGGATTAATCAACCAATTACATTTGGATATAATCCATCTAATTTAATGATGTTTACATTAATTTAGTCCGGATGCACTGACAGATAACGATCACCATACCATATTAACTTCATCTAATGTTGGAAATGTGCTTGTTAACTGGAGCTACAAACAGGAGTATTTAGCCTATACCGGGTAAAAAGTTATGAGTATAAATCCTCTTCTTCATTAAACAATAAGCCATGTAGTAATAGTAATAATAATAGCAATAATAGTATTTACTTATTTATTTTTATTTACTTATTTATTTATTTATTTATTTATTTATTTATTTATTTATTTATTTATTTATTTATTTATTTATTTATTTATTTATTTATTTGTTTATTTGTTTATTTATTTATTTATCTTGCGGGACAAAATTCCGGCACATCCGGCGACGCTGATATAACCTCTGCAGTTGAGAGCGTCGTTAAAAAAACATAACATTTATTTATTTATTTATTTACTTATTTATTTATTTATCTATTTATCTATCTATCTACCTGTCTATCTATCTATCTATCTATCTATCTATCTATCTATCTATCTATCTATCTATCTATCTATCTATCTATCTATCTATCTATCTATCTGTCTGTCTGTCTATCTATCTATCTATCTATCTATCTATCTATCTATCTATCTATCTATCTATCTATCTATCTATCTATCTATCTATCTATCTATCTATCTATCTATCTATCTATCTATCTATCTATCTATCTATCTATCTATCTATCTATCTATCTATCTATCTACCTACCCATCCATCCATCCATCCATCCATCCATCCATCCATCCATCCATCCATCCATCCATCCATCCATCCATCCACCTATCTATCTATCTATCTATCTATCTATCTATCTATCTATCTATCTATCTATCTATCTATCTATCTATCTATCTATCTATCTATCTATCTATCTATCTATCTATCTATCTATCTATCTATCTATCTATCTATCTATCTATCTATCTATCTATCTATCTATCTATCTATCTATCTATCTATCTATCTATCTATCTATCTATCTATCTATCTATCTATCTATCTATCTATCTATCTATCTATCTATCTATCTATCTATCTATCTATCTATCTATCTATCTATCTATCTATCTATCTATCTATCTATCTATCTATCTATCTATCTATCTATCTATCTATCTATCTATCTATCTATCTATCTATCTATCTATCTATCTATCTATCTATCTATCTATCTATCTATCTATCTATCTATCTATCTATCTATCTATCTATCTATCTATCTATCTATCTATCTATCTATCTATCTATCTATCTATCTATCTATCTATCTATCTATCTATCTATCTATCTATCTATCTATCTATCTATCTATCTATCTATCTATCTATCTATCTATCTATCTATCTATCTATCTATCTATCTATCTATCTATCTATCTATCTATCTATCTATCTATCTATCTATCTATCTATCTATCTATCTATCTATCTATCTATCTATCTATCTATCTATCTATTTATTTATTTATTTATTTATCTATCTAAACTTTTTAAGAAGAACTGCTGGCTATACTAGATTAGACAAGAAGAAGTATGTGGATATTTTGAAAGACTTAAATATTGACCCAATTTTAGGGAAAATTAAAAATAATAGACAGAAATGAAAATCTCATATACTCAGGATGCCTAGAACAAGGTTATCACGCCAAGCACTAAATTACCGCCTTTAGGAACAAGATCTTTGGGCCGTCCGCTGAAACGACGGAGTGAGACCGCAACAGGCCACCAGGCTTAATACGTGATAAGAAGAAGGAGAAGAAGAAGAAGAAGAAGAAGAAGAAGAAGAAGAAGAAGAAGAAGAAGAGCTCAGCAGTATTGCAGTGCCTCGTACGATGAATAAATAAACATTTAAGAAGTTTATTATAAAATTATGATTAAGTATTTCAATTTGTGTGCTGTACCAATAGATAATAAAGGAAAATTTAAAGATCTATGTATGTATGTATGTATGTATGTATGTATGTATGTATGTATGTATGTATGTATGTATGTATGTATGTACTGCAGTTCAATGGGGCAGTCTGCCTCGTAGAGAAGCAGCCACAGGTATTCTGTATTTTGTTTTACTGTACTTAATATAAAAATTGTAGATTTATCCTTCGAAGAGGTGGAAAAATTCAAATATCTGGCAGCAACAGTAACAAATATAAATGATACTCGGGAGGAAATTAAACGCAGAATAAATATGGGAAATGCCTGTTATTATTCAGTTGAGAAGCTTTTGTCATCTAGTCTGCTGTCAAAAAATCTGAAAGTTAAATATTTGTAAAACAGTTATATTACCGGTTGTTTTGTATGGTTGTGAAACTTGGACTCTCACTTGAGAGAGGAACATAGGTTAAGGGTGTTTGAGAATAAGGTGCTTAGGAAAATATTTGGGGCTAAGAGGGATGAAGTTACAGGAGAATGGAGAAAGTTACACAATGCAGAACTGCACGCATTGTATTCTTCACCTGACATAATTAGGAATATTAAATCCAGACGTTTGAGATGAGCAGGGTATGTAGCACGTATGGGCGAATCCAGAAATGCATATAGAGTGTTATTTGGGAGACCGGAGGGAAAAAGACCTTTGGGGAGGCCAAGACGTAGATGGGAGGATAATATTAAAATGGATTTGAGGGAGGTGGGATATGATGTTAGAGGCTGGATTAATCTTGCACAGGATAGGGACCAATGGCGGGCTTATGTGAGGGCTGCAATGAATCTGCGCGTTCCTTGAAAGGCATTTGTAAGTAAGTAAGTACTTTAAAGGACTTACATAATTGCTTTTCACCAATCAGTGAAGTGTTGCGAAGCAAATTAAACCCACAAAGCGAATGACATACTTTGATATTGCAAGTCTGGGCCTCACAGAGATCTCTGTTCTTATCTAACGACGCCATTGCCTCTAACTGCGGTTTTATATCATTTTCTCTGTCTACTGTGAAGACTCGAGGGACAATAACGTGAATCAGGCCATCTCCGTTCCTTCTTTCCTTCTTCGTCCATGGATAATAGCACATTAGTTACAGTTAACGTCATAATGCCAAGGAACACAGCGAAGGCTAGGACAGAGGGAGTCTCTTATTCCAAAGGGTTTTATGTCCATTAGCTTCCTGGCTGCCACGTTGTGTTATGTCATTATGGCGCGCCAGGACCTGGGAATAACCCACTTTGATAATTTCAGAATGACGCTCAAAGAGCAGTTCATAAACTCAAACAAGTGGCGAAGAGATATATCAGCAGAAAATAAATAACAGCGTTTAAAGGGACACGGAATTACCTATCTTCACAATGTTAAATTATGTTATACATAAGGAACTTAAAAAAACAGTTGAAGCTAGACAGCAAATTTTTTACAGATTATGAACACATAACTTGGCTTTATGCTGAAACAGTAGCTTTTATGTAATTTATTTTCTTACTCAGAAATAATTACTTCATATTCTTATATTTTTTTAACGATCTTCAGTACATTATCCCACGTAACGTCTCCAAAATTTAACAAATTTAAATAAAAAACATTGTTACGCTACATGTAAAACATCTAAATAAAGAACTCCTGAAAATTTCAGCTTTCTATTTAAACTAGTGGCTTGTGCAGCAAATGCTACAAACTAAGTTCATTACAATTCAAATTAAAATTTTTCAAATTGATTTCCAATGAAGAATACCAGATATTTTGGAATTCCCTATCCTAAGCAAGATTAATCCTCTCTACCATCATATCCCACCTTTCTCAAATCGATTTTAATATTATCCTCCCGTCTACGTCTGCCTCCCTCAAGGTCTTTTCCCTTCAGGTCTTCCAATTAACACTCTATACCATTTCTAGATTAACCCATACGTGCTACATGCGCTGCCATCTCAAATGTCTGGATTTAATGTTCCTAATTATGTTAGGTGAAGAATACAATGCGTGTAATTCTGCGTTGTGTAACTTTTTCCATTCTCCTATGACTTCATCCTCTTAGCCTCAAATATTTTCCTAAGCATCTTATTTTCGAACACTCTTAATTTCTGTTCCTCTCTCAAAGTGAAAATCCAAGATTCACAACCATAAAGAACAACCAGTAGCATAACTGTTTTATAAATTCTAACTTTCAGCTTTAAATATCTACACCACACCGCCATTAAATATATGGAAAAGACCCATACCACTTGACTAATAACTATAAAAATATTTCACTTTAATAACAATATTGTTATCTTACGTAAGTTTTGTATAGATACTATTTAGCCGTCACTCGGTAAATATTATGGAAATGAAGATTTTAATATCCAATACACAGACAGCTGTACTCAAGAAAATTACACACCAGAGAATCTTCTTTTTAGTAAGTCTTGAAGTTTTTAATAAACAATATTACAGAAACGTTCAGAAAAAGTTACACAATTGAAGCTCGACATATTGCATTATGTCAGCCATCTGAACTCTAAATATGTCAGCAATCCTGCAGGTCACAGCCTTCGTGTGATATTGTTTATTGTGGTGTGTGTGTTTTGTTTTGTTTTGTTTTATTCTGAAAGGGCCATACCTATTTCTCAAAATTGACGACAGATGGATTTTGGAAAATAGGAAAATGATGTAGGAAAATTGAGATTTCACTGGAAACTACTATTTTTTTTCGAAAAACTTTGGGTTCCAGGCTTCAAAATGACGGGTCATTTATTAAAATCCGTCAGCCGTTTTCTCGTAATTTCCATTACCATTTCAAATTATATATATATATATATATATATATATATATATATATATACATATACAAACTGAGAAAAAGTTCGATTTGTATGGAAAAACTAAACTTTCGGAGAATAAACGTTAAAATGAGTCATATTAGTACATTGGACTGCGAAAGCAATGCCGAGTCGAAGTCGCTATCGATTTGAAATATTATCGTGTTACGAGGACTTTTCTTAGGAAAGAACAGAAACCATTATACACTGCATAGGTTACCATTTCACGTTTTCAGTGAGTTATGAAACAATATTTGTTAGGGAAATTGTGTCTTTGTATTTGAGTGAAATCTCTACCAACTAATTCCACTTCACATTTTGAAAAAATTGCTGTTCTGTATAATTTCTCTTCTTAATTGGTTCCATTTTAACTTTAATATCAAAGCTTTCGTACTGCGACCCAAACAATCGACAAACGGAACGGCTAAGGTGCGTTCAGTTTTACATTCAGCGGAGAAATCGGTAGATTGAGAGGTTAACGCCAATAACATAGTAATCGTCAATTTCTGTGCATCCTGCAGGTAGTTTTGCTACTACCCGTAAATTTTAATGGTCTTCACGAAACGGATAAATTAATCGATGTCGGCGCCTAGACTGAAGCTGCGTTAAAACTCTGTTAATATGCGTAAATGCGACGTGCTTCAGTGGATTTTGTGTGTTTTCTTACATTTCTAATGCAAGCTTAGACGGAAAAACCTAATAATTTAATTTCAAAATTATTGTGACTGTGGAATTTTATAAATAGATATAGGCCTAATTTTACTATCACGACTTGAACATAATTTTGTTTACCAGAGTGTAGGCTAAAATGTATTTAATTTTAGAAATAATTTCACTTCAGTATCTTCCAACATTCTGAACACGTTTTTGCAGTATCGCTTTAAGTTTACCAATATTTCCTTCTGCATGTTTTCAAGTATGTTACCTCGGAATAACATTTAGCAGCGATCTCGGCTGGGGGGAACACGTTACAGACACAGCGGGAAAAGCATGGAGAGCGTTACACTTTGTGATGAGGGTACTAAGAAAAGGCTCTGATAAATCCAAAGAGATTGCATATAAATCACTAGTACGTCCAGTAATGGAATATGGTGCTGCATGTTGGGATCCTTACAGATTAGAACATATTAAGACACTGGAAAAGATTCAAAAACGGGCTCTTAAGTGTTGTCGGAAAAATTCACCATTAAAATGGGACACACTCACGGACAGGAGAACGCGAATTCGATTAGGCGCACTGTTCAAAACATACAGAGGTGAGCCTGTCTGGAGAGATATAAAAAATAGGTTGCAGCCGCCAAATTACTCTTCAAGGAACGACCACTCATATAAATTGAGGGAAAGAAGGCAGAGGACGGACACTGGAAAGTTTTCTTTTCTCAATCGTACTATCAGGGACTGGAATGCATTACCTGCAGACTTACTAAAGGCTTTACCAACAACCAAAAATGTATTTAAAAATAGGCTTAATGACCTTACTAATAGACGGTAATTATACACAGTATTTAAAGGGTGTAAATGATATGTTATTGAAGTGTTGTATCAGTGAAGAATTATGTTGTGTCAGTGAAGTGTGTTGTGTAAGTGAAACGTGTTCCTGTCAGTGAAGCTTTATAGTTTATAGTGGCAGTGCAAAGTATTTGAACAGTGAAATGTTTTCGAAGTGTTAGTGAAATCAGGATAGAATCAGTGAAATGTGTCGTAGTTCCATTGCAGTGAGTGAGTTGACAGAAAAATGAGTGTAATTTGAAAGGTACTTGTGTAGATATGAACATATCATACTCGTGGGTTTTAGTTCGATCTTAGTTTTAAGATACAAATTAGATTTATTTCAAATGTTATTTTAAGTGATCGTTTCATTTAATTTAGTATATTCCCTGTTGTTGTTGTTATTATTATTATTATTAACTATTGTTAGTATTAATTATTAGTATTATTATTAATTGTATTTTTATTTAATAAGTTTATTATTGTCATTATTGAGTGTAATTAGTTACCACTGCCACCGGGTATATACCCACTGCAGTGTGAATAAATACATACATACATACAAGTATTGATTAAATTTTCCAATGGATGACAATTTTCAAGCAAACCTCATTACACCGAAATAAATGTAATAGAAATTTAAATGTAAATATTATAATTGTTTGTGGTTTTATTGTATAACGTGTGATGCAGGATATCATTCGGTTTACTGTAAGCATTAATATCTGTAGACATAAAATATTGTTTCATGGTTTTCATTTATTTTCTTTTTTTTTATGGGCACCTACAGCTCTTCCAACTTGCCTACTCTCACTTTACGTAAAACCAACACTACACATATTTCCATCCTCCTCAGTCATCTCAACACAAGGCTATCGCTGAGACAATAAATAACAATACAAAGTAGCCTATTAAGTCTCGCTTCGAAAAAATGTATTTCACTGTCCACTCTGAGAGAGTCGAACTCCGTACAGTTTTTTTTTGGAAGATGTGCGCTGATCATTGATCCACAGCTGAGAAATTTCCAGTTCTCTCTTGTGAATTTCGTTTACGGATGTACTACCTTTACCCTTGTAATTGAAGGATTTCTAGCTACAAATCCAGTAGATATGGCTTCCATTTTCAACATGGATCTCGCCACATGATGAGTGCTTGATTAATACTGGTTTATAATCCTCTGAAGACCGATAATGGAACTGGTCAGAGGAACGGACCCTGGAAATGGTGGTGGTGATTATGACTATGATGATGACGACGATTCATATTGAGTTCGCTGTGAAATACTAATGCGATAAGAAAATATTAAATAAACTGAAACAATCCAGTATATTTATTTCATAATATGTCTGATTTCACTATTTTATGATCTTAGGAAATGACCGACAATAACACATCACGGTACAAGGCTGGGAAGTGCTTCTTACAAAATCGAGGAAAAGTTTGAAAAACGAGAAGAGCGAGTTCTTCAAATTCCGAGATTTTGTAATAAACTTTACAAACGTGCATTGTACTTACTTACTTACTTACTTACTTACAAATGGCTTTTAAGGAACCCGAAGGTTCATTGCCGCCCTCACATAAACCCGCCGGCGGTCCCTATCCTGTGCAAGATTAATCCAGTCTCTATCATCATACCCCAACTCCCTCAAATCCATTTTAATATTATCCTCCCATCTACGTCTCGGCCTCCCTAAAGGTCTTTTTCCCTCCGGTTGTACAGTATTTTTTTGCACGATGGTATATTTTGATGGTCAGTTTCTATCTGATGTTTTTCCAATTCACTGCGGGCTAAAGCAAGGAGATGCACTATCACCTTTACTTTTTAACTTCGCTCTAGAATATGCCATTAGGAAAGTCCAGGATAACAGAGAGGGTTTGGAATTGAACGGGTTACATCAGCTTCTTGTCTTTTCGGATGACGTGAATATGTTAGCAGAAAATCCACAAACGATTAGGGAAAACACGGGAATTTTACTGGAAGCAAGTAAAGCGATCGGTTTGGAAGTAAATCCCGAAAAGACAAAGTATATGATTATGTCTCGTGACCAGAATATTGTACGAAATGGAAATATAAAAATTGGAGATTTATCCTTCGAACAGGCGGAAAAATTCAAATATCTTGGAGCAACAGTAACAAATATAAATGACACTCGGGAGGAAATTAAACACAGAATAAATATGGGAAATGCCTGTTATTATTCGGTTGAGAAGCTCTTATCATCCAGTCTGCTGTCGAAAAATCTGAAAGTTAGAATTTATAAAACAGTTATATTACCGGTTGTTCTATATGGTTGTGAAACTTGGACTCTCACTCTGAGAGAGGAACATAGGTTAAGGGTGTTTGAAAATAAGTTGCTTAGGAAAATATTTGGGGCTAAGAGGGATGAAGTTACAGGAGAATGGAGGAAGTTACACAACACAGAACTGCACGCATTGTATTCTTCACCTGACATAATTAGGAACATTAAATCCAGACGTTTGAGATGGGCAGGGCATGTAGCACGTATGGGCGAATCCAGAAATGCATATAGAGTGTTAGTTGGGAGACTGGAGGGAAAAAGTCCTTTAGGGAGGCCGAGACGTAGATGGGAGGATAATATTAAAATGGATTTGAGGGAAGTGGGATATGATGATAGAGACTGGATTAATCTTGCACAGGATAGGGACCGATGGCGGGCTTATGTGAGGGCGGCAATGAACCTTCGGGTTACTTAAAAGCCATTTGTAAGTAAGTAAGGTATATTTTGAAAATAATATTTTTAAAAATTTTAATATACAATATTTACGTACTTTAGACTATGAAAAGCTGACTGATTTTCAGCAATAAATTTGTCATAGATGTCGGTAGATGGCAGAAGTAGTTTTAATTACAACCCTAGGGCATTATATTTTGTAATATTTCAACATACTTATCTAGGTTGGCAACTCCGAATTCAGTAAAACCAACTTCTAATAGTGGCGGCCGTTGTAATCACGAAAAAAAAACACACTATCGTGCAAAAACAGAACATCACAGTACAATGTACTGTAATATTGACAAAAGGAACGCACTGTCACGAACATATATGAATGAACCATGGCAAACTTAATTATCAACTTCAAAATTAAACAAGTGAAGGTGCTCAACAGAAATTATGCAAAGCCTCCTTGTTTACTTCCAAATTATTTTATCACATTTCAAAAGTTGACACAATTCTATCCAATCCATTCTCAGCAGATAGTGGGGTTGCCTGCTCGAAACCTGGGTACGCAACGAACCTTAGTGTAGTCAACCGGTGTGGGTTTGGGAATGCGCCTAGCTTGAGTTTTAGCGCAATAGATCTTGAAAGATCGCAGTGCTGGGTCGTAGTGTCCCCCTCCCGAGATTCAATTCAGTTCGTGCCTTATATCACGCACATCATCATGAAAGATCATTATTATTGGATAGATTCTTCTTAGTGCTAATCATAACTGTTAGTTTTCTTCTAGCTCCAATCTATCGTCTTGTATTTTGACGACTTGTTATTCAACTTAGTATTGGCAATCTTATGGCCGGATTTTCCAAGTATTGTTAGAAAATTTAACGACTGTTAAACTCTAAACAGTTTGTTAATGAATAAAATTGTATGTTTTCAACACCAGTTTGGTTTAACAGATTGTTCACAGTTTGTTAATTTTAAATGTAGGATTTCGGACAGTTAACTCGTTTAACAGTTAGTTAAATATGGCCGATGCCTCCACAGCTGTTCGAACAGAAGTTGCAAAATTAATATTTTGTGTCTTTCTGTAGGGAATGTTTAGCACATGACTGGTAATATAACATTTAAAAAATACTTTGGACTGTTTAAATACATCAGTGTTATTTTATTTCCTTCGTATTTCGTATCCATAATAGCAATGAGGAAATATAACCTTACTTTCTAATTATTATTCAGCACTTCACCTACAACTTTCATTTGTCAACTGTTTGTTTATGGAGCATGGCCTACTATAACAGGTTGTCATTTTATGCAAGTTTCATGACTCACTCTATAATATAGAATTGAAAGATTAATTTTAGCCAATCAAAAATTGCCTTACATGTGTAGAATCATTACCAACTGTTGTTGAGTAGTTAAAATAGTGCTAACAGACGTTATAGTTAAGTGTTGGTTATCTTAAACAAAATTATGTTGAACAAATGGAAAATACATTAACAAAGCGTTAAAAATAAACAGACTGTTAATTTAACATTCGTTAAGCAAAATTAAACATTACTTGGACAAACTGGCCATTAGAAGAACTTAGGTTCTTTGCTAACCTGTCTACAATACATACCGAGACAAACTTCATTGCACAAGTCCAACCAATTTCTTGAACCAGTCTATGTCTGTGAATTTAATACATATCGCTAAGTCTTTCACTCTGCAAGCGTCCTGAACTTTGTACAGCGATGAAGCAGGTGGAAGAAATCTCAATTGCGATGAGAGAACAATTGCACTCTCAGATCTTCTTGTCTCTCCGTCATTAAAAATATTAATAGGGGATGCATTACCTCGTGATTATCTCCTTAAGATCCGAGTCTACTAACGAACGCGAAGATGCGGATCACAAATCAAAGCGAACTTATCAAGGAGGATGAAAAACGGCAGAAATAAAATAATGAGCACATCTTCAGGGGAGAGGGATGTAAAGTGAGCGAGAAAAATGGATGACTAACATCCGACGTCTGGGGCAGACGCCACGCCGCCTGCAACAACGGTGCAAGTGCCTCACATTGCGTCACTCTGGACAAACGCCTTGCTTCTTTCCACAGCCTCCAAACAAATCTACTCTGCAAATCAAGATTTCAGGTATGACTCCCTGTAAAGTTGATTTGAATAATTTCGAGGGAAAAATTGTTCCGGAGCCGGGTATCGAACCCGGGACCTTTGGTTTAACGTACCAACGCTCTACCACTGAGCTGCCCGGGAACTCTAACCGACACCGATCCAATTTCTCCCTCTATATCCACAGACCTCAAAGTGGGCTGACAACCGTCAAGCAACCAACTTCGAGTGCACACTAACTCCGTGTGACTTAAATTGTGGTTTTCTGTTAACGAACAGTGACGTGTATTATGCAAATCAAGATTTCAGGTATAACTCCCTGTAAAGTTGATTTGAATAATTTCGAGGGAAAAATTGTTCCGGAGCCGGGTATCGAACCCGGGACCTTTGGTTTAACGTACCAACGCTCTACCACTGAGCTGCCCGGGAACTCTAACCGACACCGATCCACCGATCCTGAAATCTTGATTTGCATAATACACGTCACTGTTCGTTAACAGAAAACCACAATTTAAGTCACACAGAGTTAGTGTGCACTCAATGTTGGTTGCTTGACGGTTGTCAGCCCACTTTGAGGTCTGTGGATATAGAGGGAAAAATTGGATCGGTGTCGGTTAGAGTTCCCGGGCAGCTCAGTGGTAGAGCGTTGGTACGTTAAACCAAAGGTCCCGGGTTCGATACCCGGCTCCGGAACAATTTTTCCCTCGAAATTATTCAAATCTACTTTGTGTTGAGAAGTAGCCATCGGCGGCTCACTTGTAAGGTAGAAGCTTAGATACTTCCCGAACTGGGTTCGATCCTCGGCATTCACTGGAACAAGATGTTTAAAAAACAGAGAGCATAATTTCACGTATGTATTCCCCATATGTAGACAATCAGCGGCGGTGCGCCAATAAGAGCACAAGAGCACGTGAACACCTTGTTTCCATTAATTCACGACTAGTTTTATTATTTAATACCGTATTGACGTAGTGGGGATGTATAATATCAAAATCGAGTATTTTAAACTTCCCGCATCTTGCATAAACTTCTTATGTAAACTTGGCAACATCCGTTCACGTACAAGTCGGGCTCTTTTCGAGAAGGTTACAGGAATTTCACGCATGCGCGGGAGAAAATTGTCTTTCGCTGGCCGCTTATGACTCGTCAAGAGCACAAAGCGTTAAGTGAACAGTGAATCTATCCTACAGATGTCAGGTGCATCGATGCCTAACAGTCTGTACTTTAGCCTGTAGGTATCAGCGTCTCACTGTCGGAACGTTTACTTTATGTGGATGTGTGTACAGTGCTGCTACGAGAGCGCAGTTTGTGAATTACTATACTTCAATGTCAGCATACTAGCATAGTTTGGCTTTCAAACACGTGCTGGCTGAATGTGATGGTGGTATGAATTTAAGTATCTGTGTGGTAGTGGGTAATATGTAAGAATAATACTTACTGGCATTTATTTATAGTAATGAATCTATGCGAATGGGATTACTGTACAGTACTGGTATAGGCTATAGTTTATCAGTATGTTGTGAATCAAAATACAGTATATTACTGAACACACGCTTTTGTAAATAACGGCATTGTGGTATATATTAATTTTTAACAAACGTAAACAATGAACTGTGTTCAAGTAATTTTTAACAGTAAAGAATTGGATAAATTGGCTTACTAGGAAAAATTGGAAATAAAGAGAATGGGTTTCCATTATTATTATTATTATTATTATTATTATTATTATTATTATTATTATTATATGTTGTTTTGAATTTACATACGGTTTTTTTCGATAGTAAAACATTGGAATCATGACATTTCATATTAGGCTAAACGTACGATTTTAAATTCTCTTCGATTTTGGAACATAAAAATTGTGAACACACATAATATTTTATTACGAGCCGCCACTGTAGACAATACAAAAAATCCATTACAACATGTGTCCGGAAATGCTTGGTTTCCGAGTTATGTCCTTCAAAACAGTGATATTCTCCAGAACGGTTTTCTTCCCGCAAGTAGTTGCCTTTACAGCAGATGTTCAAAATGTCCACCTCCTGATGGAATACAGACCTCACATCGATGTCTCATGGTCCTGCGAGTACTATCCCAAATTCCAGGAGTATTGTGTATTTCCTCACAACCTGCCACAATTCGATTCCAAAAGAGATTCCATGTCAGGCACCGGAGACGAATACAACAATGATTTTAAATGGCCCCACAAGTAGAAATCGATAGGGTTCAAATCAGGTGAGCGTGGAGGCCAGGCCACCTCTACCTATCCATCGATCAGGGTAATTTTCCTGGTACAAACGACGAGCCAGCGCAGCATTTCACAAGAAGTGCACTTCTGCCAGCTGCTGATTTGAGTACATGCCGCACAGTACAAATCCAAACACAGCACGCAATGTACCCTTCGCCCCGGAATAAACTGTAAGAGTGTCCTCTGTTAATATCTTCTGTCACGGCACCTACCTGCGGGAAGAAGAACGTTCCGGTGAATACCACTGTTTTGAAGGACATAACTCGGAAACCAATCATTTCCGGACACATGTTGTAATGGACTTTTTGTATTGTCTACATGTGGGGAATACATACATGAAATTATACCCTCTATTTTTAAACACTCTGTATACATATATCGAGGATCGAGGAGACGGCCTCCAGATATGGAGGGTAGCTGTGAATATATTGAATAAGCAGTCGCGGACAGCCGATAAGGGGTGGTCGTCCAGCTTGGGGGTTGGGAGATGGGCGAATAACCCATCACCGTAAAAAACAGCTTCTTACGAATCCTTCAAATAACCCTCCGAATGGCCTGAGGGAAAAAGACCTTTGGGGAGGCCGAGACGTAGATGGGAGGATAATATTAAAATGGATTTGAGGGAGGTGGGATATGATGATAGAGACTGGATTAATCTTGCACAGGATAGGGACCAATGGCGGGCTTATGTGGGGGCGGCAATGAACCCCCGGGTTCCTTAAAAGTCAGTAAGTATGTATGTATACATATTTATATGTATACACACATACACACACACACACATGGCAGCATTGGGAAAGCATTGATTCCCCTTCCACAGTCCACGGGCGTTGAATAACGTCTCCGTGATCCGTCCACAACCACATAGCGGATTACATCAAACCGATGCTCACACGATGAAATTCATGTCGTACACGAGTCACAGATTCAATTTTTGCCAGCCACAAAACACATTTCACTTTTCTATGAGCATCCATCTTGTATAACTAATTGTAACAATGAAAACGATAGTATTTGTTCGATTGTTACCGTTTTTTGTTTCCTTCAGTGCCTCAAACTTAACAGACGAGAGTTTTATTTCCATTTGCCACCAATGTTACATTTCTACCTCTATTCAATCCTCTGGAAGTCCACCACACTGTACTTGTCATTACGATTCCGTTCGCGCATTCTACATTTCTCGGCTGCTGCTTCGCTTCCTATAGTAATCACATGATGTAACCAAGAACAATATTGTCGGTACTTCTTATTTCCGCTGTGTGCCCATACTTCTAGTGTGAGTATGTCACGCCTAAATGCTGTCCATACTGGTCACTCAACTGCCTCTAGTAATGACGTCAAGTTAAGGCCCATTCACAATTAAAATTAAACATAACCGTAACATAAACACAGAAGTTTGCGCCCAGGCTACCAAATGGGATCATTCACAATGATTCACATAAACATTGACATAAACATTACAGTAAGACGTTAACATGAAAGTTTGCAAACTCCAAACTTTCATGCTTATGCTTACGTGATTTGCAAACAGAACACAATCGTGGAGCGCTGAAGTATACCACAGAATATGAGGAAATGGCGTCGTTGTTATGTTTCCATGGTTACCAAGTATGTTTGCTGTTATGTTTATGTTCCCAACGTGAATGATCTTCATTTTACCGTAACGTTTATATTCTTAAGTTATGCTTACGTGATTTGCAAACAGAACACAATCGTGGAGCGCTGAAGTATACCACAGAATATGAGGAAATGGCGTCGTTGTTATGTTTCCATGGTTACCAAGTATGTTTGCTGTTATGTTTATGTTCCCATCGTGAATGATCTCGATTTTACCGTAACGTTTATATTCTTAAATTATGCTTACGTGATTTGCAAACAGTACACAATCGTGGAGCGCTGAAGTATACGACAGAATATGAGGAAATGGCGTCGTTGTTTTGTTTCCATGGTTACCAAGTATGTTTGCTGTTATGTTTATGTTCCCATTGTGAATGATCTTGATTTTACCGTAACGTTTATATTCTTAAGTTATGCTTACGTGATTTGCAAACAGAACACGATCGTGGAGCGCTGAAGTACACGACAATATGAGGAAATGGCGTCGTTGTTATGTTTCCATGGTTACCAAGTATGTTTGCTGTTATGTTTATGTTCCCATCGTGAATGATCTCGATTTTACCGTAACGTTTATATTCTTAAATTATGCTTACGTGATTTGCAAACAGTACACAATCGTGGAGCGCTGAAGTATACGACAGAATATGAGGAAATGGCGTCGTTGTTATGTTTCCATGGTTACCAAGTATGTTTGCTGTTATGTTTATGTTCCCATATTGAATGATCTCGATTTTACCGTAATGTTTATATTCTTAAGTTATGCTTACGTGATTTGCAAACAGAACACGATCGTGGAGAGCTGAAGTATACGACAGAATATGAGGAAATGGCGTCGTTGTTTTGTTTCCATGGTTACCAAGTATGTTTTCGGTTATGTTTATGTTCCCATCGTGAATGATCTTGATTTTACCGTAACGTTCATATTCTCAAGTTAACGCTTACGTTATGTTTAATTTTCATTGTGAATGAGCCTTTACACTTCCCTCTTGTTATTTTCTGCTGTTTCAGGGATCGAGCTGGCCCACAGGGCGGGTAGGATCGCCAGTCTAGTGGGCGTGGAGGGCGGCCACTCGCTGGGCGCTAGTCTGGGCGTGCTCCGTGCGATGTACGACCTGGGTGTGCGGTACCTCACCCTCACGCACACCTGCCACACACCTTGGTGAGTCCGCACACATGCATATAGCAAACAGATATTCGTGTACCATTTGTATTACTAGGAAGGTGATGTTATCTATTTATGTACACTGACGTTCAAAGATAGCTGATACGACTAATCGATAGTGATGGGTGATTTGTTGGTGTAAGTGTGGATTCTTTAGTTATTGCTTCTGTGTATAGTTGGCGAAGATAATAGTCACTGTTGCCAATTGTAGATAAATATTCCCGCAATATGGAATTCAATTTTTCATCCCGCTCAACTGATGTTTAGCTCCAAACCGCTGATATTATCAATTGTGATAATAAGTAATGCTTAATCTACATAATCATTATCTTAGAAAGCACGATGATAGAGATATTCCGATAGTCAATATAATGTAATCTAATGATTTTATTTAGAGTTCAGTCTAATTGACATATCACAGTTTAAAATCAATAACACTTACAAATTTAATGTAAATGATCATTGCATATTATGAAATTGAAATGCAAACGTTTTCGCCCTTAGGCATCATCAGGCATTTGACTCACAATATCTTATACAATTTTTCATATCTTTGCTGTGAAATGCGTACCAGATAATTGATATTTACAATCCTGTGTATATTAATAAACACCTATTTACATGGTTAACTCTATGATATATATAACAATCTGAAATTTAAATAAATACGGATATTAAAATTATATGTAATAAAATTGTAACTAAAAATGTTGTGTTGCTCTTATATTTCTTAATTATAAAATTTTGATCACTAAAATAACATGATGAAAAACCATATGATTCCTCTTAAACTTTTAATAATAGGCCAATATACTTCTATTAGTTGAGTGTTTGTGATGCGAGATGGCACACATTGAGCATTGATTCCACTGATTTGGCCTATACTAGACTATATACTACACTGGCACACATGCATATATTATCTAATAGCAAACTGATATTCGTATACCATAATATATTACTAGTAAGGTGATATTTTTTAATCATAAAAGCAGACAATATTGTTCTCTACTTATGTAACCTATCTATCTGTCTATATGTCTGTCAGTCTATAAATTTTTAAGTCCGTAAGTCTGTAAATCTATCTATAAATCTGTGAGCCAGTCTGTAAGTCTGCAAGTCTGTCTATCTGCATGTCTGTCTCTAGTCATCCATCTAACATTCAAACTGCAGAAACCTGCTAAAAAGTATTCTCACTAATCCACTCGTTTAGGCGATTGAAGAATTTTCTACCCTTTTCTCTGAAAAAGATTTTAGTGCAGACACTCGTGATGCCCCGCTTCTATTACTGTGATATTCTGCTTACTGACCTAAGCGTTACTTCGGCGCAGAGACTACAACGTGTTCATAATATGTGCGCCCGTTTCGTCTGCAATATTCGCCGGGCTGATCACGTAACACCGTCCCTCGAAATATTGTCCTGGCTCCGTTTAGAAGATCATAGGAAAATCCACTGTCTTTCCCTCCTCTTTCACATATTGCATTTCTCCACTCCTGTCTATCTTGCGTCTCGTTTTCAAAATGTATCCAACCACCATAATCTATACACAGGATCACAACACTCCTCAATATTATCCATTCCCTCCCACCGAACATCCTCATATTCATCTTCTTTCACTGTGGCTGTTCCTCGGTTTTGGAATTCCCTACCGAGTAATGTCAGGGACTGTCAGACATCAAACCAATTTGAGAATAGACTAAAGAAGTATTTTTCTAACAATTATTGTTAACAAATATACAGTACCTGTTTGGAGTTTCTCAATATTTAATGGTTATATACAGAGACCGGATGTTTAGCCATTATGAAACATTAATATAGGCAGGCAAAAAGGCATCATAAATAGCTAAAATAGGCATGCAAAAAAGCATTATAAATAGCTAAAATAGGCAGGCAAAAGGCATCATAAATAGCTAAAATAGGCAGGCAAAAAGACATTATAAGTAGCTGAAATAGGCAGGCAAAAAGGCATTATAAAAAGCTAAAATAGGCAGGCAAAAAGGCATCATAAATAGCTGAAATAGGCAGGCAAAAAGGCATCATAAATAGCTAAAATAGCCAGGCAAAAAGGCATCATAAATAGCTAAAATAGGCAGGCAAAAAGCATCATAAATAGCTAAAATAGCCAGGCAAAAAGGCATCATAAATAGCTGAAATAGGCAGGCAAAAAGGCATTATAAATAGCTAAAATAGCCAGGCAAAAAGGCATCATAAATAGCTAAAATAGACAGGCAAAAAGGCATTATAAATAGCTAGAAATATCCAGGCAAAAAGGCATCATAAATAGCTAAAATAGCCAGGCAAAAAGGCATCATAAATAGCTGAAATAGGCAGGCAAAAATGCATCATAAATAGCTAAAATAGGCAGGCAAAAAGGCATCATAAATAGCTAAAATAGCCAGGCAAAAAGGCATCATAAATAGCTGAAATAGGCAGGCAAAAAGGCATCATAAATAGCTAAAATAGGCAGGCAAAAAGGCATCATAAATAGCTGAAATAGGCCGGCAAAAAGGCATTATAAATAGCTAAAATAGCCAGGCAAAAATGCATCATAAATAGCTGAAATAGGCAGGCAAAAAGGCATTATAAATAGCTAAAATAGCCAGGCAAAAAGGCATCATAAATAGCTAAAATAGGAAGGCAAAAAGGCATCATAAATAGCTGAAATAGGCAGGCAAAAAGGCATTATAAATAGCTAAAATAGGCAGGCAAAAAGGCATCATAAATAGCTAAAATAGGCAGGCAAAAAGGCATTATAAATAGCTAAAATAGGAAGGCAAAAAGGCATCATAAATAGCTGAAATAGGCAGGCAAAAAGGCATTATAAATAGCTAAAATAGGCAGGCAAAAAGGCATTATAAAAAGCTAAAATAGGCAGGCAAAAAGGCATTACATATAGCTAAAAATGCACTTTCCACAAAGGGATTTCCGCAGCAAAAAAAGCTTTACATAAGTCGAATGCAAATTGAGATTTTCGACTCGATGTTGCAATTACTGTTGCAAGCAAAGAAATCTTCTTCCCAGTAGCCTTGGAAAGTGCATTTTTGTGTTTGGTTGTACTGATATGTTGCGATATGAAATATTTAGCTAGCTACAACAACGTCTTAATGAAAACTGAAAGAAAAATAACCGTTAAAAATAACGTCAGACCCGCACTCATTGTTGCCTTGTCAAATAAACACAAGCGATAATTAAAACGCTTACTGTTATACATTGTTGCAAAGAGAATGTGAACTGACTGAAAGACAATGATATACATTCGGTGAAGTCACTTTCATTGTAGCGGTTATAGAAATAAATTAAAATATACCTGTAGGCGATTTTTAATAATAAATTGATAGATAATAGATAAATAATCAAATAAAGGCAAAAAAAGCATTTATTTTGTAAATTAGGCATTTATATTAAAAAGGACAGAAAAGGGCAACATAAAACTGTGACAAAGGTATAATTCGTACAGATTTACCTTCAAAATGAAGATAGATTTAACACATTTAAAAAGGCATTCTGCCAAAGTTCCGGTCTCTGGTTTACTTATATATATAATAGAATAAGTATTTAAATTATCATAAATGGTAACTATTTTTTTCATTACTGTTCGCCTCTATCGAGATCGGTCCAAGGACATTTGAGCAGTGTAATCAGTGTACTAGCAAGGATCTTATTCCGGTAGTTTTTTTCTCATAACCGTACATTCTCTTAACCAAACTATTGAACGGTCATCTTCATCAAGTTCCGTACACCTTACTAGAGAAACTGTGTTCCGTCTTTGGGTCTATGGAAGGAAAAGAAAAATGTCTGTAATTGTCTTAAGTAATAACAGTTTGTTCAATAACTGGAATTTATGGCCTCTGAAATGTACCTGAACTTCCTCGCTGACCACAACGCGGTAATATACGGCGATGGCCCGAAATCTGATATAGAACCAACAGAGAACTCCAGAGTTTGGCAAACTCACAGAACATACAGTAGTTTCACATTCCTTCCCGAAGATCGCCGTCTGGAACGGACCTTGTTTGCCTTAACCGCAAAAGCAGAATTTCGTCCACGACACCGTGTGTCTTCGGGTGCAGTCTGTTCTGGCAAGGAAGATAACATCCAAGTCCTTGTTTCTCTTCAATAAATTCAGTCTTTAGGGGTCGAATTCATAGTCGTCACTTATAAAATGAGGAAACACTTAAGTAATGAGCGTTTCCTTAGCACTTATTTCAGATCGTATTGCAGAGACGCTACTCATTCATATGCCCTGAGCATTCCCTTGACATCGAAAGAAATATGGCAACATGGCTAGACGTGAGCGCTTTCCTACATTCAATTGTTTTCCAGCGCCTTCAAATTGTTAAGTCGGCATTATTGTCATCACAAATACACAAGTAATTATTATGGAGCTAAAAATTATACAAGATGTCGAGAAAGCATTTTACAGAAAAGAAAGAAGTGAGCTAAGATAACTGGTTATGAAATATGAAGATATTGTCGAAAGTAAAATAAAAAAAAATTGATAATAATTGTTCTCTCCAAAAGAAGAAATTGACATGGAACAAAATTGCAGTTGAGTTTAATGCAAACTCCGGAAATATTTCTGTAAGTAAATCATTTTAATTTATTTTTCAGTTATTTTTATGCTAAACAAAGTGGAAATGATATAATTATGCAAATTTTAGTAGCTTATTCCTTGGGTAGAATACAAACAAAAATGCAAATAACACTTTGTTGGGACGTGAATACTTTTCGAAAAAAAAAATGCCACTTAAATCTACCTGAAATGCTGCTGTAGCATAAAATATCAAAGCGACCAGTATTTTCAGCAGTGGTGAAATCTGTAAGCCTCATGGTTGTATTGTGAATTGAAATGAGACACCAGAATATCAACAACAGTGTTCTTGTCGAAACGATATCTCCTCTTAAATTGTTGATCATTGTACATCTCTAAAGAGTTTTCCATATCTCTGATATATCTTTTGCTTGCCGAAACTCATTTTCATTTTAATTACAGAACTCAATAAATTAAATTAAATCATAATCATCATCTATTGTATACTGAATCAGCTGATTACAATGCATATGAGGAAACGCTTGAGTAAGCTGACAAGCTACCTTATTTGAATAAGTGTTCACTTTAGTGGGATTTATGAATTGGAAATGATTATAAGCAACTGCTTAAGTGTTTACTTACGATAAGTGTTGACTATGAATTCGGCCCTAAGAATCATTTCATTCCGAAGTAATGCATATCAAATATAATCACTTTTTCTGAAAATTGAGATGTTTTTTAAAAACAACAAAACCGTATTATTTAATTAAAATTTAAGAAAAAAATTGTAACATCCTTCTCTTGATGGTAGACTGATTAAACTGATCGTCATTAAATATAATGTTCTCTTCTTAAATACAGCTACCGAACCAATTCCTAATAAATTAATACTAGTGGATTGTACAGCAAATGCTGCAAACTAAGTTCATCAGACGTTCAAATAAACATTTTTCAGATTTATTTTCAATGAAGAATACCAGACATTCTGAAAGTTATTTGCTTCCATAATAATGAAACATACTCTCTCTCGAGCCAATACTGAAGAGAACCACGCATATAAATATCTAGACCACACCGCCATTAAATATATGAGAAAGACCCAACCCCACTTGATTAATAACTATAAAAATATTTGACTTTTAATAATATTATTATCTTATGTAAGTTTTATACCTTTCAGTAACATATACTATATAGCCGCCACTCAGTAAAATATAGAAATCAAAATCTAATTTAAGATATTCTCTATACCTACTTATATAACCCCAAAAGTTTCACTTTCATACATCAATATAGCATTAATATGTATAATTAATGAAAAATAGTCACATCATGGCATTAACTACAATAATATTTCATTTCTAATGGTAATAATGTCATCAAACCACCTCAAGTTTTGTAGTTTTTAATATCCAATACACAGCTGTACCCAGAAAATTACGCACCACAGAATCGAACCTGTAAATTATTTTTACTAAGTTAAGTTTTTAATAACCAATTTAATTTGAGCTCTAAATATGTCAGCATTCTTGCAGATCATGGCCTTCGTGTAATATTGTTTACTGTAGTGTGTGTTTTGTTTTATCCTGAAATGCGATTATCTAGTTTAGCTAGTTCTCAAAACTGACGACAGATGGATTTTGGAAAATAGGAAAATTATGTTGAAAAATTGACATTTCACTGAAAACTACTATTTTACTGAAAAACTTTGAGTTCCAAGCTTCAAAATGAGGGGTCATTTATTAAAATCCATTCAGCCGTTTTCCCGTAATTTCCATTACCAGTTCAAATTATATATATATATATATATATATATATATATATATATATATATATATATATGGATGGATGGATGGATGGATGGATGGATGGATGGATGGATAGATAGATAGATAGATAGATAGATAGATAGATAGATAGATAGATAGATAGATAGATAGATAGATAGATAGATAGATAGATAGATAGATAGATAGATAGATAGATAGATAGATAGATAGATAGATAGATAGATAGATAGATAGATAGATAGATAGATAGATAGATAGATAGATAGATAGATAGATAGATAGATAGATAGATAGATAGATAGATAGATAGATAGATAGATAGATAGATAGATAGATAGATAGATAGATAGATAGATAGATAGATAGATAGATAGATAGATAGATAGATAGATAGATAGATAGATAGATAGATAGATAGATAGATAGATAGATAGATAGATAGATAGATAGATAGATAGATAGATAGATAGATAGATAGATAGATAGATAGATAGATAGATAGATAGATAGATAGATAGATAGATAGATAGATAGATAGATAGATAGATAGATAGATAGATAGATAGATAGATAGATAGATAGATAGATAGATAGATAGATAGATAGATAGATAGATAGATAGATAGATAGATAGATAGATAGATAGATAGATAGATAGATAGATAGATAGATAGATAGATAGATAGATAGATAGATAGATAGATAGATAGATAGATAGATAGATAGATAGATAGATAGATAGATAGATAGATAGATAGATAGATAGATAGATAGATAGATAGATAGATAGATAGATAGATAGATAGATAGATAGATAGATAGATAGATAGATAGATAGATAGATAGATAGATAGATAGATAGATAGATAGATAGATAGATAGATAGATAGATAGATAGATAGATAGATAGATAGATAGATAGATAGATAGATAGATAGATAGATAGATAGATAGATAGATAGATAGATAGATAGATAGATAGATAGATAGATAGATAGATAGATAGATAGATAGATAGATAGATAGATAGATAGATAGATAGATAGATAGATAGATAGATAGATAGATAGATAGATAGATAGATAGATAGATAGATAGATAGATAGATAGATAGATAGATAGATAGATAGATAGATAGATAGATAGATAGATAGATAGATAGATAGATAGATAGATAGATAGATAGATAGATAGATAGATAGATAGATAGATAGATAGATAGATAGATAGATAGATAGATAGATAGATAGATAGATAGATAGATAGATAGATAGATAGATAGATAGATAGATAGATAGATAGATAGATAGATAGATAGATAGATAGATAGATAGATAGATAGATAGATAGATAGATAGATAGATAGATAGATAGATAGATAGATAGATAGATAGATAGATAGATAGATAGATAGATAGATAGATAGATAGATAGATAGATAGATAGATAGATAGATAGATAGATAGATAGATAGATAGATAGATAGATAGATAGATAGATAGATAGATAGATAGATAGATAGATAGATAGATAGATAGATAGATAGATAGATAGATAGATAGATAGATAGATAGATAGATAGATAGATAGATAGATAGATAGATAGATAGATAGATAGATAGATAGATAGATAGATAGATAGATAGATAGATAGATAGATAGATAGATAGATAGATAGATAGATAGATAGATAGATAGATAGATAGATAGATAGATAGATAGATAGATAGATAGATAGATAGATAGATAGATAGATAGATAGATAGATAGATAGATAGATAGATAGATAGATAGATAGATAGATAGATAGATAGATAGATAGATAGATAGATAGATAGATAGATAGATAGATAGATAGATAGATAGATAGATAGATAGATAGATAGATAGATAGATAGATAGATAGATAGATAGATAGATAGATAGATAGATAGATAGATAGATAGATAGATAGATAGATAGATAGATAGATAGATAGATAGATAGATAGATAGATAGATAGATCAGCCTGTTGACTTTCTCACAATGGTTATGCAATACAGCACTGAATCTATGTGTAGGTCTACTGTTTGTGACCCGCATATGAGGTCCTGAGATGAATTCTGGACGATGGTCCTGCAACTTCACCCGGGTAAAGGTTGTTCTGGATGAAGGGAATCTACTACTCCTACTACTACTACTACTACTACTACTACTACTACTACTACTATTACTACTACTACTACTACTGCTACTATTACTACTACTACTACTACTACTACTACTATTACTACTACTATTACTACGTCCACACCCCTTTGAGTAACGTTAGCGCGCCTGACTGCGAAACCAGGGGGCCCGGGTTCGTATCCCTGTCGGGACAAGTTACCTGGTTGAGGTTTTTTCCAAAGTTTTCCCTCAACCCAATACGAGCAAATGCTGGGTAACTATCGGTGCTGGACCTCCGACTCATTTCACCGACATTATCACCTTTATTTCAATCAGACGCTAAATAACCTGAGATGTTGATATAGAGTCGTAAAATAACCTAGGCCTACTAAATTAATAATTCCAAACCTGGTGTAACATACCTGCATTGACGCTTTCCACAGCTCTCGCGATACTTTGCTTCAAATCATTTAAACCAACAGTTTATATATCCCCCCTAAAAAGGAAAATATTTAACATTTGAACATGATGTGCGTCAAAATATTAAATAAGTGCGTATCATCTGTGACAAGATTGTGTCGACAAGATTGGAGTTGACAGATAGTTAGCTTTGATTAAAACTCACTAGATCCTTACACTCCATTGGTGCATGTGTACATGAGCAAAATAGTTAACCAGTTTCAGCCATAACACGCACTGCCCGGGATTCTTTTGAATTAATAATGACAGGATCATTTCTAGATGAGTAGGACCCACACGTTCCCCGGACTTTATCGTGTGCGATAATTTGTGACATACACTATAGACGAACTTGAGGGCATTGTAGGAACAGAAATTTGAAGAATTGGCAAAGAAATGCTTTAACGTGTGTATAAAAATTTAATTAAAAGATGCCGAGAAGGTATGAATACAGGGTGACACCACTTTAAACAACTACTATATCACATGCTAGTCCTCTTTATGAAATTAAAATATAATCATGTGCTAGCTGCAGTTATTAATCAGAGTCACATCACTAGAGTAGATCATGGCGCAATAGCCACGCATTAGTCTTTCGAGCGTGCGTTCCAAAGCCTATTGGGACGTCCTGTAGAATTACTGAATTGCTAAACCAATATTTTCACCAGATGAAATTTAACTCTTGAGTTATGCATGTCAGCATTTTCAGTACTCTTAACCAGAAATGTGTCTGTTTCCAAGGATTTCTCGAACTTTTGAACCCCAGATGCTGTCACAAACAGTAGGCTACACTAAGTGTAGAGATGTTTCACACTGGTGCTTTGTGTCTGAACACAATTTGTCCTAATCTCGTGCTTTCTGGTAGGGCAGACTCCTCATCAGCGGCGGCCTCCGACAGCAACACCCGCGGTGAGGGCCTCACGGACTTCGGAAAGGTAAGATATCAATCACACGTTGCGTCCCAATTACCATACTTTCCACCAATACTCCTGTAGCTTGTGGCCGGTTTCTCGAACAGTCTTTAAGTATTACTTAAATGTAATGGATCTGAAAGTATTATAAATGAGTTTCTCAAACATTCAATGATTCCTTAAACCATTCACTGACTTAATCTATCGATGTTGGGGGGGGGGGTATCGAATCCGTTAACTCTTCTTATATGATGAGGACTATCGAAAGAATACATTGACTTACCTTCAGTTTTCAGCTGTTTTCTTTTAAATAACAAAGTCCATTGTACAGGGTGTAACAAAAAAAAGTGAGCAAAAGTTCAGGTATGGATTTCTCATACATGTAGAAGAATACTAACATGGGTCCGAAAATGCTTGATTTCTGAGTAGAGCTTGAAAGAATGATCATAATTTATTCCAGTACGTTTGTTTGCTGGAATTATTGTGATCCATTCAGTTTACATTCCCTTAGATGAACTGTTCAAAATGTCTGACGCCTTGCAGAATCCGCTGACGAAGAGTTTCTTCATTATCCACAGGAGCAGAGTACACTGACGACTTTAAGTGCCCCACAGAAAGAAGTGCAATGGGTTGAAGTCTGGTGAGCGTGGAGGCCAAACATATTCGGATCTCAGTAAGACGACGAGCTCCGCCTCTATTCAGGCAGGAGGTGGACATTTTGGACGGTTCATCTAAGTAAAAGTAAACAGAATGCATCACAATAACCCCAGCAAACGAACGTACTGGAGTAGTGTAAAAATGTTGGCAGTTTTCATACAGAGACTTCTTATTTAATCTTGTCATCATTTCCACGTCAGCAGCGCCATGCCTGGGCATCAGAGAACCCGATGTTAGTCGATGCCTTTCGTTCCAGGTTGTGGTGAGAGAGCTGAACCGATTGGGGATGCTCGTGGACTTGTCTCACGCGGCACACGAGACTGTTCTCGCTGTTCTCGAGACAACACGCAGTCCCGTAATCTTCTCGCACTCATCTGCGCAAGCGCTGTGCAACACTTCCCGCAACGTCCCTGACCACGTTCTGAAATTAGTGGTAAGTAACTGATGATTTTCTAGTAGTAGTATTCAGTTTGTCACTTATTTTTCTGAATATGAATGCCATATCTTTCAAGAATTCGAACAGGACGCTTGACTTTGTTAGGTGACATCTGGATTATTTTATTCCTAAAATATCGCCATATTCAAATCCGTACATCGCGGAATCCGACCGTGATCAGCTGATAACACATACATCGATTGGGAAACAGAAGAAAATATTGGTACATAAGGGCTATTCAAAAAGAAGGAACAGATTTAAAATATTTATTTCTTCCAAACTACAAAAGATAGAAACACAATTCCAACGTTCCTGGACAGACGAAAGTTTAAATTTTGAACAGTCCGGGTAGAAGTTCCAATCACGGCCGCATTGGCGCTGTTGATTGCAGTGTTAAGGCCAATGTCAGGCATAGGGGGGATAAAAACACGGTCTTTTACATAACCCCACAGATAAAAATCACAAGGAGTGAGGTCTGGAGACCTGGGAGGCCACCGGCGATGAAGTTGATTTTCTCCTCCTCCTCTTCCAACCCAACGTCTTGGAATGGTGTCATTCAGGTAACGTCGGACGTGGTTAGAGAAATGAGGCGGGGCACCATCTTGTATGAATATGAAGTCCTCTGAATCATCTTCAAGTTGAAGAAGCATGTCTAGATAGGTTATTCCTGTCACAGTTCTCTCCACGAAGAAAAAAGGTCCAAAAACTTTGTTTACAGATATGGCACAGAAGACGTTAATCTTCGGTGAATCTCTTTTATGTTCAATAACTGACATAGGATTTTCACTTGCCCAAATTCTAACGTTATGGCAATTAACTTTACCGGAAAAAATTAATCGTTCAGAAAAATTGTCTTCTTCTATATCATCTATAATGCTAATGCAAAATTCGTAGACTACCTTTTATTGTGGTAGTCAGGATGCAATGCTTGCAATAACTGCAGTTTGTACGGTGGCCTCCCAGGTCTCCAGACCTCACTCCTTGTGATTTTTATCTGTGGAGTTACGTAAAAGACCGTGTTTTTATCCCCCCTATGCCTGACATTGGCCTTAACACTGCAATCAACAGCGCCAATGCGGCCGCGCATGACAAGCAACAGTGCCAATGCGACCGTCATTGGAACTTCTACTCGGACTGTTCAAAATTTAAACTTTCGTCTGTCCAGGAACGTTGGAATTGTGTTTCTATCTTTTGTAGTTTGGAAGAAATAAATATTTGAAATCTGCTCCTTCTTTTTGAATAGCCCTGTATTATGAAACAGACACAATTCATGGGCTTATCTAGCACTTACCCAGCATATATTGAAAGAACGCAAGTTACATTTTCTAAGAAATAGAAAAAGGTCTAATAAGACAAGATTTAGTTTACTATGGAAAAGGTTTATGTATAAAATATATATTTCATTTAATTAACTTTCAATTGTATGCACTTAGAACAATCCTCAAAAATAATCCTTAGGAATTATTATATTTTTTTTTGTTCTAAAAAACCACTCTTGCACAGTACTCAGACATATTACTGCTCCGTTCGATGAAAACTTCCTTCCTTTCAATGTTATTTTTTATTTATTTAGTTTGGGAAATAGGTGATAGTCTCAGGGGCTAAATGTGCCGAATGTAAGGGGTGGTCAGTAAATTCAAATCCAACTTTATCATCATTCTACAACACAATGAAGGACTTATAAACGGGTGCATTGGCATGCAAGGACAGTACAACTTTGGAAATTTTGCTATTACGATTCTCCACATTCTTTTGCCGAAGCTTATTCAATAAAATAAATAACACACTTTAAACTGTTCCAAGTCATTCATTCATAGTTTTGCGTCCAAGAGCAGATCTGCCAGTACAAATCCAACATTCTCAAAGTATAACACTTTTTCGCCTTTCTCTTAGCCTCCGCATACGATCCATTTGTTTTAATATTATCTTACTTACTTACTTACTTACTTACTTACAAATGGCTTTTAAGGAACCCGAAGGTTCATTGCCGCCCTCACATAAGCCCGCCATTGATCCCTATCCTGAGCAAGATTAATCCAGTCTCTACCATCATATCCCACCTCCCTCAAATACATTTTAATATTATCCTCCATCTACGTCTCGACCTCCCCAAAGGTCTTTTCCCTCCGGCCTCCCAGCTAACACTCTATATGCATTTCTGGATTCACCCATACGTGCTACATGCCCTGCCCATCTCAAACGTCTGGATTTAATGTTCCTAATTATGTCAGGTGAAGAATACAATGCGTGCAGTTCTGTGTTGTGTAACTTTCTCCATTCTCCTGTAACTTCATCCCTATTAGCCCCAAATATTTTCCTAAGAACCTTATTCTCAAACACCCTTAATCTCTGTTCCTCTCTCAAAGTAAGAGTCTAAGTTTCACAACCATACAGAACAACCGGTAATATAACTGTTTTATAAATTCTAACTTTTAGTTTGGGATTCGTGCCACTCTCCTTAAAACAAAATAAAACAATGAGCAATCGTCTATATCCGACGTGTTACACGATTGCATTGTTGTAGCAGCCACTTATCGTGAGAACAGTTGGCAACACGAGTGTCGGATATGAGTTGTACTGAGCTCTTTAGTTTAACGCTCTTCGTTTATTACCAGATGATATCGGGAGGAAATGCACTGGAGCATTGTTTCAGTTACTCAGTGTTATCTGGAAATATTTTTCTTTTCGTGTATGGTACTGGTTGCTTTCTACAAAGCTCAGTTTATAATTTCGTTAATCTGGAATGTGTTCCAATTTATAACGACTTGACTCAAGTCTCCTCATTTCCCACTTTTTAGTCAGTTCAAGACGGAAGCTGCCAGGTATAATCCCTCATTAGCAAGGCACGCACATCCCGCATGGCGCCGCTTTTGAAGTCCAAAGAGCCGTGCTCTTGCATTAAAGGCCTTTACTCGTTACAGAGAGGTTTTGTCTTAACAGATGAATGGAACATTTTAAAAATAATTTTACATTACCTAAAAATAGCTATGGTAATAATAATAATAATAATAATAATAATAATAATAATAATAATAATTATTATTATTATTATTATTATTATTATTATTATTATTATTTCAGCTTGCAGAAATATCATTCATTCACTATTCATTTCAGTTAAATATAATTTAACCAAAAAACACGCCAATTTAGATATTGAACAGGAAGTTTAAAGCCAGTGTTCATTGCCCTTTAGGTTTCAACCCCTACTCCGTTTGAAATTTGAAATTGTACTTAAATTGTGAAGAATATTCAGTTATTTATACATGTCACTTCTTTGTTCTCAAATCTTTTGTTACTTATCGTCGTCTGGTGAAACGTAAATTCAATTAACACTGTTTTCAAACTTCCACTTCAATATTTAAATTGTCGTATCTTTTGTTTAAATTAAATTGAATTGAAATAATAATTATTTAGACTGATAAGTTTTGAAATGAAAGTCCTATATATACGATTGCTTTTGGCTGCATTAGTAAGTTTCTAGCCTAACAAAGGAAGAGTTACTGTATCTCAAAGTAAATTTTATTTAGCACAGTCGTTTTTTAACACTCTACACTTCAGCCAATGACAATGCTCAAAGTAGTTGCTTATTTTTTTATTGAAAACTTATGAAGAAATAAGCAAATTTATTTTTGTGGTAAGAAAAATATTACGTATTTCTTCGTCATCAACAATAGTTTCAGCAAAAATGTATATGACATATTTAATAAGTTCGCAATAAATAATATGCGTACATTTCTTTGAGCACTGCATGATTCTTTTAAAAATCGAATGGTCTGGAAACCACTCTTTCACAGTGTTTGGTACTACTTCATTCGATCAAAACTTATTTCCTTCAAATGTTTTTGTTTTATTCTCGACAATACTGAATATTCTGAGAGTACTAAACCTGTCGAATGTAGGGTACGATCAGTCAATTCAAAGCCAACTTCATTTTCTGGAAAGCAATCAAGTACTACCTACTATCGGATGCATTGGCTTGCAAGAACATCACATTTTAAGGAATTTTACAGGTGTATAATAATAATAATAATAATAATAATAATAATAATAATAATAATAATAGTAATATCTATCTATCTATCTATCTATCTATCTATCTATCTATCTATCTATCTATCTATCTATCTATCTATCTATCTATCTATCTATCTATCTATCTATCTATCTATCTATCTATCTATCTATCTACCTACCTACCTACCTACCTACCTACCTACCTACCTACCTATCTATCTATCTATCTATCTATCTATCTATCTATCTATCTATCTATCTATCTATCTATCTATCTATCTATCTATCTATCTATCTATATCTATCTATCTATCTATCTATCTATCTATCTATCTATCTATCTATCTATCTATCTATCTATCTATCTATCTATCTATCTATCTATCTATCTATCTATCTATCTATCTATCTATCTATCTATATCTATCTATATCTATCTATCTATCTATCTATCTATCTATCTATCTATCTATCTATCTATCTATCTATCTATCTATCTATCTATCTATCTATCTATCTATCTATCTATCTATCTATCTATCTATCTATCTATCTATCTCTATTTATATCTATCTATCTATCTATTCATCTATTAGTCTATTTGTCTATATATCTATTTATTTATTTATTTATTTACTAATATTTTAGTGTGATGTACATCAGCCAGAGGCCAATAATAGTTCAGCATAAATGACAAAATTACAAGTAATGATAATAACTGCAGTAAATGTACATGAATAGACAGACGTTCATGGATAGCGGTGAAAATGAAGAATAACTCAATTGAAACATAATAACAAAACATGTGTTAGAGTTGAATTAGGGTCTAATATTAAAACAAAAACAATGATATTCAAACTATACATTAAAAGGATTCAACTTCATACCATACAAATTGGCAAGTTTTATGCATCTGACAACAGGTGAAAGAGATTTAGACTTACCGGTGTAAAATGGTTTTTGAAATTTTAATCCTTTAGAAGGAATACGAAGGTGGATATTACTTATGATGAATTCACAAAGAATGTCAATAATAATAATAATAATAATAATAATAATAATAATAATAATAATGATAATAAAGATATCTTCTTTGTTCCCCAAAAATTTGATGTACAATTTTGAACTTGAAATTTCTTGGCGAAGAGAACCAGAGTGCTTATGTTTCTTTGATTGTTCTTTTGTTTCTGGGTCGTAATGATGGATCGATCCTTGTTAAGTTTGTAGTTGTATTACGATGTAGGAAGTTAAAACAATCCTTTTGGAATCAGGGCGTCATAGCGACATGGAAATAATATTGTTACTGCGAGTTGCTGCTAACCGGCGTCCAGGCATTTTGAATCCATATAATAGCGGATACTCTTGTATCTGATTGAGGTTCTGCTTGATATGTATGTCTATTATCAGGCAGTGCATCTCACTTGACGATATGTGTCAGATTATTGTTTGTATGCATCTGAAGTCTGATTAGTGTAATATAATATAGCTAGTCGGTGGTGTATGCAATGGAGGGGGAAAGGAACTGGCCACCGTACTCCATTATCTCCGAGCCTAGTTGCCTCATGAGTGATGTCTTATTGGTGTCACTTGTGGGATCCAGACCCGCCTTCGGACAGTTGACTAAACAACATTAATGCCATATCTCGTGTGCAGCAGATAGAAACTCCTAGGAAATGATAATAGAAAGGAGAAACTCCCTGTAACGAACCTGGTGTATAGGCTCTTAACTCTTACACAAGGAACAACCCTATTCACATAGAAAAATGGAGACAAAGGAATAGTACAGTAGGCTAGGGATCCAGTTCTGAATAAAGTAAACCAATTCCTACTACAGTGAAACTTACCTTAACGGACACTTACCAATAGCGGACATTTTAAAATTCCCCTGCAAAATAACATTGGCCTTTATGATAAAATTCTTCCAAATAGCGGACATTCTCAATAACGGACGCGGACACTGAAATATATCTCCCAACAAGAATTAAAACTTCCAAATAACGGACAGCGTGAAAGAAAAAAAAAAAAGAAAAAGGCGGTTGTAAATTAAACGGAATTCTTTGCAACAATCATTATCGTGCATTTGAACGTTCTTGTACTTTATTGAAGGTAAGCAGCACAGTTGTTAGTTGTGATACTGCACGTGAGCAGTCCGTACTTTCTTAGTTTGTCAAGTTGAGTGTTCGGAAGTACAGTCACATTAAAAATGTCACGAAAACGTAAACGTTTGTCACTGAAAGAGAAAGTGGATATTGTAAAGCATAGTGAGAAGGAGAAATTAAATGTTCGTAAGCTGGCCGCAAAGATTAATGTGAGAAAAACTCAGGTTAGTGAAATTTTGAAAACAAGGATGTTATTTTAAAATCATACACTGAGAATGCAATTCTAGATTTCTTTGTGTGAGGTGAAGTGGTACAGTGACTCATGTTTATTTCATTTACAAAACATTTACTGGTACGATTTCTCTCTGGATGAATATTGTAAACAAGCTCACTGTCTACTGTACTGTACTGTAAAATATAGTGTTGAATATGTATGAGAAATTTTAATGTACTGTATACATACTAACGGTTTTCTAAATAGCGGACACTTCTCAATAACGGACATTTAATTTTTCCCCGGCGATGTACGCTATTGGGAAGTTTATCTGTAATCTAATCTTATGAAATGTAATAATAATAATAATAATAATAATAATAATAATAATAATAATAATAATGGCTTTATTTAACCTGGCAGAGTTAAGGCCTTAAGGCCTTCTCTTACACTCAACCAGGATTAAAACTTGCTTACACAGTTGAACATAAAACTTGATCAGAATTAAGTAATTACATACTGATTACATGATGAGATCAAAAGAGGTAGTTACATAAAATTTACCTCATAAAATAAAAATAAACATAGTGGAATACATATTAATGTTGTTAGAATCAAATACGAATCACATAAAAACAGAAGCCGATAATTCAATAAAAAATGTACACAGTAAAAATAAAAATAAACACATTAGTATACATATTAGTATTAGATTACAATTAAGTAGGATTTACATAATTAAACCAGAAACCGACAATTGAATAAAATGTACACAAAAAATAGATTAATAATAAAAAACGACAACACAGTGGGATACATATTGGCGTTAAGTGATAAATAAACACGATTTAGATAATAAAAGTAAGAAAAAAAATCTAATCTTCAGTTTTGCTGTCATCTACTTCCTGCCGTGTATAACTGAAGATGCAGCCTCGCCAGTCTTTGTTGTGGCAACTAGATTACATGTCAACGCGTGTGAGTGACTCATTTCTCTGTTGTGGATTTCGAAGTCCTGATAACCAGCCTAGAATCCATCCAATGGCACTATGCCCACTATAGTGAACGCGGCGGCATTTTTAGCCCTTGTGCGTGCAATTCCTACATACGTAGGAAGCCACTAAAATTCCCGATCAGATTGGCCGACACCGGAATTCGAAACAGAGCCCTCCCGAATGCGCGCCTAGTGTTTTACCACTGAACCATTCCGCTCGGCAATCTCACATTGTCGAATAGGATTGCGAACTTTTCAACATAAAGATTTACGTGTCATTAATTCCCCTCTTTTGAAGAGAGGACACCTTGGTGGCGCTCCCCGGACCTGAGCAATTACACGTCCGGAAATTAGAGTCCGCACTGCAGGTAAGGAAGAAGATGGCATCGCAAACGTATGAAGAGACAATTTCCGACAAATAAAACTGCAGAAATGCAAGAATCGTTCTTGGGGCGGATATGATGTGCGGTTATTACACGGCTGATGTTCCCGCTAAATTCGTTTCCCGCCCGTAGATTGGCTGCGGAGACAGATTTCCGCGAATCTTATTGGTGAGCAATCGATATGCTTGCATGCAGTCCTGGCTTTTGATTTGTCCCGTAGAATGCGTGTGCTGTGACTTCATCTGCTACAAGCAGTGTTGCCAATTCAGCGGTTTTCCCGCTAAATCTAGCTTTTTTGGATAACTGTCTCGCGGGTAAAATTATATTATCCCGCTTAGCGGCAATACTAGCGGTTTTTAATCTTTAAAGTTTCTGAAATGAAATTCACATTAGCATTATTGACGGCTTTCATAATTACATTTAATTCGTTCAGTGCCTGTTTTGTGAAATAATGGATGTGTTAATGTAGTGACAATCCCATATTATATATGTTACAGTTAAAACTCGAAATCCGCCAAAACCAGTTTCAACTAGTAAAAACTAGTTTAAGCAAATAAAGATAGGTTAAAAGTGAGTTTTCTTATGATCATCTGACTTCATCTGCTTCAGAATGAGCAAAATAATTCTGCGCTTAATATCATCATCATCATCATCATCATCATCATCATCATCATCATCATCACCACCACAACGCTACCTCATTCATTTTTCGTCTTACACCCTTGATGATTATTTATCTGGTCTCTTAGGCATAAACCACAACGTGTCCATAATAATATGCAGTGTTGCCAAGTCAGCGGTTTTGTAGCTAAATCTGGTGTTTTCAGGACTATGGTCAGCTACAGAATTTTACCGTCAGCGACTAGCTATTTATTTGGCGTTTTTTTTATGATCCCCGCAGAGGGAGACGATATTTTAATATTTTTTTCTGCAAAGATCTTGTAATTGTTTTATATGTATAATATTAGTTAATCATAGATCAGAGATTAATGATATTATCACAATTTTTCATTGTGCGAGTATAAAATATCAGTGTTGCATGTTAACTCGATTTGGTACAACCACGTCCATTTCCTACCTCATCCATTGTTGTTGTACAAATAAGGTATGCCACATTCGTTAGACTGTATGCATTGTTTTTGTAAATGAATTGATGTGTTTAATCATAAAGAATGGATAATGAAATAAATTATTATTTTAATTTATGGTAACTTATATTATGATTCATTCATTCATAGTGTTCTGCCCAAGGGCAGGTCTTTCACTGCAAACCCAGCATTCTCCAGTCTTTCCTACTTTCTGCCTTCCTCTTTGTCTCCTCATATGATCCATTTTTCTTAATGTCGTCTTATATTATATATTTTTAAATTTATCGTTTAGCATTGTAGTTTATATAACACAGATATAGTTAAACTCATTGTTGGCAGGCACATCTCCAGCTCAGTGTGAAATCAGATTTCGAACCGACTGGTGTGATTGTGGATGTGGTTGTTTCCGAAGTGCCCGGTGTATTCTTGAGCTACTTCATTCAATTTTGAAGAAATATGCCGCATAAAATTCCATACGTACCAAGTTTAGAGATGTGTGAAAAAACATACTGTGTTGAAAGATTGGGTGGAAGAAGTTGCCGGTGATGGTTGGAAAGCTCGATGTAAATGATGTAAGGTGATATTAAATGTAAAAATTCATATTTAATTGTCCGTACGATTTTGCATAGAACATAGAGCCTACGAAGTGATGCACACTTTCCATAATTTAGTCTACATTTTTATAAAATTCTACAGTGTCTAAAACTGTATAAGTTTGTATTTCAAATTTGGAAGTGATGTATTAAGAAAAATCTGGAGTTTTTCAATTAGAGTTTAGCGGTTTTTTTAAGCTTGTGCAGCGGTAAATGGAATTCTGAGTTGGCAACACTGGCTATGACTTAATCAGTAACAAACAACATTAAATTCGTGTTTTACGATAAAATAAAAGAATGTCCTTTATCACCTACCCCTGTTCAACATCTACTTGGAGGATTTAGTGAAGAACTGTTTTCAGAACATGGGAGGAGTGATAGTAGGAGGAAGAAGAATAAGATTTGCTGATGATATGGCGTTGTTAACAGAAGAGGAGATGATACTAAGGGATATGCTACTGGAGCTAAATGACAGCTGTGAGCAGTATGGGATGAAGATAAATGCAGACAAGACAAAGACCATGGTCATAGGAAGAAAAATAAAGAAGGTAAACTTGCGAATTCTAAACGAGACACTAAAACAAGTGGACAGCTTCAAATACTTGGGGTGTACTATAAGCAGTAACATGAGCTGCTGCCAGGAAGTCAAAAGGAGGATAGCAATGGCAAAGGAAGCTTTTAATAGAAAAAGCAGTGTCTTCATCGGACATCTGGAAAAAGAACTAAGAAAGATATTAGTAAAGTACTTTGTGTGGAGTGTGGTATTGTATAGGGCAGAAACATGGGCATTAAGCTGAAGTGAAGAGAAGCGAATAGAAGCATTTGAAATATGGATATGGAGAAGAATGGAACGTGTGAAGTGGACAGACAGAATAAGAAATGAAGCTGTGCTGGAAAGAGTGGATGAAGAAAGAATGATGCTGAAACTGATCAGGAAAAGAAAAAAGAATTGGTTGGGTCACTGGGTGAGAAGAAACTGCCTACTGAAGGATGCACTGGAAGGAATGGTGAACGGGAGAAGAGTTCGTGGCAGAAGAAGATATCAGATGATAGACGATATTAAGATATATGGATCATATGAGGAGACTAAGAGGAAGGCAGAAAATATAGGAGATTGTAGATCGCTTAGTTTGTAATTAGGGACCTGCCCTTGGAAGAAAAACTGTGTATGGGTGTAGGGCGAAAGTCAGATAATCCCAATATTGTAGTTGCTGCAGAGTTGTAAAATGATCTACTGAAATTATACACAAAAAAAGCAGTAGCTAAATCGTTTGAAACGAATTTGAACCTTTACATGTAAAAATTTTAAGTGAGTTGCGTTTCTGTAGTTGCCGTTTTCTTTTTTTAATATCACATTCGTTTGCAATTTACTTTACGAACATTATTTTATCTCTGCTTCTTAAGGAAACTTTGAAATTGTAGTAGTTTGTTCTCCTTACGTCAAAGACTACTACCAAGACAACTTCTAATGAGTTTCTAACGGGGTAACTTCAATTCATACTCACAGCAACAAAAAATAGACCCCCACGACCTGCGTGCTGAGTATGAGTGGGCGTTATTTCTGCTTGAGAAGTCCGCAATACTTGGTAACATTTCAGCACGTTGCACATGCCTTGCTCATCAATCTTAATTCAAACAGCATCCTCCTCTCTCTGGCTCTCTCTCTCTCCATCATTTAATGCTGTAATTGGTTTTGTTGAGGTGGGAGAAGAATAACGTAGCCCGTTAAAGACCGCACCAAGACATCCACGTAATATTTTTCCTTAGACCTTCATGAGCAGTAACGCAATTTCACATAAGAAAATTATCTCTGTGCGCTACATTTCCATCCAAGTGCATTCACGAGAAAGAACGGAGCTCGTTGTGCAATTAACTGTCCCACGCAGTATTGCCAACAGTTGTTCGTATAATCCCGCTAGATGGCTTTCGAAAACTCGCGATTTTCTAACGAATATCTCTAAATTTTAATCTATACTTATTATTCAATAATAATAATAATAATAATAATAATAATAATAATAATAATAATAATAATAATCTGAAACTTAGAATTTATAAAACAGTTATATTACCGGTTGTTCTGTATGGTTGTGAAACTTGGACTCTCACTTTGAGAGAGGAACAGAGATTAAGGGTGTTTGAGAATAAGGCGGTTAGGAAAGTATTTGGGGCTAAGAGGAATAAAGTTACAGGAGAATGGAGAAAGTTACACAACACAGAACTGCACGCATTGTATTCTTCACCTGGCATAATTATTAGGAACATTAAATCCAGACGTTTGAGATGGGCAGGGCATTTAGCACGTATGGGCGAATCCAGAAATGCATATAGAGTGTTAGTTGGGAGGCCAGAGGGAAAAAGATCTTTGGGGAGGCCGAGACGTAGATGGGAAGATAATATTGAAATGGATTTGAGGGAGGTGGGATATGATGATAGAGACTGGATTAATCTTGCTCAGGATAGGGACCAATGGCGGGCTTACTTGAGGGCGGCGATGAACTTTCTGGCTCTCTAATAACCATTTGTAAGTAAATATCATTAGTATTATCATTATTATTATCATCATTAATATTATCTATTATTATCATTATTATTATTAATATTATTGTCATTATTATTATTATCATTATTAATATCTTTGGGGAGGCCGAGTCGTAGATGGGAAGATAATATTAAAATGGATTTGAGGGAGGTGGGATATGATGATAGAGACTGGATTAATCTTGCTCAGGATAGGGACCAATGGCGGGCTTACGTGAGGGCGGCAATAAACTTTCTGGCTCTCTAATAATCATTTGTAAGTAAATATTATCATTACTATTATCATTATTATTATCATTAATATTATTATTATTATCATTATTATTATTATCATTATTGTTATTATTATTACTATTATTATTATTATTATTATTATTATTATTATTATTATTATTATTATTATTATTATTATTATTATTGTTATTATTATCATTGTTATTGTCTTTGGGGAGGCCGATATGTAGATGGGAAGATAATATTAAAATGGATTTGAGGGAGGTGGGATATGATGATAGAGACTGGATTGATCTTGCTCAGGATAGGGACCAATGGCGGGCTTATGTGAGGGCGGCAATGAACGTCCGGGTTCCTTAAAAGCCAGTAAGTAAGTATTATCATTATTATTATTGTTATTATTATTATCATTATTATTAATATTATTATTATTATTTTCATTATTATCATTATTATTATTATTATTATCGTTATTATTATTAACAGTAATCTCACTAGAGGTTTTGATTTATCTAGAGAAAATCAAAACTCGAGTGGGATTTAATTGACTATTACACGATTAGAAGAAAGTATATAAAGATTAGAAGTAACGAAGTACTCCAGTACAATAAAATATAAATTGAATTACGAAAATACAACTGTCTTCAAATGTATTATTGTACCATCTCAACATTACAAATATTACTCTAGATACATGCTAGATGGCAGTGGTGTGTTATGATTATGTGATGTTATCAGGTGTGCCAACTATGGAATCTTCATTGAACTCTGTAGACGGTTACTAGTCAAGAAAGCTTTGTTGATTCAGTTTCATTTTTATTAAAATAGTTGCATTCCAGTTCAATTATCCCGATCCCAGTAATCAACGTCACTTGACAGATGATTTTCAATAAATCTTAGTATTAAACAATCTCTGATACGTGACTATCCATAATATCATATAGCAGAAGCTATAACATAACCTAAATAATATAAACAAGTGTTAGAAAAGTTTTAATTAGGGATGATGAAATAAACAAGAAAAGTTTTAATTAACTATGATGAAATAAAAAATAAACATGAATAATTTTAAAAGAAACAATTTATTATTAAAAATACATTTTTCAAATTTGAATGTTTTAGTGGTTGGTGGTTCAGTTGATGTTATATTGGACGTGTGCGTAAAAGAAGTGAACTCGTTGATGTACATGGTGTATCCCTCAACTTATTCAGGATTTCCGAATGGTGCTCTTCATATATGACCAGTGATCTTTATTAATTCTTGTTCTTGAATGCCAATGCGAGTCATATTTGAAAGTGCTGTGCATCGACTGGAATGGTTTGTAATTTTCTGTTTTTTAATGTCCAGACCAGTGCGGTTTGAAATGTTGGCAAACAAAGAAACAAATGCTAGGTTAGTGATAAAAATAAACAAATGCTAGGGACGCGATAAAATTAAACAAATGCTAGGGACGCGATAAAATTGTGCGATGAGCAGCCATGATTGGTTGAAAGACGTTCTTTCGTACCGTTTTATTGGTCAAAAGTAGTGTGACGTAGTAAAAGTGTAATAGTCATTATAATTATTATCATTATCATTATTATTAACATTATTATCATGTTTATAACTTGGACTAGGGCCTCAGAGACACATAGTGAAGAAGTGTTCAAGCTTGCAGACTTCCAAGAATAGTATTTTCCGCGCCTTCTATAACACAGTAACACAGACAAAGGCTGGAAAGTTATCAATATTTATCCGCTTTCTCTAAATATCCTTAGTAACTTTGAGAGATACTCACGATTAAAGCTAATTAAATGTATCTACTTTATGTTGAAACTGACTAGATTACAGCCGTCGGCGAATATGCAGAAGGTAACTAACTGTCTCTAACAGCTGCTAAGCTATTTTCAGAAGAGCCTTTATAAAACGAATATCTCTATGATAAACATTTACACAAACTGGATGTCGAATGTAGTGCACTAACACTCCTGCGAGATTCAGTTGGAATCCAATTATCTGTTAAAAACAGTTGTGAATCGGGAACGATGTGCAGAATTTAAAACTCAGCTACCGTCTCGTGCAAGCCTTTGCTTACGTTACCGCAGCAGGCAGCCAACCACACAAAAATAAATTGCTCTCGTTCCAAACGTGATAATTGCTTGTTGCCCCACGAACCCCTTCTGCTATTTGAGCAAATTAAAGGGGAATGCAAGGCAATTATTACACGACTGTTCAGTTCGAATGCAAGAGACCCGGGCTCTCACTTGTGGACGTGCATATTCTGTCTGAGGGATATTACAAGAAGCGTCTCCATACTAATTGTTAGCAAGTGGGCTTACATTATAGTCACCAGAAATACTGTAAAGTAACCCTTTAAATACAGACAGAAACTACACTGACAATTAATAGTACATTATGCAACGAGCCTATAATGATAGTAATTAAGAAGCGAGTATGGATGTTTATGAAACGAGCGCAAGCGAGTTTCATAATTTTCATACCAGCTTCTTAATTACCATTATAGGCGAGTTTCATACGACTTTTTATGCTCGACCATATTTCTAACTTGAAATTATTCAGATACATTTTATTTGTATCTGACAAGATCGGAAGTGACCTTGTTCTAGGTCGTGAATTGTGACATGTGCGCAGACGCGAAAGTATTGATTTTTTCCGAGGAACAATAATGTCATTGACGTTGATGTAATCCCTTAAACTTGATATAACCTTGATTATTGAATTCGACATTGAAAAACGAGATGACAAATTGAATTTATTTGAATATTATTTACACTTAACGCTAATTGTTATAGTAACAGAACATAACCTTCTGCGACAGTATTGGATTTCCAGCCTCCTTGACTTTTCGCTAATTCTCTTTCGATTGCATATCCGAGAATAATCGATACTTGCGGTTTTATAACGGTACAAAGCTGACTTGTCATTGACTGAACACCTGTAAGCTGAGTTGTCATTGGCTGAACACCTGTGTTTTAATGAGTAGGTGTACTTTAATGACATGCATTAAAGGTCTGCTACCAGGTGTATAATTAGTCTACTACATTTCGGCATGGTCGAGCATAAAAGTATATATACTTCTTGATTACATAACTTTTAACACTGTATCACTTCGGAATATGTATGATAAGAACTTTCTTGTGTTAAATTTTAACGTACCTTGTTAACATGTTTCGACTTATTTTCGGTCATCTTCGGAACTGGTCGTTGTTGGTCTTAGCGCCTCTTGTTTCCTGTGAGGGTGCGTTCGTAGTGTAGAGTCAAAAAATGTATGTGTTTTGAAATTGATCTGTGTGTTGAGAATATCGTTGGGGTGTGTTTTCGTGTGTCTGTATATTTCATATTGTTCTAGTGTGTTTAATTTCTGGCTTTTTGGTTGGATGTGCAGTATTTCCATGACTGTGTTGATGTCTCTGTAGGTGTGGTTGGCATTTGTGATGTGTTCTGCATATGTGGAGGTGTTTTATAATTTTGTTATGGCTGTGATGTGTTCTTTGTAACGTGTTTGAAACGATCTGCCTGTCTGTCCTATGTAGAAGTTGTTGCAGGTGTTACATTTGAGTTTGTATACGCCTGTGTGGTTGTATTTGTTTGTTTGTGTGTTGAGATGTTTTTGTAGAGTGTTATTTGTTCTGTATGCGATGTTATAATTTAATTTCTTGAATGAGGTTGCAATTTTATGTGTGTTTTTGTTTTCGTATGTTAGTGTGATGTATTTTTTGTGTTCTTGTGTTTGTGTTGTATTCTTTTTAAGCTTATTAACAAGGTACGTTAAAATTTAACACAAGAAAGTTCTTATCATACATATTCTGAAGTGATACAGTGTTAAAAGTTGTGTAATCAAAATGTATAAAAATATATATAAGCCTATATATTATTTATTCCCCATCTTCTTCTCCTTTATTCATTCATAGCCTTTTGTCCAAGGGCAGGTCTTTCACTGCAAACCCAGCATTCTCTAATCTGTCCTATTTTGTACCTTCCTCTTAGTCTCCACATATTATTGATATAGTTTAATGTCATCTATCATCTGATATATTCTTCTCCGTTCACCATTCCTTCCAGTGCATCCTTCAATAGGCAGTTTCTTCTCAGCCAGTAACCCAATCAATTCATTTTCCTCTTTCTTATCAATTTCAGCATCATTCTTTCTTCACTCACTCTTTCCAACACAGCTTCATTTCTTTTTCTGTCTCTCCATTTCACACACTCCATTCTTCTCCATATGCACGTTTATAAAGCTTCTATTCGCTTCTCTTCACTTCGTCGTAATGTCCATGTTTGTGCCCCCATACAATGCCACACTCCACACAATGCACTTTACTAGTCTCTTCCTTACTTCTTTTTCCAGTGGTCCGCAGAAGATGCTCCCTTTTCTATTAAAAGCTTCCTTGGACATTGCTATCCTCCTTTTGACTTCCTGGCAGCAGCTCATGTTACTGCTTATAGTACACCCCAAGTATTTGAAGCTGTCCACTTGCTCTACTGCATAATTTAGAATTCGCAAGTTTACCATCTTTATTTTTCTTCCTATGACCATGGTCTTCGTCTTGTTTGCATTTATCTTCATCCCATACTGCTCACAGCTGTCATCTAGCTCCTGTAACATATCCCTTAGTATCGTCTCTTCTTCTGTTAACGCCATATCATCAGCAAATCCCATACACTTTATTTTTCTTCCCGAAGTATTAGCCTAGGTATCTTGATTTGCAGTCAAATCACTTCATAGGATATCAATAAAGGCTTATTCACAATGAAAATTAATCATAACGTAAGCGTTAACTTAAGAACATAAACGTTACGGTAAAATCAAGAAGTCATACCATCATTCACGATGTGAACATAAACATAACAGCAAACATACTTGGTAACCATGGAAACATAACAATGACGCCATTTCCTCATATTCTGTCGTATACTTCAGCGCTCCACGATTGTGTTCTGTTTGCAAATCACGTAAGCATAAGCATGAAAGTTTGGAGTTTGCAAACTTCCATGTTAACGTCTTACGGTAATGTTTATGCCAATGCTTATGTGAATCATTGTGAATGATCCCATTTGGTAGCCTGGGCGCAAACTTCTGTGTTTATGTTACGGTTATGTTTAATTTTCATTGTGAATGGGCCTTTAGTCCTCAATCCGTCTTTTCAATAGTCTTCCTACAGTTTTATGACCTCTTAATAATTCTTTTTTGTCGGATTCGAACCCACGACATCATAGAACGAAAATTATTACACAGAACAAGTGATAGTATTCTTACAAAATTTGGACATTATTACTTTTGACAATCATAAATTTCAAATAGGATCCCTAGCATTTGAACCCATAATCTGCGACGATGTAATTCGATACAGGGTTCTTGCATCCCCCCGGTGCACGTGGATACTCGCTGTCTCTATTGTTTTCCTATATCCGATATCCGGAATCCCACTCATTCCTCCTTGTAATCCTGTTACACTGCACAACAGACTCTCTACAGCTGGGAAAGCACACGAACGTTTTGGATTGTAAATGACGTTCCTCGAATGAAGGTGAAAATCAGCGAGGTTGAGAATATATTCTTTACGCAACAAATTGGCAGTATTAAGTTTCTACACTATTGTTATTGGTGGTACAGTTATTGCCAGGGTTTTTAATAATGTCTTAGGACAGTGATGTCAAAGCAAGCGCATTTTTCTGACCTTGACGTCGTGCGCGGGCATTAGGCGCTAGGTATGCTAGGAGGAATAAGCAGCCTGTTGGATTAAGAAAACAGTGGTGCACAAACTTCAAACGGAACGTGAAATTTTATGTCGTTATTTTTATATGGCTTCTTTCTGTTTGTTATTTTCTACAGAGTGATTTATATAGAACTGACACATTTCTTTCATTAATTGTTTCAAAACGAATTGTGCTAGCGACAACTTATTATACCTAAAATGTAGAGGAATTTTGGGAGATTATTTACCTCTATAGCAAATGTTGTCCGGCGTTGTCAAATCCGGAGATCTCGGTGGCCACAGGTTCCTGGAAATTATTCGGTCGTCACATAACCGGATAAATGGAACCATGCTTCATCTGTGAACCATGTGATGGACAATATGACAGGATTTTGCACAATGAACGTCTGAAACCAACGACAATAATTCAATCTTTTATCCTTATCTGGTTCCTGTAGCTGATGAACAACCGAAACCCCATATGGCTTTAGGCTCTCTGACACATTGAGTAGGTGTACCCTCTCTCCTGCGACAAACGTCTTAATGGTCTTAATGATTTTTTGGGTGACTGCTCCAGTCGTGCTCTTACGTCAACAACAACCGTGGTAAGCCTAGGTGAACAATGCTTGCCCTTTTCACTCACCATAGATCCAGTTGTTTCCAATTTGTTTACCAATCCCAGTATTGTGTTTCTTTTGGGAGGATTGCGAACACCAAATTCTCTCTGGTATGCCCTTTGAGTAGCTGTAATTGAATTCGTAATCCAGTATTGCTTCACAAGGAAGAGTCATTGATTTAATGTGTACTGCATTTTCACGTTGACACAAAATGTCGAAAACAGCTGCCAACAATGGAATAAATCATAAACATCTGCGCATCTAGTGACAAGGAATCGAAACTCCAGAACATTCTGCTGTTGGTTTCAGACATTCATTGTGCAAAATCCTGCCATATTGTCCATCACATGGTTCACAGATGAAGCATGGTTCCATTTATCCGGTTATGTGACGACCGAATAATTTCCAGGAACCTGTGGCCACCGAGATCTCCGGATTTGACAACGCCGGACAACATTTGCTATAGAGGTAAATAATCTCCCAAAATTCCTCTACATTTTAGGTATAATAAGTTGTCGCTAGCACAATTCGTTTTGAAACAATTAGTGAAAGAAATGTGTCAGTTCTATATAAATCACTCTGTATATTGTCTGTAAAACAAAAGTACTAACACCTATTTCTTAGCCTAATATTGCAGTTGTGTTTTAAACGTTAATAACATAATAAAGAGTAAAGAAGGAATATTCACACAAATTCCACAATAACTACAACTATACTGTACTAAGTGAATTAAACACATCATTAATAAAGAAAGTGTTGGGAGACACTGAATATGACATGATAAGTTGAAATTGATATTGATGGTATCTTTAGCCTTATAAAATTAATCAAAATAATATTATAGTACAAAGCAAAGTTGTCTAGGTATATGTTTTAACTGTAACTAATATTACTTAATAAAACTCTTATCGCATTATGCTTTTAGGTGATATTGGTGCGCAACTTTCTGTTATCAGAATATTAAATTATCTCGAAATCTGCTGAAGCTATAGAGCTGACGTTTTACCAACACATAGGCACATATCTTTTGTTTGTGATGTAAGAGTATTTGCTTTGTTAATTCATTTCCTTACAAACATTTTCCACGCGAATATTTTCAAACATTTTAATACACTTTCTCAGTAATACGTATTTACGATATATTGGATTTACGAAAACGTTGTTTTAGTACCTGTAAGGCTACTAAACAAACATATCTGAAAATTTTACTTCCCTGTAAAAAAAAAGTTGAGAAAATATTCCTTTTGAATAAAAAAGCAAACTTGTGAAAAATGAACATTAAAATTAAAACTTACATTCTTATAATGCACTTATACTTCTGAGGCAAATCTAAAAATTACCATGGATGCAGTTTTAATAAGTTCTCTTCCCTTTATCTATTGAATCAGTGCTGGCCATCCTGAATATAGCTCGACCAAGCGGCATATACCACCTCTTTCGTCTGTCTCTTTCCTTTCCGCTGTAAAGCGCTCAGGCTCTCCTGGGCTCTAAAGCGCGCTTGCTCCTATGGGCATCAGTTGACATCACTGTCTTAGGACGTCGGATTCTTAAATAAGGGACATGAAACTTTATTATGAATGACTTGTTTCAAAGGAAGACGAGTCCAGAAATCTCGTAACTTATATTTTAATATGGGCCTACAAAAAAGTCTCTCCTTGATTATGATGGCTCCAGAATATTTACCGGCTAGCTTTTCTTCAGCCCATCAAATTTCCTCCTTTGCTGACGTTATATTTTACTGAATTTGTAATGAGATCAAACTAACTTTTGAATCCTATCTGATTTTATGCTTTAAAAGGTTGTTTTCACGTGAAATTTTTTTGTTGATATTTCAATTGATCACACCTGTGGAGTAACGGTTAGCGCGTCTAACGGCGAAACCACGTGGCCCGGGTTCGAATCCCGGTCGGGGCAAGTTACTTGCTTGAGGTTTTTCCGGGGTTTTCTCTCAATGAAATATGAGCAAATGCTGGGTGACTATCGGTGTTGGACACCGGACTCTTTTCACCGGCATTATCACCTTCATCAGCGAATGAGATTGAATCGAAATGAATGGAAAAGGGGAATCTGAAGATGTCGATGGACGTTCTAAAACCATCAATACATATAACTTGTGATCAACATAGTGCAGGGCCTTTACAAGTTGCTAGTTCAATTAGCTGGTCACCGATTGATTGTGAGTTAGAACAGTGATGTCAAAGCAAGCGCATTTTTCTGACCCTGACGTCGTCAGCGGGCATCAAGCGCTAAGTATGGAAAGAGGAAGGGTTGTGTATATGAATAAACAACCTGTTGGATTAAGAAAACAGTGGTGCACAAACTTCAAACGGAACGTGAAATTTTATGTCGTTATTTTTATATGGCTTCTTTCTGTTTGATATTATCTATATTGTCTGTAAAACAAAAGTACTAACACTGATTTCTTAATATTGCACTTGTGTTTTAAATCTTAATAACATAATAAAGAGTTAAGAAGGAATATTCACTTAAATTCCATAGTAGTATAATATTATACTGTATTAAGTGGATGAAACACATCATTCATAAAGAAAGTGATATTCCAAAGAAAGAGATTGAGTATGACATGATAAGTTGGAATTTATATTGATGGTATCTTTAGCCTTACAAAAGTAATCAATAAACTAATCAAAACAATATTACAGTACAAAGCAAAGTTACCTAGGTACTGTATCTGTTTTAAGTGTAACTAATATTACATAACAAAACTCTTATCGCATTATGCTTTTAAGGTGATATTGGTGAGCAACTTCCTATCATCAGATTATTAAATTATTTTCTCGAAATCTGCTGAAGCTATAGAGCTGACATTTTTACAACACATGGGCACGTATCTTTTGCTTATGATGTAACAGTAGTTGCTTTGTTAATTCATTTCCTTACAAACAATTTCCATGCGAATATTTTCAAAATTTTCAATACACTATCTTCAGTAATACGTATATACGGTATATTAGATTTTACGAAAACATTCTGTAAGGCTACTAAATAAATAGGCCTATACCTGAAAATTTCACTTTTCTATAAAAAATAGTTGAGAAAATATATATTTTGAATAAAAAAATCAAACTTGTGAAAAATGAGCATTAAAATTAAAACTTACATTCTTATAATGCACTTATACTTCTCAGGCAAATCTAAAAATTAACATGGATACAGTTTTAATAAGTTCTCTTCCCTTTATCTATTGAATCAGTGCTGGCCATCCCTGAATATAGCTCGACCAAGCGGCATATACCACCTCTTTCGTCTGTCTCTTTCCTTTCCGCTGTAAAGCGCTCAGGCTCTCCTGAGCTCTAAAGAGCGCGCTTGCTCCTGTGGGCATCGATTGACATGACTGAGTTAGAAGATGAAGGTGGCTACACCGTGGCAGACTGTGTGCTATAGATGTGTATCTCATTAAGAGGGATGAAAGCAGTAATAGTGGTAGAACTGTGTAAAGGAGCAGTTGCGGAAAATGAGAAATGCAAAACTAGAACTTTGCCGTTCAATTGTTCAATTAAGAAATAGGCTTGTCAAGTGGTTTGCGAATAACATCGGAGGTCTGGCAGTTGTCTTGGAAACCGCGACTGTGTTTTATTAGCTTCGACTTCTCAAACTTTGATCTAATCTGCATATTAGCCGAAATCTTGTGAGATAAATTCCTGTAAGCTGCCAAAAGAACAATTTCAATTAAATATTTTTATTATTTTCCATTAAAATTTATCGTAGTTCTGAAATTAGAAGGAAATTGCATTTTCTTTAAGTTAAAACGTTATCAGAACTTTATTCTTTATACAAACTTAGGAGGGGTGGTTACAGAAACTGATCTATTGATTTTGCCATTAAAGATCGTATAAAAAGTTTTATCTGGAACAATTACGAAGTTACGGTTTAGCCAAGCCGATGACATTCTGAGTCCCTAGGAGAGTGTTTGCAGATAAACGGACTGTTTGTTCGCTTTGTTTCTCTTCTTTGTTTTTCTTCCGTAACACGTTGCTATCGCCATTGCTGAATGATTGTAATGCACATCCACTCGGTGTGGGGAAAAGTCGACGCTAAAGGCTGGTTCACAATAAACCGGAAACGAGAATCTGAACGAAAACGAAAATCGTAAAATTGTTAAAATGTGTACATTTAAATGTGAGCATTCACAATTAACGAAAAGCTTGCCGGAGCCCGGGATCGGGAACGGAGAGTTGGCCAAGTTTCAACTTCGACGTTCACGTTTCCGATCACAGCCCACTAGATTCATTCTATTGCCATCTAAAAGCTATTTTGTCGTCGTATATTTTGTAGCAAGAAGACCGTGACATAACCTATTCATTATTTTGTTCTGTGCTATGCATCATGGAGCAAGTTTTATTTGATGAGATTCTAATATTGAGTGTTGAGGAAAATCCTCACGTTTACGATAAGCGGCGTGCCTCGTATAAAGATGAGAAAATGAAGGAGAATACGTGGCTTTCAATAGCTGCATCTTTGAACACCGATCGGAAGCGAATCATATTTTATTACTGTACATATTCATGCTTCAATTCAATAACTACTGTTGTGTTCATTTTTGTTCTATTACAAATGTTTCTTCTCTAATTATTTTACGTTATGGTAGACTTAAAATAGATTGTGATAATAAAGATGCATGGGCATATTTATAGTACCGTTGAAATTTTGAAGTTGGTTAACCTGTGTTTATGTTGGTTGCCTTGTACTCATGAGAGAACGCCGTTGGTCAATTATACACAAATAACATCAGAATGCGTAATATCGACTTTACATATCGTTATCGACATGCATATCGATATATGCATAGTCGTCTACGTTCTCGGTTTATTGCGAATCAAAAATTTTCATATTCACGTCCTCTGCTTCTCGTTTTCACTCTGGTTCTCGTTCCCGGTTTATTGTGAACCAGCCTTAATGCTTCCAAACTAGAGTATTGTGCCAGAAACTTGTTAAAGTTAACGTGGACAGCATTGCTCTGAGAATACAAGCAAGGCAAGGATGATGGGACCACGACAAAGGAATCACCTTCAGTCAAACGACTAGAGCTTCGTCTCTTGATGTCTGAAATCTGGATTCAAATCCAGGAGATTGCAAATGAAATTTGCGGTATGAAAAAGACGATGCCTGGTGTAATTTTCAACGTAGCAGATCCATTTTTACTTGCAGAATTTTATAACTTTTCCAGCAGTCATTATGCCTAGTCTCTCAATGTAACATAGATTAAAACTCCCATGATGCACCATGGGAAATATTAATAATTATGATGATGACAGTGATGATGATGTAAAATCCATAATTCCCGTAACTATGGCTCTGAACCCTTCAGTTGCTTGAAATCAGATTTCCATAGGTTTGATTCTCATTATGATCATTTTAATTTATTTTTGTGCACAGTAAGGAAACTTTGGCGATGGTTATCTAATGCACTATAAGCTAGAAATTAATTTGTAAATTTCAAACGTAGCCTACTTTTTAGATTCATTACATTGGTACACTTTTTTCAAAAACTTTTTTCACTTAGAGTTATGATATTTTCAGGGTATGTTACTACATAAAATTATGATGGTCTCAATGGTGTAGTTATTTTCTAATATGTAAAATAATGTCTGATTTGTGTTCATTTTTCTAGACTACTAGTGGCTTGTGCAGCAAATGCTGCTAAGTTCATTAGAAGTTCAAATTAAAATTTTTTAAATTTATTTCCAATGAAAAATACCAGACATTTTGGAAGTTATTTGCTTTCATAATAATGAAACATAGGCCTACACCTCTGAATGGTTTTCTTCATGCTAAATACTTTTTATTTAACCTATACATCTTCAGTTCTTGAGTTCCAATGCGAAAACGCAAGTAACAATGTCAGAACGATCAGTCGGTTTTACATCTGGGAGTGAAGCAATATCTATTTCAGGTTATTGTGGATTGTAGGTTAGTTATGAAAATATCCTCTCCTCTCCTCTCTCCCCTCTTCCCTCTCACCACTGCTCTCGTGCCCTCATGCCCCTCTGCCCTCGTGCCCTCGTGTCCTCGTGCCCTCGTGCCCTCATGCCCTCGTGCCCTCATGCCCTCGTGCCCTCATGCCCTCATGCCCTCGTGCCCTCATGCCCTCGTGCTCTCATGCCCTCGTGCCCTCATGCCCTCGTGCCCTCATGCCCTCGTGCCCTCATGCCCTCGTGCCCTCATGCCCTCGTGTCCTCGTGCCCTCGTGCCCTCGAGCCCTCATGCCCTCGTGCTCTCATGCCCTCGTGCCCTCATGCCCTCGTGCCCTCATGCCCTCGTGCCCTCATGCCCTCGTGTCCTCGTGCCCTCGTGCCCTCATGCCCTCATGCCCTCGTGTCCTCATGCCCTCGTGCCCTCATGCCCTCATGCCCTCGTGCCCTCATGCCCTCGTGCTCTCATGCCCTCGTGCCCTCATGCCCTCGTGCCCTCGTGCCCTCATGCCCTCGTGCCCTCATGCCCTCGTGCCCTCATGCCCTCGTGCCCTCATGCTCTCGTGCCCTCTGCGCTCTCTTCTCTTCTCTTCTTTTCTCTTCTCCTTTCCTTTCCTTTTCTTCCTCTTTTCTTGTTTTTTTGCCTTCTTTCTCCATTCGCTTCCTTTCTACGTGATTCTCAATCTCTCCTACTGTATCTTAGATCCTTGTCATTGTCACAAGTTTCATATTCAATCTCTACATTGCCTTCAGCGTCATCATCATCTGAACTTTCATCTATGATCTGCAGAGTAGTGTCGATCACCACGTAAGTTTTCATCCAGTGTTACTTTGTTAGATAAAACACACTTAAGGGAATAAATAAACTGCACTAACAAAAAATTTTCTATTAATACTATTGATACGTAAATCTGACGTACACTTCCAAATAATTATATCTCATAATAAGTTGGCCAAGCGTGTAAGTTGCAACCTGCTGTCACGACTACTATAGTCAGCAACTGAAAGACGGAGGCATAGCTAGAAGAAGGAGGTGCTCTCTTGGCGGGAAAAGTAGTGAGGATCAATTGTTTATCCATTATACGTCAAAATTACGCACGACAGAAGTTTTAAACAATGGCATTACTTCGTTGTGAGCAAGAAGAAAACAACTGTTTGATCACAGTATAGAGATATGTTCTCTATACTGTGGTTTGATTTCCACATATCCTACAAGTTTAATACAAGTAGTGTTAAGTTCATAACAATAACCTTAGTATCTCGTTATCATTATATTACTTCTCTTCAAATAATTATCTACAGTCAGATGGAAAGAAGTTTATGAGATTATACGTTCTCGTGCATAAAATCGAAACTTCACGTTGATGTCGATGTTATAGGCATTCCTAATTTTTAGTCTCAACAAAGCTGACGCAACATCCGTCGATCGACCACACTGTTACGTAAGTTTTATAGTTTTAAGTTTTATATATATATATATATATATATATATATATATATATATATATATATATATAGCCGTTACTCAGTATATTATAGAGATGAAGATCTAATATAAAAATCTTCTTTCTCTGCGTCTACTTACTTAAGGCCCCAAAAGATTTTACTTTCATATCATCAGTATACCATTATGTGTTGCATTAACTATAATAATATTTCATTTGTAATGGTAATAATGTCACCAAACATTTCTTAAGTTTTGTAGTTCTTAATATCGAATACACAGCTGTACTAGGAAAATTACAGACCAGAGAATCAGACCTGTAAATTATTTTTATGAAGATCGACATATTGGCATTATGATGTGAAAGAATCTGACCCATCTGAACTCTAAGTATGTCAGCAATCCTGTAGGTCATGGGCCTTCGTGTAATAGTCTATTGTTTATTGTAGTGTGTGTTTTGTTTTATTCTGAAATGCAATTAATTGCTTGTCAAAACTGACGAAAGATGGATTTTGGAAAATAGGAGAATGTTGTAGGAAAATTGACATTTCACTGAAAACTACTATTTTTCTGAAAAACTTTGGGTTCCAAGCTTCAAATTGAGGGGTCATTTATTAAAATCTGTTCAGCCGTTTTTCCGTAATTTTCATTGCTAGTTCAAATTATATATATAGACTTTTTTGATAAAAATAAACTTGAGACCTAGTACGAAAATGATTGACATATTAAATTGATATTATGTGGTTTTACTTTGCTGTCCTCGGATAAAAGTGGTTGAAATTTCATTACCATTAAAACTATAAAACATGAAAAAAATACATTAATGTTGTAATAATAATCTAAAAAAAAATCTTTAGAATTTAAACATTTATTTTCACTTTACAATGCAGTAGATAACAGGGATTCTAGATTTATTCAGCAGCCAAAGGTTTCCTTCTTCTGCATTAAATATTTCCAAAAGTTACGATCATTAGGACCAAACATATGGCAATATGATTTCACACAATTTTTTCGCATACCGTAACATCTTCCCTTACGAAGAGTCCGTGGCAGTGCGGCATTTAAGCCAGGGTGTGTTGTCTGTGCAGGCGGAGAACGAGGGGCTGGTCATGGTGAGCTTCTACGCCGACTTCCTGACGTGCTCCACCACGGCGCGCATGGAGGACGTCATGCGTGAGTAACACACTTTTCTATCTCTACCTTGAGCTTCTGTTTTTACGCGATCGTTTGTGTTCCTGCAGCAAATGAATATAGTACAGCTGAACTTGGTTATAGCGACTTCGTTTTGTGCGACACCTTGCCTATAACGTCAAATATTCTGTGGTCCCAACTAATTCCCAATAAGCTTTCCTACCTTGCTTAATACTACAATAGTACATTATGCAACGAGCCTATAATGAAGGTAATTAAGAAGTGAGTATGGATATTTATGAAACGAGCGCAAGCGAGTTTCATACGACTTTTTATGCTCGACCATATTCCTAACTTGATATTATTAATTTTTTAGCAATGTCCCATATGTTGTGAGATGTGCGCAGACGCGAAAGTATTCATTTTTTCCGAGGAACAGATGTCCACATTGACCTTGCTAGGCCATAAGAACCTACAGAGATAACATTGAAATTAAATTAGACATTGAAAAACGAGATGACAAATTGAATTTATTTGAATATTATTTACAATTAACGCTAATTATTATAGTAACAGAACATAACCTTCTGCGACAGTATTGCATTTCCAGCCTCCGTGACTTTTCGCTAATTCTCTTTCGATTGCATATCCGAGAATAATCGATACTGGCGGTTTTATAACGGTAGAAAGCTGACCTGTCATTGGCTGAACAGTTGTAACCTGAGTCGTCATTGGCTGAAAGACCTGAACTTTAATGAATAGGTGTACTTTAATGACATGCATTAAAGGTCTGCTACCAGGTGTGTAATTACTACATTTCGGCATGGTCGAGCATAAACGTATATTATGCGTATACCTCGCATATAACGTCATTTTCAACGTCAGTTTGGAATAAGATTGTCTAAGAACCAAAGTATTTTAAGAAATATTTTGTTGAAATCTGGCGAATTATGTATGTCCCCTTCTGGCATAGACTTCTGAGATGGAGGCAGATTTCCTTTAACCCGCCCGAATTCATGCCGTATTAACGGCACTTGCGTACGATCAGTTTCGGCCAGGTAGTTTTCACTAAGTGCACGCATTTTAGCGGAGTATGGCCACTAAAAGAAAAGTTTTAATGTTGGAAGAAAAAGTTAGTGATTCATCAAATTGACAATGGAATTTAAAAAATCTGACGTGTGTCTTGAGTTTGGCCTAGTTAATTGCACAGTCCAAACGATTTGGAAGAGCAAGGATAAAATTGTCGCTGCAATTGAACAGAATACATCGAAGGAGCAGTGAAATTGCAACTGAAATAATGAATATAGAATTTAATTTAGAAAGTGTATATTGGGCAAGTAGGAGACAACAGAGTAAAATGACTGATTACTTCACTCCTCAGTAAATAAGTTTGGTGAGTAATGAACGAACTGTTTTAATACAGAATACTGTATTTATAATTGTACGTGTATTTTATTACGTTCATGGTAGGCTTAAAAGTGAATACATAAATCTAAAATAAGCCTAATTAAGTTTGTCATTTTTCATTTTCCACCTCACTAGACTGATTATATGAAACTCGGTTACTACGACACTCGTTTATAACATAATTTTTAAGGTCCCTTGGATGTCGTTATAACAGAGTTCTACTGTATTACGAAAATTCCAACATGTTATGATAGTTGCTTAGCAATGGCAATGAGCTACGTCATGCTATTTTTTTTAATAATAATAATAATATTTATTAATACTATACACTTGAGCTACATTAGGCATTGCAGCCCGAAAGAGCAGAAGCTCGTGCTCGGGCGCAGTTCAGATCAGTTATACAAAATATATCACAAAATTAAGAGAGTTCATTGAGCACAATCACATTAATAAATGGTAAAATACATACAGCATGTAATAACAGGGTCTATATACAAATAGAAAATACAGAAGTACATGAATATTAGAGTAACAATTTTAACTCAATTAGCTTAAACAATTAAATAATTAATCTGATTTGTTTCTTAAATCTATGTGTGTTAAGTGTACTTACCTCAGGGTAAGCTCTAATTAATGTAATTGGATATAAGTTTCTTAGCAACAAATCATCCAGATTAGAAGCAGTAATTCCATTGTAAATATTTGTAGATTGGCATAAAGGCCTATTGTATAAAGAAATAAGGGGAAAATAACCATTAATCCTTATAAATAACAATTAATTAATTAAAAATTTGAATATCACAATAACTAAGGTTGTCAGGTGCCCCGTATTGTATGGGACATCCCATATTTCAGACAGTAATAGCTTGTACATCACACGGGACATTCATAATCCAGTATTTACGGACTAGTAAAAGAACGGATTTTTATAACAGTGCTGTAACTGAGAAAAATCATGTAACTACATTTTTCTGAAGCATCCGAGTCCACCAAATTTAACATGTGTTGAATTTTCAAAATTTCAGCAGATTGTAGATACTTTGTAATTGAGAGATGTTTGTCCAGATTTCATTATGGACAGTTATGATGACTTTTCTTCACTGGGATTCAAAGAATGATGCAAACAACATTGAAAGTAGTGAATCACGTAACATAACACCAACATTTATAATGTTAACACAGTGAAGTAGTTATTATTTATTCAAGTAACTTAACAGTTCATCAGTGATTATATAAGTGTTAAAAGAGTTTATTCAAGAATGAACAATTTTCAATAATTATGGAAAATGTAATTGAAATACGAAGTAATTGAACACAAAGAATGTGTAAATATAAAACGGGTCAGTTTCTTTACCGAAGTCGATTGAAGTGAAGTCCAACTCACACATGTTAATGTTAGTATCCTTTTGCCTATCTATTCCAGGTTCGAATGCCTGTGGGGAAAGGGTATTTTCTGTTGTGAAAAGTAATTGGTGGGATGAAAGGAACAGATGACACGAAAGCTGAGGTACAAGTTATCTTAAATTTTAATCATAGTTGTCATTCATTTTTAAAAGAATTAAGATAGATTCAACCTTGCTAATTAATGGTAAAAAGATACAAATTATGAATCGGTAACCATAATACTCGTGTGCATTGCGCTATACAGAAATTCGATAATTTTATTGGATATTGCTAACTCAAAACCATTTCAGTGTTCTCCATATAAATCACAAGTAATGAAATCACAATAAAGTAAACTTCTAATTAGTAATTCAGCGTACAAACCTGTTCATATGGGGTTATATCACACTTTAAGGCTCGACCTCATCTTGTCCTTATTCACATTCTGAAAACCTGGTAACCTTAACAATAACACCCAACCGACAGCATCAATGTTTCGCGTTATTTCAGGGTTGCTAAGATTCCCCTGTCACTTGTTTTTATCGAACAAATTTAACACGTGATCTTAACAATCTTACACAAACTCCATTACTGAAGCCTGATCAGAAATTGAAGATTGTGAATGAATATATATGGCCTGGGCTCATCTATCCCTTGCAATGTGCTCCACTTGATCAGCTTCCTGACAGCTTCCTTAAAGATCTAGGTAAAGTAATTAGAAGTGCTGTCAAGGAAATGATATCTCTTCCTGATGATACACCTAATGACATGCTATATTCTTCTAAAAAAAGTACGTGGCCTAGGACTTATTAAGGCTGAATGGGAAGCTAATATTCAGCATTTTAACATCTGTAAACGACTCTCACAAGTCAGTGGTGATCATCTCCTTCTTGTCAGGAATCTTGAAGAGGAGAAGAAATCTGCTCTCAAGCGCCTGAAAATTCCTGAAGCCAACATAACACCTCGAACAACTGGAATACATCTACGTGATGAATTGCGAAAGAGATCGTTTGACTCCTGGTGTCAGTTGCCTCATAAGGGGAAAGGTGTAGTCATCTATGAATAATATCCAAGAGCCAATTCATGGGTCAGCACCAAAAGGAATTTGTCGTCTTCAGAATATATTAATGCAATCAAGATGTCCTGCAACCTTACTGCAGTGCGCTCCGTTCCTGGCAGAGCTTTCAGCACGACCCGTTGCCGTCAACCAGGCTGCAACGAGACAGAAACTCTTGGCCATGTGTTGGGCTTTTGTCGGAAAGGAGAGTTATTGCGTAACAACAGGCAACATAGAGTCCGTGGAGCTATCGCCTGTCTTCTTCGGGTTGGGAAGTTCATGAAGAGGTCCACTGCATTTCTGAAGACGACTCTCACAGAAGAGCGGATATAATAGCAATAAACAGGCAACAACAAAAGGCTATTATCATAGATCCAACTATAAGCATGGAGAGAGATCTAAACCAAGCTCATCAGGTTGATCAGGAAAAGAGGGCCATTTATGAACCTTGTATTCCCTACCTTAGTGCCAAGTATAACATCCCTCTTTTCAATTGGTCAGTGACAGGTTTATTTTTTGGTGCTCGGAGTTCTTTACCAAAATTTACATATCATTTTTTAAAACAATTATCAATATCATCTTTTGAAATTCAAAAAATCATCTCGCAAATTCTCAAAGATTCCCTGCAGATTATACAATTTCATTTATACCACTCAGAAGGCCTTAATTAAGGATATGCTAATTTTAAATAAACTCTTTTTATTTATAAGTATGATTTTAAAGCCATCTTCTAAGATTTTATTTTACAATTGATAATCAATGGTGCTTAATTATTACATTTTATGTTTATAACAATATTCATATTTAATTAATTGTATTTGTTTGCTATTAATTTCCGGATCCTCGTGGTCATCCTTAATTAAGGCCGGATGAGTTTCTCTCTCTCTCTCTCTCTCTCTCTCTCTCTCTCTCTCTCGGAGTTAAGAATTTTAATTAGAATGAAATTATTGAAGTTTTACGAAGACTTGTTTCATATTTGCAAATGTTTGCGTGTCTGTGAACAATCAAAAGTCGAACATTTAAAGTAATTTATTTACCTTCTGTTCGTTTAAAATCTTGAAAACCACAAGGAAAACAGTTACAAATAAAGAAACTTATCGAACAAGTCTGTTATTAGGAATTCTTTGTTTGCCTTCTGTCGAACGCAGGAGAATTTGATGATAATTAGGCATTATAAGTACAAAAATTACGTAACATTAGTGGCGCGTTAGACAGAACGCTGAAGTTTGTGGGTAAAGAAAGCGAATTCAATATTCATAAAGAGACGGACGGGCGTACTAGAAGAGTGAAAACGTGGACGATGACAAACGGATAAAAAATAGATTACAGCAGCCGAAATGAGAAGAAAGACAGAGTAGCAAATGGCAGCGTGCTAAGTAAATTGAATTTGTTCAGTTGTAATGAGAAAATGACGAGTACAGCAGCGGTTAGCCAATTAGAAGGAATAAATTAAAAAGCAACATACGAAATACTTAATAACATAAGTACAGACGAGATAAAAAGCGAACTGATCGTGGAAGAACCGAAGAAGAGATTGTTTAAACAATATTAAAGCCGTGGCTGACTTCAGAGTGCAGTGCCTTAAGGGAGGGAAGAGGGTGGTGAAATTTGAATCTTTTAGTAAGGGGTGCACAATTTTCATTTTTGTACGTAGAAATAGTCTATCATTTCTGTGACAACTTAAATTCGAGATTAATTTTTGAAAAAAAAAAGGGTATCAAATTAGAAAAAAAACATCACCATAAAGAAAGTAATTCACTAAAATTGATATACCTAATCAGATTTAGAGATAACTTCAACATTTCTATGACATTTTACTCTAAAATGTAGGCTACGTTCTTAAACATTTCTAGAGCACAATTTTGATATTGGCATTTTAAGGTAAAGAATTGCATTTTATGAATGAATTTTAGAGGTAGTTTTATAGAAATATGGATCCATAGTTTTGAAATGTGACCAAACGAATTGGTATTACAGAAAAAAGTTCCTGATATCTTAAAGAATGTGTGTATCTAATCCCATGCATGTAGCATTGATAGTTTCGAAGATAAGTAACTATGTTTATGGAATAAAGTATAAAAATTTAAATTAGTGAGAACTGCAACAAAAATTTAGTGTAATTTAAAACCCTGCGCATCAAAGCTTTGAAAATGGTGTCACAGTAACTGATAAATGCGCGTTAAATTTCATGTAATGTATTTTTCACACTACAGTGAGATTACGTTTGTCTAGCTATGAAAAATGCTTTCCTGTAGCACGGAGTAACCCTCGAAATAAGGCACAGTTAAAATTGGTCCCGCTCCCACAGGTAACCTAAGCTAATTGTAGCCTATAAAATTTGTATTACGTGAATGAAATTAAACAATTAATAGAAAGTCATGTGTTTAAATTTATGTAACATCAGCGCATATCAAACCCAAAGACCTTGTATAGTATTATATATGAGGACTTTGATCAAACAGTCTTCGGTATGGCGTAATAAAATTCGTGTTTTAATTATCTCTACAGAGATGGCTCCACTGTGTAGCAACATATGTCTCGCTGTAGTGTGAATACATAAGCATTGCCAGCTGTCTCCACACATATTACATAGTTCGTAGTTCTCGGTGTAGTGTGTAATATAACGATAAAGTACTAAATAAAGTGCGAAATCCTACTTCCACATCTACATCTTCATCTTCTAATTCCATGTCCATTGTAGGCGATCTCAAGAAAATTACACTCCTTCATTCAGATTTGATAACAGCGTTTTCAACAATACTTTATTTAATTAGTGTATAATCACGTTACTTACTGGCTTTTAAGGAATCCGGAGGTTCATTGCTGCCCTTACATAAGCCTACGTCTCGGCCTCCCCAAAGTCTTTTTCCCTCCGGCCTCCCAATTAACACTCTATATGAATTTCTGGATTCGCCCATATGTGCTACATGCCCTGCCCATCTCAAACGTCTGGATTTAATGTTCCTAATTATGTCAGGTGAACAATACAATGCGTGCAGTTCTGTGTTGTGTAACTTTCTCCATTCTCCTGTAACTTCATCCCTCTTAGCCCCAAATATTTTCAAACACCGTTAATCTCTGTTCCTCTCTCAAAGTGAGAGTCCAAATTTCACAGCCATACAGAACAACCGGTAATATAACTGTTTTATAAATTCTAACTTTCAAATTTTTTGACAGCAGATTAGATGACAAAAGCTTCTCAACCGAATAATAACAGGTATTTCCCATATTTATTCTGCGTTTAATTTCCTCCCGAGTGTCATTTGTATTTGTTACTGTTGCTCCAAGATATTTGAATTTTTCCACCTCTTCGAAGGAATTTTTATAGTTCCATTTCGTACAATATTCTGGTCAAGAGACATAATCATATACTTTGTCTTTTCGGGATTTAGATTATAAAATGTTTAAATTAAATTATGATTTCAGCAGATATTGAAAACGTATTTCCGTTATAATAACAAGAGAAGAGCGCAGTACATGTAATTAACATTGTTAAACCTGTATTTCGCTTTTCGCAATTGGCATTACTGAATAACATCGAATTTCTTTATTGCAGTAATCGATATTCATCTATTTCAACTTCACAATGTCTGAATAGGTTAAGTATTCGTAAATATACAATTATTAACATTTTGTGAGCGAATTTTAAGGATATATTATTTACATTTTTATTTTATTCACGAAATAGTCGTTATAAATGTCATTCGAAGTCTGAGATTTCCCAGATAATTTCAGATCTGATAGCTGCCTCTCAGCAAAATACTATTTATCCTGCATGAAGAGTTGTCGTAGGCAATGTATCATTGATATTAGAGGACCTGCCTATTTGTAAACAGACGAGAGAAAGCTATATAAAACGAAAAAAACACAAATAAAACACAAAGAATCCATGAATTCAGGAGTCTGGTTATTTTTAGACACAGTGGATGTGAGTATACTTTTAATTCGTCCACGGGCGTACTTCCCCTCCCCCCACCTTTCCGTATACAAGTACTAAAGAGATGGAATTATGTAGATGGATGTTTGGGCGTTGTAAAACCACAAAATGTGTCTGTGCATTACGTAAAAACTTCCCGCAACGCGGTGGTCGCGGAGTGGACCACCAGCTTGAAAGGAATTCCCCGGGGGTGCATTACAGTGACGTGTATAATGTACCCTGCGATAATTATTGTAGCGCGTCTGCAGTCTGTGGAACTTCAGGCTGAAATAATGCCCGCGTTCCTAGCTTCGTACCTATTCAAAGAACTCGCTTCTCCTTTTAAATTTTCTCTCTACTTAACCATTATCGTATAAGTCTAAGGGCCGATTTCTCCAAACATATTTGATTTTGCAAATCTAGTCTTTCAGGTAAAGCTCCTTGTAAATCAGATTTGAATAATTTCAAGGGGAAAATTGTTCCGGGGCCGAGTATCGATCAGTTGGTAAGAGCGCTGGTACGTTCAACCAGAGGCCCCCGGATCGATACCCATCCCCGGAACAATTTTCCCCTTGAAATTATTCAGATTTGCTTTACAGGGAGCTTTACCTGAAAGACGAGATTTGCATAATATACACGTCACTGTGTACGTTAACAGAAAACTACAATTCAAGTCACACAGAGTTTGTGTGCACTCGATGTGGATCTCTGGCGTTTAGTCAGCCCACGCGAGTTGTGTGGATATAAAGGGAAAAGTTGAGACGGTGTCGGGTGGAGTTCCCGGGTAGCTCAGTTGGTAAGAGCGCTGGCACGTTCAACCAGAGGCCCCGGAATCGATACCCGGCCCCGGAACAATTTTCCCCTTGAAATTATTCAGATTTGCTTTACAAGGAGCTTTACCTGAAAGACTATATTTGCATAATATATACGTCACTGTGTACGTTAACAGGAAACCACAATTCCAAGTCACACAGAGATTGTGTGCACTGGATGTGGGTCTCTGGCTTTTCGTCAGCCCACGCGAGTTGTGTGGATATAGAGGGAAAAGTTGAGACGGTGTCGGGTGGAGTTCCCGGGTAGCTCAGTTGGTAAGAGCGCTGGTACGTTCAACCAGAGGCCCCGGGATCGATACCCGGCCCCGGAACAATTTTCCCCTTGAAATTATGCAAATTTGCTTTACAAGGAGCTTTACCTGAAAGACTATATTTGCATAATATATACGTCACTGTGTACGTTAACAGGAAACCACAATTCCAAGTCACACAGAGTTTGTGTGCACTCGATGTGGGTCTCTGGCGTTTCGTCAGCCCACGCGAGTTGTGTGGATATAGAGGGAAAAGTTGAGACGGTGTCGGGTGGAGTTCCCGGGTAGCTCAGTTGGTAAGAGCGCTGGTACGTTCAACCAGAGGCCCGGGATCGATACCCGGCCCCGGAACAATTTTCCCCTTGAAATTATTCACATTTGATTTTAATTATTACTTAATTGGCACTTAAGGGGAGTGTGTACTGCCTATCCCAGCAATGTAAATTTCATCTAATTTAGGTGCACTTTTCTCAGGACTCACATAAGATACACATTTGAAATTTTTAGGGGTTATTCTTCAAGTATTATTGTATGTAACAGGCTAAAATTGCGGTCTTTATCTTTTATTACTTTGCTTTACATTTATGGGATGGCAGTACAGACTCCCCTTAAGGGGACAATGCATTTCATCAACACAAATTGCCTTTAAATTCTCATTAAACTACATGTAAGTTAATTAGTCAATATTTGGTCATTTAAATAATTAATCCTGCATTAACGATAATAATTCTCATCATGACGAGAGAAGATAATTTCCGAAAGAGAAGATTATTTTAATACATCATCATCATCATCGTCAATGTTTAAGCTCTAAAGGCTTGTTCCGGTCTCATGCATTAAACATTTGTTGAGTCCATCTTTTCTTTGGTCTGCCAGTGTTTCTTTTGCCTGTTGGTCTGTAATCTAACAGCAGTTTTGGAATGCGGTATCCTCCCATTCTTTCCACATGTTCCCTCCACTTAGTTCTATATTGGTGTATCTTCTCTGTTAGTTTAAAGAAGCCTAATTCCTTTCTGATGTCATCATTTCTCCTTTTGTCTAACAAAGTGTAGCAGCTATACTCCTTAGGAATCGCATTTCGGCGGCATCTGTTTTTCTCTCTTCATTTTTTGTTAATGTACAACATTCCGAGCCATATAGGAACATGGGCACTGCCATTACTTTATAAAATTTTAATTTAGTTTCTTTCCTAGTTTGTTTGAGGTTTCCTTTATTTTAATACAATGGACGAAAAAGATTTCGTAAATGCGCTTTAGGCTAAGTTAAACATAAGCATTGTATGTTTTGAATAGTAGGGAAGGTGATTTAGAATTTCCAACTGATAGTTAAGTACTATTTAAATTATACATTTATTGAAGAAACGTTTAATGAATTTTTCCACTGACTAAAATATAGCAACTAAAGTAAACTTAATAAAAACTTTATCTTATAGACCTAATATTACATTTGATGGCATTGAAGTAGCGCAAATCCATGAACTCTTTCCATTTTGATTGTTTCTTGCATCTGTTTCCATATTATCCCTTTTTCTTCATTATTCCTGAAGAGTGAAAAACCATAGTCCAAAAAAATGCAAATTTGAGAAATTAAAAATGTAGTGAGCGTATTGTAGCTGCCAGCCACTGAACTAGATGTATGTGAAAAAGAAACCATACTCCTATGTTGTAGGAGTGGAATTTTCAGTGGTTTTCATGAAACAACAATAGTCCAAAGACTTTTTTTTTTGTGAGAGCAGTCATTGTCCAGCCAGGACGATGGTAGCATTACAAATATCCTATTCATATCATCTCGAAACATTTATGCATACAATTTTAAGCTGTAGTAGATTGGCAGTACGCATCTAAAGCTACCACTGAGAAAAATACTTCAGCACGTGAATTGTATTATAGTCGCGACACTGTTATTCCCGGCGTGACTCCTCCTCTTTGCTTACGTCTTAGGAAGTGAAGGTTCTATAATATCTAGGTAGGTAGTATCGTTCGCCATTTTTGTTCTTTCGTTGCCGAGCTACCAGACGAGGAATCTATTTGCCACACCGTTAAAATTATCATGTCGTAGCTCCTATGATAATAAATCAAACGCAGTGTAATTCAGCAAATGACTGAGGGCCAAATAACGTCCTCGTGTGCTTTCTGCGAACGCCAACGAAAGAGCCAAAATGGCGGGCGATTATATTAAGTATTTATCCAGCCTTAGGAAATGCATAACGCCTTCATCAGCGAATCACAAGACGCACACGTTTAAATGTAGCCGACCTGCAACGTGATTGGCTGCCGGAAATTAGATCGACGGGACTATAGCTATAGAGTCATTTTCAGATGCAGAAGATTAAAGGAGAGGCACACTTCAGCCACAACAGAGAATTTTTTCTTAAAAAAACAGCCATTGTTCACAGTTACCTACATTTACACATGTATTTCTATGAGGCAATTCAAGTTATAAATGTACTTCAGTTTTCCAAGTTTCTACAACACCTTAAGAAGTGGCATGAGGAATTTCAACAACACTCATGCCAGGTAGTTTTTTTGTTTTTCCTGAAAATGTATGTTTTTGAACTGTGGTTGTTTTTTCAAAAAACCCTTGAGTTGAAATAAGTCCCTAACCTCCAATCTAATTATTGAGGAAGGTGAATATTTTAAAACCTTTAAAACCATTAATCTAGCCTGATTTTCAAACTTATTAATTACAGGAAAGCTAAGTTCCAATCATCCTAACTTAACCAGTAGATATTTAATTATTAATTCAGTAAAGGCAAAGGAAAATAGCATAAATGTGTTCTAATTTAACTTTTCCTAACAGTTCATTCAATCAATTATCCAATTAAGGGGAAATAGATAAGCAGGAACCAGTTCCGGACATGATTGAAGCAAGCAGGGCAGGTGCGCGCGAACCAACTTTGCTGCAGACTCACAGCGGACAAGTTAATCAAGCAGTTTTCATGTCCTGCAGCCGCCGGCAGCAACTTGCGGTGAAATACAGCGCCTGTCCCACGTGGCCGCAACTTCGCAGCTAATCTCTGTGATCAGAGCGCGGAGTTCGTCCAACAGCCCCGGGCGCCAGATAGCGCCTCGCGGTCGTAAATAATTCTGACGCGCGCAGAACTTAACAATGCGATTGAGTCGTAATTAAATGCGACGAAAGTTAAGTTCGGCGCCAAGCAGTGCGCGTCCAGCTGCGATTGAAACAAGGAATATACCTTTACCACATTCCATTTTAATTGGAGCCTCTTCCTTTGTCTGATATTTTGGTCTGTATTATTATTATTATTATTATTATTATTATTATTATTATTATTAATTCAGTGTTCTGCCCAAGGGCAGGCCTTTCACTGCAAACCCAGCATTCTCCAGTCTTTCCTATTTTCTGCCTTCCTCTTTGTCTCCTCATATGATCCATATATCTTAATGTCGTCTATCATCTGATATCTTCTTCTGCCCCGAACTCTTCTCCCGTTCACCATTCCTTCCAGTGCATCCTTCAGTAGGCAGTTTCTTCTCAGCCAGTGACCCAACCAATTCCTTGTTCTCTTCCTGATCAGTTTCAGCATCATTCTTTCTTCATTCACTCTTTCTAAACAGCTTCATTTCTTATTCTGTCTGTCCATTTCACACGTTCCATTCTTCTCCATATCCACATTTCAAATGCTTCTATTCGCTTCTCTTCATTTCATCTTAATGCCCATGTTTCTGCCCCCATACAATGCCACACTCCACACAAAGCACTTCACTAATCTCTTAGTTCTTTTTCCAGAGGTCCGCAGAATACTCTCCTTTTCCTATTAAAAGCTTCCTTTGCCATTGCTATCCTCCTTTTGACTTCCTGGCAGCAGCTCATGTTACTGCTTATAGTACACCCCAAGTATTTGAAGCTGTCCACTTGCTCTACTGCCTCATTTAGAATTCGCACGTTTACCTTCTTTATTTTTATTCTTATGACCATAGTCTTTGTCTTACTTGCATTTATCTTCATCCCATACTGCTCACAGCTGTCATTTAGCTCCAGTAGCATATCCCTTAGTATCGTCTCCTGTTCTGCTAATAACACCATGTCATCAGCAAATCTTATGCACTTTATTCTTCTTCCTCCTACTATCACTCCTCCCATATTCTGAAAACAGTTCTTCACTAAATCCTCCAAATAGGTGTTGAAGAGGGTAGGTGATAGAGGGCATCCTTGTACTCCTCTCTCTATTTCACTTTCTTCCGGCATTTCTTCTCCTATCCTGACTTTGACTCGTTGTTTCATATAAAAATTACTGAACAGCGTTCTCTCTTTTCAATCCACACCAATTTTCTTTAGGATTCTCGTCAGTTATTATTATTATTATTATTATTATTATTATTATTATTATCATTATTATCATTATTATTATATCTGAAAAAAGGGTACTTGAAAATACAGTTAGATATCGGAGTCGCTTGTGGATGGGACAATTCTTCCAAGTCATTGTTGTTATAAAACAGCAAAAAATTGTGTTAGGAATAATAATACAAACTAATAGAATACCAAGTTGTAGACCCATTTATAAGGACTTTTTAAAGTACTGGCTGTTATACACTTGCTTATTTATTAACTACTTACATTATTTAATATTAAGAGCTATTATGAAACTACTTGAATAGATAACACTCACAATTATTTAACAAGAAATAATAGTAATATTGTAGTATCATTCTGTTGGTTGTCTAAAACAATGAGGGATTTCAATATAATAATGATATCAATACATTTCTTATTAATAATCCATTTTATTCAGTTGACGTGTTCTTCGAGACAAATTTTAATATGAGTTGTTTATTTTAGTATTTTAATCTTATTTAATGCTTATTTTTTAACACCTAACAGTCTTACTAATAAACCGTGTATAGTTTTTATACGAGACTTATGCAGAGTTGAGACAGAAAACTTTACTAATAAACCATGCATAAGCGATGGATGTATAAACAGTCTGTAACTATACATAGGAATTGCTTTGCAATAGTTATATACACGAAAAACCTCTTGTTTAAGTATTGTATATAGAGAAAAAAAATGGCCACACTGCTAACAGCTGTTCGTATCGATTGTCATTTTATGATGATGGTTGCCTTGTAACCACAGAAGAACAAACCACAGAGCACAGAATAATCAGAATAATATTACTATAGCTTGTACTCTTTGACCAAAATATAGTGTGGTAATCGATTAGAGCCAGTTGTACTATCGATGCTTAACACGCCACACTAGAGCGCTCTACCGGATGCAATAGAGAACCTCAGATATTCTATTACCTTTCGAAACGAAGTAATGACGAAACTATGACGTAGCTGTGTAACAGTTGTACTGTTATACACGACGTATGTAGTGATTATTAGTAAGGAATTTGCACACGACTTATAAACGAGCTACTCATTGTGTAAGGATAAGAGAGTTAAACGTCTGTATATAGAGTTTTTATTAGTAAGGCCTTGGGTGTATATTGTAAATATTTTACTGTGCCTGTTGTATATCCAAATGACCAAGTAATTGATATTATTATTATTATTATTATTATTATTATTATTATTATTATTATTATTAAAGGGCAGATATACCTTGTAATGTACGTAGGTATGTATGTATTGCATGTATGTTTGTATGTATGTAATATATGTGTGTGCTACTAGATAACCAATAATTCAATATATATTTGATTGTATTATTGTTTCGTTTCATAAAATCAAACAGATCACATATTTTAATTCTTGTAGTTTCGTTGAAAGTTCACAATTAATTGACGTTACAGAATATCATATTTGCAGATCCGTATTAGACGGAACTTTAGAGAGTATTAGAAATCTTGTTGTATTCATCGAGAATAATCAGTTTAAAAGTGAAAATGCCCACACAACTCTATTCTGGGATGCGCTCGTGTTTATTCATGCTCTGATCTCGGTCGATCTCAGCTGGGAGTCTTGGGACTTGTTCCATTTCTTCTGAATGACGGCATCGACGATTTTCTTCCAATATTTTCCAATTTAAGTTCGTTGCTCCTCTCTGAGGGGTTGACAAAAGAGCCCAAGTCCCATTCCGCAAAACCGCCGTTAACTGGAATCTCCAGATGCGGTCAATAGCCTGCCCTAGAGCTGTAGCCTGCTCAATGTCATACACACCAGAAATAACGCACGTGCGTACGTACGTACATACATACATACATACATACATACATACATACATACACAGTTGCTGACATGAATATGTTTCAATGATTTGCTCTACCTTCGACTTCATGTTACAAAATAGGAGGATGTGGGAAGGGTCTCCTGGTTGTTGGGGTCATTACAAACAGAGCAATTGGTAAGCGGACCCGTTTCTGGGATGAAAGTATATCAGTAGTGCAAGCTTGCCAACATGATTACTTCAGTACAATTGAATTTTGAGTTTCAATGAAAATGAGGTGAAATAAAAGTTGTCTGTTGGAGATTGACAGTTTGTGAACAGGAAATTGCCAGCGATGGGATATGCTTTATGTACTGAAATGAATTTCCTATTAATAGCCCACATTAACAGACAATTTTAGTGTTTGCACGTGGTTCATGGATTCAACGTCCACTTATCACATTGAAAGCGATGCGTTGCTATTGTTGGCACAAGAGGAGCTCCTATGACTCACACTGCTGGTTTCCAAGCTTATCTGCTATTGTTTTCGGTATTTGAAAGTCATTACTTACATATCACGTCGACGTCAGTTCCAGGACTTCGTCTTTGCATGAAGCTAGATGCATTGTTTTCAATCAATACAGAATATGAAGCGAGCTATACACTAGCTTTTGTTCACCTTATCAACGAGTATTATTATTCAGTGATCAACGGTTACCATGGTTGCCATTACGTTTGTGGTTCAAACCTAAGGAATACAGAAAGATAGAGAAAGAGTGAAAAATGTATTTATTTAGTTGTTTATTTTATTTAACCTGGTAGACATAAGGCCATGAGGCCTTCTCTTCCCCTCTACCAGGGGATTACAACTACAATATTAAGAATACAATTACAATTATAATTACAATTACTATTAAATTTACAGTTACAATAAAAATCAAGTTACTAAAAGATTAACTGATTAATAAAAGCTAGACAGTTTATTGTAAAAGTTAAGAAGAGAGAAACATTTTTTTTATTAATTAAGTAAAAATTAAACCTACTCTACGCAGTAAGAAAATGCTTAATAAACTTACTTTTGAACGCTACTAAATTCCGACAGTCTCTGATGTCACTGGGTAGGGTATTCCACAAGCGCGAGAGCGAGATTGTGTATGATGATGAATACGATGATGTCTTATGTGTTGGTATGGCTAGTATTGTTGGTATGTAGAAGGTGACAAATTAAAAACTGAATGATAAACTAATACCCGGTTTCTCTGTTAGTATTCATTTGTTAAAGTTGTCGATTTGTTAAATTTTATCGTGTTTCTTGAACATAGCAGTCTCTAATTTATCGATCTGTTAACTATTGATTGGTCAGGAACTTCTAAATTAACGGACTTGACACTGACATCCAAGATGGCGGTCGGGAGAGGGCTTTCGTAGATTGCATTGAGTTAAAATAAATATGGCACCGATGAGATTTTAACAAAATTCTCAATGAAATAAGAAACAATAAAGTTCCTTATCTACATAAATGGACAAAGTATATTTAGTAACATAGAAATACGTCTCCATCTGCACCAATAATGGACGAAAACAACTGATTAAAAGCTTCAATAACTTGTTGTTATTATTATATTAGTCTATGTATTTATATATGAATTGTACTGACAGTTGATCATTTTAATCTCCTGTTTGTGACGAAATAGAAGGCATCACTACGATAACGAATAGCTGTTACTTCAGGATTTAGGAAATCTTACCTAAATTATACAATAGACTAGTGGCTTGTGCAGAAAATGCTGCGAACTAAGTTCATTAGAAATTCAAATTAAAATTTTTAAGATTTATTTTCAATGAAGAATAGCAGACATTTTGGAAGTTATTTGCTTCCATAATAGTGAAACATACTCCCTCTGAATGGTTTTTATGCCAAATACTTTTCCTTAAACCTATCCATCTTCAATTCTTGAGTTTCAATGCGAAAACGCAAGTAACAATGTCAGGACGATCAGGGAATTTTTCATGTGGGAGTAATGCAGTAGCTATTTCAGATCATTGCGGATTATGGGTGAGAAATAAGAAAATTTCAGGTTCGATTAAACCAAAGAAATATGAAATTAATTTTGATTTAGTTTTAAGACGCAGCTAAAATAGGAAGCATGACTCATTACTACCTAGGAAAATTAGAGAATTACACATATAAATATCTACATCACACTGCCATTAAATAATGAAAAAACTCACACCACGTGACTAATAACTATAAAAATATTTCATTTTTAATAACAATATTGTCCCCTTACATAAGTTTTATATATATATATATATATATATATATATATATATATATATATATCTGTTACTCAGTAAATTATAGAAATAAAGATCTAATTTAAAATATTCTTTCTCTGCGTCTACTTATATAAAACCCTAAAAGGTTTCACTTTCATATCAACAATATAGCATTAATGTGTGTAATTATTGGCAAATACAGTAGGTCTACTCACATAATATTGCATTAACTATAATAATATTTCATTTTCAATGGTAATAATCTCATCAAACAGTCTTAAGATTTGTAGTTCTTAATATCCAATACACAGCTGTACTCGGAAAACTACAGACCAGAGAATCAGACCTGTAAACTATTTTTATACGCCATCTAAACTCTAAATATGTTAGCAGTCCTCCAGATCATGGCCTTCGTGTAATATTGTTTATTGTAGTGTGTGTTTTGTTTTATTCTGAAATGCCATATTTCTCAAAACTGACGACAGATGGATTTTTGAAATTAGGAAAATGATGTAGGAATATTGACATTTCACTGAAAACTACTATTTTTCTGAAAATCTTTGGGCTCCAAGCTTCAAAATGAGGGGTCATTTATTAAAATCCGTCCAGCCGTTTTCCCGTCATTTCCATTTCCAGTTAAAATTATATTGCAGCAGCAACTGCCGATTATATATTATGGAGTGTTGTATCCTACCCACTAAACCACGACCCTCAGTTCTGACAGCAAGTTCGGTAACCATACACCTCCGGAGTAATTCTCTACGACGAAATGAAGAACTCAGGACCAGATTCGAGCCTTCTAGTCCGCAGTCAACTCATAAAACTAACGCTTAAAAAATAAGAATTCGCAGTAATGCAGACTGAATAATACCAGACTTTTGTCCTTGAGGAAGTACTTGTTAAAATGCAACTGTGCGTCCATTTGCGTATGTATGAGAAGAGAGACTAGACGTGGAGGTCGTCATTGTCTACAGCAGCGCCACGGTAAACTTCCGGTGTGCATTTACCGGAACCGGAAGCAAGTGAGATGACAAAGCAGCGGCCGTAATGAATACGCATGGCGCCATAATCGCCCTCAAGCTGAGTTTTCAATTAACAGACAGGACTCGACCCCGGCAGTCCTGGAAACTGACCGCAACAATGCGAGATGCTAATAATGTTTCTTACGATCAAAATGCCTTTATCTCAAAAGAAGCAGCAACTTCAAAAAGTAGTGTTCAATCCTGCAAATAAAATTTTTGTAACATGAAAGTTCGACTGATCAGTTACCTTCAAGGTTTTGTTATTTGGATCAGGATGAAGAAGGGTGCAAAGAAACTTATGGAATGAAAATAAATAGATGTCCAATTCAAAAAAAAAAAAAACATAACTTTGTATTGTTACGAATTTCTCGAATATCCAGTATAATATTAGCATTAAGGTTTTGGATAATCCACCATGTGCTGGAATGTGACATTTCCGAACTACATACAGGTCCGTCATGAGAGTACACTGCGAGCTTAGAGAACTTCGTGTTCGAAATGTTCTATCAAATGCTTCTGCAATCTTATGAAACTTCGTCCTGCAGATGTATTTGCAGTGTCACAAAATACGTCACGGAACCATTGGTTTTACTTCTCTTCAGAAGGAAACTCATTCATTCATTCACTCACTCATTCATTCATTCACTCATTCATTCATCCAATCATTCATTCATTCACTCATTCATTCATCCATTAATTAGTTCATTCATTCACTCACTCATTCATTCATCCATTAATTCATTCATTCAAGCATTCACTCATTCATTCATTCATTTATTAATTCATTCATTCACTCATTCATTCATTCATTTATTAATTCATTCATTCACTCATTCATTCACTCACTCATTCATTCATCCATTAATTCATTCATTCAAACATTCACTCATTCATTCATTCATTTATTAATTCATTCATTCACTCACTCATTCACTCACTCATTCATTCATCCATTCATTCATTCACTCATTCATTCATCCATTAATTAGTTCATTCATTCATTCACTCATTCATTCACTCACTCATTCATTCATCCATTAATTCATTCATTCATTCAAACATTCACTCATTCATTCATTCATTCATTTATTAATTCATTCATTCACTCATTCATTCATTCGCTCATTCATTCATTCATCCATTAATTAATTCATTCATTCACTAATTCATTCATTCACTCATTCATTCATTCACTCATTCATTCATTCACTCATTCATTCATTCACTCATTCATTCATTCACTCATTCATTCATTCACTCATTCATTCATCACTCATTCATTCACTCATTCATTCATTATGCTGGGTAACTTTCGGTGCTGGACCCCGGACTCATTTCACCGGCGTTATCACCTTCATTTCATTCAGACGCTAAATAACCTAGATGTTGATACAGCGTCGTAAAATAACCCAAATAAATAAATAAATAAATTCATTCATTCATTCACTCATTCATTCATTCATCCATTAATTAATTCATTCATTCACTCATTCATTCATTCACTCATTCATTCATTAATTCATTCATCCATTAATTAATTAATTCATTCATTCACTCATTCATTCATTAATTCAGCCATTAATTCATTCATTCATTCATCCATTAATCAATTAATTCACTCATTCATTCATCCATTAATTCATTCATTCACTCATTCATTCATTCACTCATTCATTCATTCATTCACTCATTCACTCACTCACTCATTCATTCATTCACTCATTCATTCATTCATCCATTAATTCATTCATTCACTCATTCATTCATTCATCCATCCATTAATTAATTCATTCATTCATTCATAATTTTGTGCCCAAGGACAGGTTTTTCCCTGCAAACTCAACATTCTCCAATCTTCCCTATTTTCCGTCTCCTCATATGATCCATATATCTTAATGTCGTCTATCATCTGATATCTTTTTCTGCCACAAACTCTTCTCCCGTTCACCATTCCTTCCAGTGCATCCTTCAGTAGGCAGTTTCTTCTCAGTCAGTGACCCAGCCAATTCCTTTTTCACTTCCTGGTCAGTTTCAGAATTATTCTTTCTTCACCCACTCTTTCCAACACAGCTTCATTTCTTAATCTGCCTCTCCATTTCACACGCTTCAGTCTTCTCCATATTCACATTTATAATAATAATAATAATAATAATAATAATAATATTTATTTCATTCCAAAGACTGTACAATGCAGCATAGGAAAATGTCATGTTAAGAAAAAACATTTAAATACCAAAAAAAGATTTACAAGTAAGCAATATGTTCATAAGTTACATACAAGGAAATAATCACACTTTATAATATCATATAGACAGTTCTCCTTAAAAGATATACAGCTCTATAGAGTTAAAATACTCGCCAATATTATATAGTGACAAGTCTATTAATTTATTTTTAATTTCTTTCTTAAAAAGCCTCAAGCTTAAATATCTAACATTGTCGGGTAAAACATTATACAGGGTGTAACAACTTTAATGTTTAGAATTTCTGGAACATGTTCCCTGACACGTTCTACGTCGATTAAACCTAACATACCTATATCCAAAGTTCTATAGGTTTGGAGTATTTGTACCCCAAAGTTAAATTTTTTAGTTTAATTTTATCGCTGAATACTGAAAGAAGTAACACCAATTTCCGAAAGTGACATATCTGTGTCATTATTTTTATTAGTACTATATTACATTTTAATATCAACTACTTGTGAGTATGAAAGAAGCAGTGCAAAGTTGGAAAAAATGTCCTTAAGATTCCAAACACTGTACTTCTTGAAATTTGCCAACAGGCACGTGAAAATACCTGTGCACTAGGAATCCTACGATTTGGGAACCGTGCTTGATATGCCAAAACAGCTGCTGTTGCATTGCCATCACACAGTCCATAACATAAACTATGTCGGTGTATTCCTGATGGCATGTTTTAATGGTTAAAACTCAATAAAAAGACTACTCACAATACGGTTTATTTTTCCCAAAACTATTATTTTAAACTGTTGTCTGTTTCGTTTCCTTAGCAACCTAAACAATTTTAATTTAATTTTTCTTAAAAGTAAAATTTCCGTCATTCACTGCTGTTCAAATGTTTCTTATGTATCTGTACTTAGTAATGCCATAAAATAGGCCTCGTATAAACGGTATAATGCTTGGAGCTGCAAGAAGTTCTATTTTTTCCAGCTCTGTTATCTCTGTAACCTCTCAATTTCGGATATAGGTATGTTAGGTTTAATCAACGTAGAACGTGTCAGGGAATATGTTCCTGAAATTTTAAACATTAAAGTTGTTACACCCTGTATAACTTTTTACAAATCTCTGCAAAGCTGCTATTAGTAGTAGTGTAGTTACATTGTCCTTTTCTTAAATCATTTTTATGCCTTGTAGAATAGCTATGCACTGAGCTATTTGTAGTAAAATTATTAATATTTGTTTGTACATACATTAAACAACTTAAAATATACACAGACGGTACAGTTAAAATTTCAAGTCTCCGAAATAAAGGCTTACAATGTGTACGGTTATCAACATTACAGATTATTCTTACTGCCCTCTTTTGTAGTTTCAATAGCTTTATTATTTTAGGATCATTACCCCAAACTATTATTCCGTACGTCAGATGGCTATGGATATAAGCATAGTATACGGATTTTAGCACTTCAACACTAACATTTGTTTTTAATTTCCTTAACATAAAAATACCTTCGTTGAGTTTCTTAGATAGTATGTCAATATGACAGTCCCATTTAAGTGTACATTGTATATGCACTCCTAAAAATTTGACAGATTCTTTACAATTGATTCTATTGTGTAAGGAAAACTCTAAGTTCTGTATCTTCTCTTTGTTTAAGCAAAGAGAATTAGCTGAACACCAATCTTCTATTTTTCGGTTGATTGCATCAAGATCATTAATAATTTTCAATCTATCGTATCCAGTAATTGTTATAGCAAGATCATCCGCATATAAATATGACTTTATATATGGTTCTAGTGCTTCGTCTTTACTTCGTCGTATGTCCATGTCTGCTATACCCCATACAAAGCACTTCACTAATCTCTTCCTTAGTTCTTTTTCCGAAAGTTCGCAGAAAATGATACAAGGAATCTATGTTAAGGAATTTCACTCTTTCTTAAAAATGTATCGTCCTCATCGGTGTTTGAACCTATACCTAATAATTGTGTCCGGAGAAGAACGTTTTTTAACTGCTAGACCACCTAAAAGACGCCATGGATTTCTGGGGAAAATTAAGCTATGAGCCACTTGTGAACGAAAAGGTCAGCTGGTGTTGAATAGGGCGGCATGCAGCTCGCCGGTATTTTCGTGTCTTTGCACTCCACGCACAAAAACCAGAGTTCAAACACAGAGCGACCTGTTTCATGCAGGTCATTGAGTGTGACCCGGAGTTCATGAAGCGCAAACCGTGGTTCGAAATTCGGATTATCGCCGTGAATTTCGCTTCATTACCGTCAGCGCCGCTCCGGACCAAAGCGCTACCTACAGCTGCTCTCCACGGCGTAAATCTAGAGAGGGAATTCCACCGGGACAAGTGAAGTGCATGGTGGGCACTGACGGCCATCGGAACAGATTTTATCAATAGTAGGCCTACATGCATTTGTCATCGTCATCATCATCATTGTCGTGCCTAAGTCCCATATTTTTCTCCATACAATTCCCCCTTTATTGTTTTTCGTCTGTTGATGAGGTTGTTAAGATGCAGTATGTACACAACAATAAAGATTTATTCAGGCGATATTCTTTCTCGAAATAAAAATGCCGTTAATCTCTCCAAGCGCGCTACACAACTTTTTTAGTAATCGCCTTTTAACTTGTGTTCCAAAATTTTTAATTCCGTTCCAGCCAACATTCGCGACCAGAATCAAAGTTTTCCTTTCCAAATTCACTAAAACATCATCTACTAAATAACTTACTTCTATAAGCTGGACGAGTATTTGAGAAAAAAATGTACAAACAAATGACTGAATATTCTCTGTACTGGTATTGCTGCTTCTGGCCCAACTGGTTTTTGGTTCCGATAGGTTTCCTTCAGTCTTCATTTATTTATTTATTTATTTATTTATTTATTTATTTATTTATTTATTTATCTATCTATTCAATTATATATTTACTTATATATCTATGTCTCTATTTATCTATTTATGTATTTATTTTTTGTCTATTCAATTATATATTTACTTATATATATACGTATCTAGTTATTTATCTACTTATTTATTTATTTATTTATTTATTTATTTATTTATTTATTTATTTATTTATTTATTTATTTATCTGTTCAATTATATATTTACTTATATATTTGTCTATCTAGTTATTTATCTACTTATTTATTTAATTTTTATTTATTTGTCTATTCAATTATATATTTACTTATATATTTATGTATCTAGTTATTTGTCTACTTATTTATTTTTTATTTATTTATTTATATATTCAATTATATATTTACTTATATATTTAAATCTATATTCATTTATTTATTTTTTGTCTAGTCAATTATATATTTACTTATATATTTATGTATCTAGTTATTTATCTACATATTTATGTATTTATTTTCTTTTTCATCAATTTATGTATTTATTGGTATTTATATTGTTGCGTTGTATCTTCCTAATGTACTTTCGTACTGTGTATTCAAATATAAACTGCTGAGCCATTCGAAATTGCGATAGAAAATCTGAAAAAGTACAAGTCTCCAGGTATCGATCAAATTCCAGCATAATTAATACAAGAGGGTGGAAGCGCTTTATCTAGCGAAATTTAAGAGCTTGTACTCACTATTTGGGAAAAGGTAATTGTAGAAGAATAATGGAAGGAATCCATAATTGTACCTATCTTTAAGAACGTGGGAAAAACTAACTGTAGTAGCTTTCGACGAATATCACTTTTGTTGACGTCGTACAAAATTTTGTCCGATATTCTTTTGAGAAGATTAACTTCTCATGTAGATGAAATTATTGGGGGCAATCAGTGCGGTTTTAGGCGTAATAGATCAACTATTGATCAGATTTTTTCTATTCAACAGATATTGGAGAAAAAATGGGAGTATAAGGGCACAGTACATCAGTTAGGCCTATTGATAGATTTGAAAAAGGCATATCTCGGTTAAGAGAGAAGTTTCATGTAATATTCTTATTGAATTTGGTATTCCCCAGAAACTAGTTCGATTAATTAAAATGTGTCTCAGTGAAAAGTACAGCAGAGTCCGTATAGGTCAGTTTCTGTCTGACATTTTTCCAATTCACTGCGGGCTAAAGCAGGTAGATGCACTATCACCTTTACCTTTTAACTTCGCTCTAGAATATTCCATTAGGAAAGTTCAGGATAACAGGCAGGGTTTGGAATTGAACGGGTTACATCAGCTGCTTGTCTATGCGGATGACGTGAATATCTAAGGAGAAAATCCACAAACGATTAGGGAAAACACGGAAATTTTACTGGAAGCAAGTAAAGCGATCGGTTTGGAAATAAATCCCGAAAAGACAAAGTATATGATTATGTCTCGTGACCAGAATATTGTACGAAATGGAAATGTAAAAATTGGAAATGTATTCTTTGAAAACGTGGAAAAATTGAAATATCTTGAAGCAACAGTAGTCTAACAAATATAAATGACACTCAGGAGGAAATTAAACACAGAATAAATATGGGAAATGCCTGTTATTATTCGATTGAGAAGCTTTTATCATCCAGTCTGGTGTCAAAAAAACACGTAGGCCTAGTTAAGAACATTAAATCCAGAGATGGACGGGGCATGTAGCACGTATGGGGAATACAGAAATGCATATAGAGTATTAGTTGGAAGGCCAGAGAGAAAAGACCTTTGGAGAGGCCGAGACATATATGGGAGGATAATATTAAAATGGATTTGAGGGAGGTGGGATATGATGGTAGGGACTGTATTAATCTTGCTCAGGATAGGGACCAATGGCGGGCTTATGTGAGGGCGGCAATGAACCTCCGGGCTGTCTAAAAGCCATTTGTAAGTAATTTGAGGTGTACGTACATGTTTATTATTATTATTATTATTATTATTATTATTATTATTATTATTATTATTATCTTCTCCTAGCCGATGATTTAAAATATTTAGAAAAATTAATAGTCTTGCTGATTGTCATTTACTTCAAAATGATATACATGCCATTCAACGTTGGTCTGATTATAACGGTATGAAAATTAATATTTCTAAAACATGCGTTATCTCTTTCTCTAGGAAGACAACTACATTGAAGTTCAACTATTCGCTATCGAATGCCGCCATAATCAGGAAGGATTGTATAAAGGATCTCGGTATATATCTTGATTCTAAATTGTACTTTCATGACCATGTTGATCACTTATTTAATCATTCACTAAGAATGCTTGGTCTCATTAGGTCTATTACTTATTCCTTTTCCTCTCCTGATACACTACTTACATTATATCATGCTTTAGTAAGGTCTAAATTAGAATATGCATCTGTTGCGTGGAACTCTATTACGTCTACTGGTTCAGCTAAACTAGAAAATATCCAAAGAAAATTCATTTCTCTGTGTGCGTTCAGATTCGTACCTAACTCCTCTTCTTTAAATTATGAACTGTCTAGTAAATATTTTAACTGTACCAGTCTGTATTCGAGACGTCAGGATATTGATTACACTTCCTTTAATAATGCTATTAATGGTGTCATTGATTGTGATTCTTTTATACATAACACCTACCTTAGAATTCCCGTGAAAGGTTTTCGTGGTCAAAGAATTTTCTTTACTGAATTATTTAAATCCCTTTCTTCAATAGCCAGATGTATTAAAAGTGCCAATTTGCAAGATCTGATTTGATTTTACTTATGCATGATATTCCTTACTTGTTATTTAATATCTTTTATTATTTGTTAGATATTGCCATTTATTTTGTTGCATTTGGTGAATGGTTAATGTTGACCATTATATTGACTGTATTTCATCTCACTGCCATTTCTGTCATTCATTCTCATAATCATTTGTTCTGTTTTGTTTTGTTTTTTTTATTTTGTGCTAAACTGTAATTGGCCTTGTGCTGTTGTTTTGCACATTAATATTTTAAATAAATAAAAATAAATAAATAAATATTATCATTATTATTATTTTATTATCATTATTATTATTATTCATAACTCCCGTCAGTAGCATGTATACTCCATAGTCAAAAGAATAATAAAACATAAAATTAGCTATAATAATAAAATATATGTAATAATTAAATGTGCAGTAACCGACAATCAGAACAAATTAATCCGATCCAACTGAAAATATAATAGAGTGATAGCCACTTATGTAATATCCTTCTAAATTGAACAGATGTCGTATTATGGATCTCCTGTGACAATCTATTAAACATAGAAATGGTTAAGTACAAAAAATAAAGAATAAGGATTAAGCTTTGAGCCAAGGGTTCCATCTATGAGGGTGAGGAGATTTGTATCAACTTCTTTTTTTTTTAGTCGTTATTAAAATCGCCGGCTACAACGGTTTAATGCTCAGCAAATTATAATAGAAATATTTAACATACATCTTGATTACACAACTTTTAACACTGTATCACTTCGGAATATGTATGATAAGAACTTTCTTGTGTTAAATTTTAACGTACCTTGTTAACATGTTTCGACTTATTTTCGGTCATCTTCGGAACTGGTCGTTGTTGGTCTTGGCGCCTCTTGTTTCCTGTGTGGGTGCGTTCGTAGTGTAGAGTCAAAGTATGGTATGCCAATGAGCCAACAGGATTACAACGAAGAGCTAAACACAATCAAATACATAGCACAAGAAAACGGATACAACCCCAACATAATAGACAACATAATACGTAAGACAAAACATAACCACAAAAAAACAGAAGAATACAACACAAACACAAGAACACAAAAAATACATCACACTAACATACGAAAACAAAAACGCACATAAAATTGCAACCTCATTCAAGAAATTAAACTACAACATCGCATACAGAACAAATAACACTCTACAAAAACATCTAAACACACAAACAACACAAAAAAACAAATACAACCACATCGGCGTATACAAACTCAAATGTAACACCTGCAAGAACTTCTACATAGAACAGACAGGCAGATCATTTCAAACACGTTACAAAGAACACATCACAGCCATAACAAAATTACAAAACACCTCCACATATGCAGAACACATCACAAATGCCAACCACACCTACAGAGACATCAACACAGACATGGAAATATTGCACATCCAACCAAAAAGCCAGAAACTCAACACACTAGAACAATATGAAATATACAGACACACGAAAACACACCCCAACGAAATTCTCAACACACAACTCAATTTCAAAACACATACACTCTTTGACTCTACACTACGAACGCACCCACACAGGAAACAAGAGGCGCCAAGACCAACAACGACCAGTTCCGAAGATGACTGAAAATAGGTCGAAACATGTTAACAAGGTACGTTAAAATTTAACACAAGAAAGTTCTTATCATACATATTCCGAAGAAATATTTAAATTCTGTTTTGGTTCGAACTCATTCACGGTTAATAGCTCTTTTTGCTTTCGTTTTGTAGTCTGTACAGTTGGTAGCTGTTTTAGCAGCATCTGTACTGTATCACCTAGCTTCCAACTCTTCTCGTTTTCTGCACTGAAACATGTATCCCTGTACTTTCAGCTGTGCATTACTTTTTGTGGAACATTTTAACAAAGTGTTACGCAATACCTGTGACGTAACACTGGCTCGTTAGCTGGCAACGTCCGCGTAGCTTATTACTGATTTTAATTCATTCGCTGTAACTGGAAAACCATTTCAGTTACACAGAACCCGACTGCATTTCCTGAAAGCTGCTGATCCTCGTGTTTCATACTCGGTAAGACCAGACAATCTGCCATAGTTTGGAACATGCAGACATCTAAACGCGCTTGTTGTGAGTAAACCATATAAATCAGTTTTCTTAAACTTATAGTGAATGTAATAGCATTGTATTCACAATGAAACAATTTATTTACAGATATTAGGCCTAAATTACTTTATTTCCTGAGCAATTTACGTGATATGTTTTCAGTCTCCCGGATGACTGTTCCTGAAGTCTCCTGTGGAATCACGTAGGCAGACAGAAAAGTACACATAAAATTAATTGGAACATTCAGTTTAAGATGTAGCCTACATAACCTAAATGTAACGGAAACTGACATACATTAGTCGGTTTGAATAGTGGCGGTAAAGAGAAGATGTTCCATTGTTTCCCAAATCATACTAAAGTCGTAATCATGGCCAACTAGTAAAATTGATAATTTATTTACTTATTTATTTGTTTATTATTTATTTTTATTTATTTGTTTATTTATTTACTATTTACTTATTTATTTGTTTAGTTATTTATTTTTATTTATTCAGTTATTGATTTTTATTTACTTATGTATTTAGTTAAATACTTTTATTTACTTACTATTTTTATTTGTTTATTTATTTTTATTTTCTTGTTTATTTATTTATTTGTTGAGTTATTTATTTTTGTTTATTTATTTATTTATTTATTTATTTATTTAGTTTACTTTTATATACTTATTTGTTTATTTATTTTTATTTACTTATTTATGTGTTTAGTCTTTATTTTTATTTATTCAGTCATTGATTTTTATTTAGCTACTTATTTATTTAGTTAAATGCTTTTATTTACTTACTAATTTTTTATTTGTTAGTTATTTATTTTATTATCTAGTTTATTTATTTGTTTACTTATTAATTTTTGTTTGTTCATTTATTAAGTTATTTATTTTTATTAACTTATTTATTTGTTGCATTATTTATTTTTGTTTATTTACTTGTTTACATTTGTTTATTTATTTATTTATTTTATTTACTTATTTATGTGTTTAGTCTTTATTTTTATTTATTCAGTTATTGATATTTATTTACTTATTTACTTTGTTAAATATTTTTACTTACTTATTAATTTTTTTTGTTTAGTTATTTATTTTTATTTTCTAGTTTATTCGTTTATTTATTTGTTGAGTTATTTAGTTTTATTTACTTATTACTTGTTTAGTCATTTATTTTTATTTATTTATTTAGTTATTAATTAATTTATTTATTCATTTATTCATTCATTCATTCATTCATTGTAGCGGAGTTAAGGCCTTCTCTCCCACACAACCGAAATACTTCCTCCGCTAACGACGAGCTGGATCCTGGTGAAGCACATCGTATTGTTTTAACGCAGCACTCTGTCAGTCACACAGCGCTTATTTTTCTTTCCCACACACCCTTATCCTTACCATCTGGTTATCGGCGCTCTTTTATACATTTCTTCATTTCTTCGTTTGACTGGCTGTGCTTTTATCTTCCTTCCTTTCTATCTCTTCTCTTTGTCCCTCTCTCTTTTTTTTTGTTTCACTTTTTTTTCTACATTACGTCCTATCTATCTGTTTTGTTCTTTCTTTCTCCCTTTCCTCTTTTTTGTCTCCTGTTTGTCTTTTTACTTTCTTTTTTCTATCTTGCTATCTATTCTCTTATTTTCTTCCTTATATTTTTTTCTTTTTCGCTTTTTCCCTTTATTATTTCATTTTTCTTCCTTATTCCTGTTCTCTTTTCCTTACGTTCCTTTTATATTTTTTCTTTCTTTTTTCTCTCCTTGTTTAGCTTCCTTCTTTCCTTCCTTCCTTTCGTTTTATCTTTTTCTTATGTTCTTTGTTTACTTTTTCTTTCGTTCTGTCTTCATCCCTTTTTTCTTCCTTTCTTGTTTTCTTTTTCCTTGTGTTCTTTCTTTACTTCTTCGTCTTTCTTTTTGGTTCTCTCTTTTTCTTATGTTCTGTCTTTATCTCTTTTTTCTTTCTTACGTTCTTTTTTCTTATGTCTTGTCTTTATCTATTTTTCGTTCTTTCGTTATTTTTTCTTATGTCCTGTCTTTATCTCTTTCTTTCTTTCTTTTATCTTTTTTCTGTCTTTCTTTTGTTCTCTCTTATTTCTTTTGTTCTTTCTTTGTCTCTTTTTTCTGTTCTTTCATTCTCTCTTTTTTCTTCTGTTTCTTCTTTGTCTCTTTTCTTCTGTTCTTTTATTCCCTCTTTTCTCCTGTTCTTTCTTTGTCATTTTCTTCTGTTCTTTCATTCTCTCTTTTCTTCTGTTCTTTCTTTGTCTCTTTTCTTCTGTTCCATTCTCTCTTTTTTCTTCTGTTCTTTCTTTGTCTCTTTTCTTGTTCTTTTATTTTTTCTCTGTTCTTTCTTCGTCTCTTTTCTTCTGGTCTTTCATTCTCTCTTTCGTTCTATCTTTTTTCTCTCCCTCCTACATTCTCTTTTTCTTTCTACCTTTCTCTTCTTGTACCTCTGTTTCTCTTTTTCTTTCGTTTTCTTTGTTTTTTTTTCTTTCTCCAACTTTCTTTATTCCTTCCCTTCATTTCTCATCAATTATTTATTTTTTCGTCTCTTGCTTCCTTCCTTCGTGTCTTCGTGCCTTTCTACTTTCCCTTATCTTCAAAACTCTTCATCGTGTCGTTGCTCAGTCATAATTTCCCCACTTGTAGGCTGGCTGTCAGCTCTCAGTTCTCTGTTTGAACTTCTATAACAAGAATTTTCTGCACTGTTCAAATGTCGTGTGTAAAATCCGCTGGACTGTCTGCAGGGAGGCAGTGCCTTGAAATTAAACAGATTGGGTGCGCGGCCGCTCTTTATAAATAATGAGGTCGTTACAGGCCGTCTGCAATCGGAGCCGCTTCAGTCCAGCTCGTCGCAGCGCTTCACAACTTGTGGACGAAATGAAAGCTTAAAAGTAAATACAGATCTGATTTGTCTTGTTCCCACTGACTGCCATTTTTGTATTGAAATTGTTATTTTTATAAAATATTATTATTATGATATCCTTAAACCATCTTATTTCAGTGCAACAAATCTTTTCCCTGTTACAGACAAATAAATAATAAATAAACTGATCATTGTTTGCCACAGTTTCTTACGGACACACAATGAACTTCCAGCCATGTGCAATATACAACGATTTCTTCTTCTTCTTAACTTACCTAGAATTGCTAGGCCTAGCAAAATATAAACACCTCTTTGTTGCTAAATTATCGGTCAGATATAAATGAAATGTTTCATTCTAATCAATTAATTATGTCACATGTAGTAGTGAGCCATTACTGCCAGTTTGCTAACCGTGCACTGTGTCACTAACACAAGATAAAATTAATATTATTAAAAGATTTTCGTGCACTAATATTCATACATCATTGTTGTCATAGCAACCCTTTCTTTATAGACCATGATATCAAACTATCATTACAAATTTGATGTTATTCCTTACGCAATCTATACTAATAATAAATCTGTAGCCGAAATTTTTCTGGTAATTTTCGATTTTCCAAAAATAATTGGTCCTAACATATATAATTAACCACCCTGAAACCGAAAATCGCTTTTTTGACATTTTTGTTCGTATGTCTGTCTGACTGTATGTTTGTTACCTTTTCACGCGATAATGGCTGAACGGATTTCGATGAAAATTGGAATATAAATTAAGTTCGTTGTAACTTAGATTTTAGGCTATATGGCATTCAAAATACATTATTTAAAAGGGGGGTTATAAGGGAGCTTGAATTAAATAAATCGAAATATCGCGCTTATTATTGATTTTTGTGCAAAATGTTACATAAGAAAAGTTACTTTAAAAATAATTTCCGATAAGTTTTATTCCTTGAAACATTTTCATAGGACTGATATTTAATGAGATAAATGAGTTTTAAAATTAAAATAACTGCCATCTAAGGCCGTGTAATGAATTAAAAAACAAATGACTTCGTCTATAAGGGGCCTTGGACAGCAACAATCGAAAGCTATGAAAGATAGCCTACAGATAATGTTTCTGTGTTTGTATGAAGTAATATCGGAAGCTAAATTAACCGATTTGTATAATTAATTATTCATTCACCATTGGAAAGTGTAGTTTCTCTAGATGGACATAATGCTATAATGTTATTACAGTAACTTCTGATATAATGTAATATAATATAATATAATTTAAGTTATTTGAAGGGTTCAGAACCATAGTGGGCCAAGCGCCATTTGCTGAATACGTAGAAAACAAGGGTTAAAATTATTACCATAATTCAATGGAAACCTATAACAAGTAAAATAAAATATACACATTAAATCTAAATGATGTCAATGTTCATTAAACTATGGTTGCATGTAATAAAAATTAAGAAACATGTTAAAGGAATTGTCATTGCACCAAATGAGTGTCTCTGGAACAAAATGATCGCATTTTAATTATTTGGATGCAATTTAAATTAAGTAACATATTAAACGATTTATCCTTCTATCAAACACGAATGTTCCCTGGATCAAATGTCCTATTTTAATTATGTAATTACTTTATATTTATTTCTAACGGGTGCAGCGGAGCGCACGGGTACGGCTAGTTTATATATATATATATATATATATATATATATATATATATATATATATATATATATGTAATTTGAACTGGTAATGAAAATTATGGGAAAACGGCTGAACGGAATTTTAATAAATGACCCCTCATTTTGAAGCTTGGAACCCAAAGTTATTCAGAAAAATAGTAGTTTCCAGTGAAATGTCAATTTTCCTACATAATTTTCCTATTTTCCAAAATCCATCTTTCGTCAGTTTTGAGAACTAATTAATTGCATTTCAGAATAAAACAAAATACACACTACAATAAACAATAGACTGTTACACGAAGGCCATGACCTACAGAATTGCTGACATACTTAGAGTTCAGATGGGTCAGATTCTTTCACATCATAATGCCAATATGTCGATCTTCATTTGTGTAAATTTTTGATAACGTATGAAAATAATTTACAAGTCTGATTCTCTGGTCTGTAGTTTTCCGAGTACAGCTGTGTATTGGATATTAAGAACTACAAAACTTAATAATGTTTGGTGACATTATTACCATTAAAAATGAAATATTATTATAGTTAATGCAACGCATAATGATATACTGATGGTATGAAAGTGAAATCTTTTGGAATCTGAAGTAGACGCATAGAAAGAAGATTTTATATTAGAGCTTCATTTCTGTAATATACTGAGTAATTACTGAACACTATAAAACTTACGTAACAGCGTGGTCGATCGACGGATGTTGCGTCAACATTTGTTGAGACTATAAATTAGGAATGCCTATAACATCGACATCAACGTGAAGTTTCGATTTTATGCACGAGAACGTATAATCTCATAAACTTCTTTCCATCTGACTGTAGATAATTATTTGAAGAGAAGTAATATAATGATAACGAGATACTAAGGTTAATGTTATGAACTTAACACTACTTGTATTAAACTTGTAGGATATGTGGAAATCAAACCACAGTTTAGAGAACATATCTCTATACTGTGATCAAACAGTTTTCTTCCTGCTCACAAGGAAGTAATGCCATTGTTTAAAACTTCTGTCGTGCGTAATTTTGACGTATAATGGATAAACAATTGATCCTCACTACTTTTCCCGCCAAGAGAGGGCACGATGGCCAGAGGGCACGAGGGCATGAGGGCACGAGGACCAGAAGGCACGAGGGCACGAAGGCATGAGGGCACGAAGGCACGAGGGCAGGAGGACACGAGGGCAGGAGGGCACGAAGGCATGAGGTCACGAGGGCACGAAGGCATGAGGGCACGAGGGCACGAAGGCACGAGGGCACGAGGGCATGAAGGCATGAGGGCACGAGGGCATGAGGGCACGAGGACAGGAGGGCACGAGGGCAGGAGGGCACGAGGGCATGAGGGCACGAAGGCACGAGGGCACGAGGGCATGAGGGCACGAAGGCATGAGGGCACGAGGGCACGAAGGCATGAGGGCACGAGGGCACGAAGGCACGAAGGCATGAGGGCACGAGGACAGGAGGGCACGAGGGCAGGAGGGCACGAAGGCACGAGGGCACGAAGGCACGAGAGCATGAGGCCACGAAGGCACGAGGGCATGAGGGCACGAAGGCATGAGGGCACGAGGGCATGAGGGCACGAGGGCAGAGGTGAGAGGGGAAAGAGGAGAGGATATTTTCATACCCAAACCTACAATCCACAATAACCTGAAATAGCTATTGCTTCACTCCACATGTAAAACCGACTGATCGTTCTGACATTGTTACTTTCGTTTTCGCATTGGAACTCAAGAACTGAAGATGTATACTGTAGGTTAAATAAGAAGTATTTAGCATGAAGAAAACCATTCAGAGGTGTAGGCCTATGTTTCATTATTATGGAAGCAAATAACTTCCAAAATGTCTGGTATTCTGCATTGTAAATGAATTTGAAAAAATTTAATTTGAACTCCTAATGAACTCAGCAGCATTTGCTGCACAAGCCACTAGTTGCTTTATGAAACTGTCGTACTAAAAAAGCCAAGTACATGAAACATGTTAATGTTATGCAATTATTGCAGTCGTCAAAATTAGGAAAGTCGCTTCGCTCGTTGCCTAAACATTGACTTCTGCAATACATCATGAACTAGTTTCGTAATTACTAAGCCCTATTAAATCAATTGGATATTTTCTTTCATTCAGTGTTCCAGTTAAAATCATTATCCACACAGATTTCAAGACAAGATATCACTTCTTATCTCGTGACATCATACATATGATTTATGTTTTAATGAAGCTTTCAATACTCAAAGAATTGCACACAGAGAGCGGTACCCGATCAGATTCAGAATTTTGTTTCACCCAGGTTGCTAGGCGACCAGCAGGCGTTCTCTTTGTAAATGTACATGAAGGCTTGCTCCATATTCATATATTGAGTGGCCCTCGTGTCATTTACATCAGCTCTCATGTCTAACAGACTTTTCTAATTAGGAGCTTGGGTAGTTCAAAGTGTAGTGTTGTGAATGAACGTAACTTTCTCCTCTATGAACGACAGTCTGGGGGAGATGATCTATAGGGCACCGTTTTCATTTCTTGAATACTTTTCGATCTTACTTCAGTGCTGATATGTCGATCGCATAATATATGAGAATATATTTTATTTTTGTGAAGTATTCCTGAGGAGTTTGCGCCAAATTTTTTGTCATTCTGGTTCCTTTCTCGGTGATTATCCCAATGTGGAGTAAAGGTTAGCATGTCTGGCGTGAAACGAACGGATCCGGTTGTATTGTACTGTATTGTATTTATTAACATTGCATGGTATTCATACATTGCTTACAGCTAGAATATGGAACAAGTCAAAAAACTTAATACTATTATAAAGTCTTAATTTATAGTCACAGTCTAGATGAAATATATACAGACGAGATTTACAATATAGTCTACTAGTACAACACAAAGTTTTAGTATCAATTTCATGAAGTGTTATTGAATGTCATGAATTCACCTATAGAATAGAAGGCGTGAGAAATTAGGTACTTCTTTAATTTGGCCCTAAATAATTTTATGTTTTGAGTTTCATTTTTTATATCGATATGGAGGCTATTAAAAATTTTTACTGCCATATAACGCACTCCTTTTTGATAGCATGATAGACTTGCCGATGGAGTATGAAAGTCATTTTTTGACGTGTATTTATGCTATGAACTGTTGAATTAGTTAGAAAGTTTTCACGATTACATACGAGGAAGACTATTAATGAAAAGATATACTGACAAGCCATGGACATTATTTGTAGTTTTTTGAAAATAGTCCTACACGATTCCCTAGTTTTGGCACCTACTATTATTCTAATTACTCTTTTTTGTAATAGAAATATACTGTTGCTATCTGTGGAATTTCCCCAGAATATTATTCCAAAACTCATTACCGAGTGGAAGTATGCAAAGTATAATGTTTTTAAGGTATTGATATTTACTATCTGTTGCATAGATCTAATAGCAAAAAAGCTGAATTTAGTTTGGGGGCAATTTCTTTAATATTATTTTTCCAATTTAACACATTATCGATTTTTAAGCCAAAAAATTTGGTTGTCGTTGTTTCTAATAGGGATCTATTGTTAATTATTGCGCTAGAAATTTGCGACGTTGAATTTGCACAGGATTTAAATTGAATTATGTTAGTTTTGTTACAATTTAATACCAATCTATTGACTGAGAACCAGTCACATATTTTGAAGAGAATTTCCTCTGTTGAAGATTGGAATGTGTTGGAGTTATTGGCTGTAATTACTATACTTGTGTCATCTTGAAATCCTGATTGGAACAAATTACATAGTTCGGTTTTTTCCAAGGATTTTCCTCAACCAATTGAAGCAGAATTGCTGAGTAACTTTCGGAGTTGGATGTCGCACTTAATTCGCCATAATTTATTCACATATTGTTATTACAAGCTTGTAATGTTGAGGACCGATTACACGAGTTGATTGCAGCATCGTACATAGGCCGAGGACGTGAGCTAGTACGAGGACATTGACTTGGTTCTGCGATCGATTAAGCGAATAAAGTGCACATAAACGAATCTGGACAGCTCTAAAAGTAAATATATGCTACATAGCATTACAAAGATATATTTCTGTGGCCGGGAGATAAAAGGTCTTAAGTCAATTTTTTTTAAATGAGATTTTTATATATTCTGAAAGCGGAAACAATTCTCTACAATCTGGTAAAACGACTAAAGTCAAATAAGACTCCTGACTGGATTTATAAAGTAATGGGAACGTTAAATACGAGTGTTTTACATTTGTCGTAGTCAGTCTAACCGTGTTTGACAATTGGCTGATGTGACTTGTAATAGAAGTGGTACCATTCTCAGCTACATTAGCAACATGCTCACAAACTGGGCACTGTATATCTAGGAAACACGCCAAAATCGCTGGCGCCAGCTGTACCAAATGTCCTAAGTACTTTTTGAATCGAGCACACACAGAATAAAGGACTTAAGAATATTTAATACTTTATTCCTTACAAACCATCACATGTTTACTTTCCATGCTTCCCTATTAAAAAGGTCTAACTTGTATTTTAGCCATTTTATCACATACTGATGCCCTTTCCTTTTAAAACTTTAAGCACCAGGTAAACAGTCCTATAATTGTTTAAGACCCATTTTGCATTCCTAATAATTTACATTTCTCATTTATTTTGACATGAAAAAGGTCTTACGTTTAATAGTCCCTTCTACTCAGTTTGGCTTCTAGTCTTAAAAGGGCTTAAGTGCGGCTATTTTTGGAAATAATCAAGAAAATTGTTAAATGAGCAACATTACCTATTTTAAAAGAAATAGAAACAAATAATATCCAGGAAAAATCTCTTAATTAAAAAAACTCTATAATTGACACCAATTGACACTTGCTTTCCTGGATAGTATAACATTTTTACTTAAGACCTTTTTCCTCCCGGCCACAGATTTTTACGTACCTTTCGTTATGTACAGAAGAATTACATAGAATTATTCGTTGGTTTGAGTTTCCTCCTTTCTTTTCTTATGCTACAATATCTTTGTATACAATGTCGCTTATCACCTGGTATGTTTGTATTACATAATTTACAAGTAATGTTCTCGTCATTAACTTCAAAACTCTCACCAAATTCCGCTGCAAAAATACGTGCCTGAGAACCTTTAACCTTCGGTATTATCATTCAGCAGGTACACTGTTTACGCATGTCAGAGTACTGATTGTGAACGGATAGTCAGCATCATAGCCCGTGTTAAGATCACGGTACAGCGTGCTGTATTCGTACAAGAGCGCAATCGTTCGGCAATAAATATTCACAGAACAGGAGAGGTAAGCACAATAAGCTCAGACTGCGGTGCAAGCCTTCCGATCCCTCCCCCGTCAAAAAGAAAGAAAATATCAACCCGAAATTGCATATATAAATAGTAGGAAGTAATATGAATGCCAATTTACCCAGCTAAGTGCATAATTAATCAAATTTGAGTTTCTATTACGTAACGTAAACAAACTCAGTATGACATCAATTCAAATAGAGACATTTTAGGTTGCTAAGAAAAACACTGAAATAGTAATGGACTGCAGAACCGAGAATTCACAGTTCTAATCCGGGCGAGGAATTGTTTGTATTAGGTTAGATTTCACTCAATTCACTCATACTTACTAAAATTTATTTACTTATTTATGCCTATAACGGGGCAAAGCCCCAATTAAAATAGGCAGTACAGACATTCGTAAAAAAAACATAGAATTGCATATAACATGAAAAAAAGAGATGAAACAGATACAAAGATACAAGTGTAAGTACAAATTAAAATGGAAAATGAGAAAAGGAAAAAAAAAGAACAAATAGATACTGCCTAAATAAAAGACACAGATATAGATATAAATGAAAAATAGTTAAGTATAGATATCATAGCCAAAAATGTAAAATGTAGCTATAATTGGCAAATTACAGAGTAACAAATAGCAATATTATATAAAATCAACTACCTTCAGTATATTAATAAGAAAATGTTTGTATTCCATGTAAGAAATGCAGAAATCTAGACCCCATGTTTTACATATTTCATTTTGAACACATTTTTAACACTGGTGAATTTTTATGTGCTGAAGTGTTTGGTTTTTTATAATATAACAATTGACGATTTCTTAAATGTGATGTTCTAGCGTTAATCTGGATTTGTGATAATATTTCGCTATTATCCAGTAGACCGTTGAATATTTTATATAATAAAAGTTGCTCAGGAAGTAATCTACGACTTTCAAGAGACATTAAATTAAATTCAGCAAGTAGATTGTTGTACGAAATTTTTTATAATATAATCGATTAAATATGAATATTGTTATAAAAATAAAATGTAATAATTAAGCACTATTGATTATTAACTATAAAATAAAATCTTAGAAGATGACTATAAAATTATATTTATAAATAAAATATTTTATTTAAAATTAGCATATCCTTAATTAAGGCCTTCTGAGTGGCATAAATGAAACTGTATAATCTGCAGGGAATCTTTATCATAACCTATCATTTCCACGAAATTTGAAATAATAAAAGATGGAAGTGTCTCAATGTATGAGGAAATATAATTTCTGAGTATCCAAGGAAAAGTACAGTTGCATCCTTTCCGTTACTCACAGAGTATGACTGTTTGTCAAAACACCTGAACAGAATTGGAATTTTTTCTTCATCACTTTGTTTATTGTGCAGTCTTCGTGAAGAAATGAATCAATCATCTTCAGCGATGTCCAGCTATTTCCTGTAAACCCACTGTGTGTGAGGAATATAGCGGAGCGAGAACTCAGCATTGGCCTGAAGATGATTCTCATAGAAGAGTCAATATAATTGTCATCAATAGAAGAACCCAGAAAGCGATGGTCTTAGACCCTACGATTTGCTTTGAACGAGACACGAATCAAGGACTGCAGATAAATGATGACAAGCGAGCTAAATATGTACCTTGTCTTCCATACCTCAGTGAAAAATATGGCATTTCGCTTTACAACTGGGATGTTACAGGCTTACTATTTGGAGCGAGGGGTTGTTTACCAAAATTTACATGCAATATCCTTAAATCCTTTCAAATTCCCTTTTATGAGGTTCAGAAGATTGTAATGGAAATTCTGAAAACCTCTCTTCAAATTCTACACTATCATCTATATGTCAACATATAAATTTTTGTTTTAAAGTACAAATCGAATTATTATTTTGCTCGTTTCATTTCCCTTTCTCTTTTATGTTTGTTAATTCCGGATCCCAGTGGTCAACCTCACTTGAGGACGGATGATTTGAAATAAATGTTAGTAGTTGGAAAAATAAAAGCAAGGCAATTTAAGGAATGAAAAACGAAACATTGGCTGTTTCGAATATGTGAAAGAGGATTAGACAGCTAGTAATAAACTAACTTTCGATATGTTGAACTAAAATAGATGGGAGTCACAGTACATGTTAACCAAGACATCTGTCAAAAGTCCTTTATATCATAGCCCGTCACAACCCTAGTTAAAAATTAAAACTTCTCAATTCTTTGTTTTGGTGCCTGATTACGAGATATCCAAAATAATATATGAAAAATATGCACAAGAAAACTCAATTGGCATGCCGTCCTACACGCTTCCAAAGGAAGACAGATATGTAACAAGTAATGAAAGTGAGTCTGCAACTCCAGATAAAATTCGAGGTTTTCTATTTTCCTTTTTTATTTCCTCGTTTCACACGCTGAACCATTCTTCCGCCACGTAAGTACTGTACAATCCATTATGCAAACTTGACCTGAACTGCGGGTAGCCTGAATGAAGTGCGCCTGACGCCGCCATTAAGCTCCTCTTATAATTGCCCCCAGTATTAAATTTTAAATCGCTCATCCTTTCCTCAAGCTCTCCCTCATCTTCCAGAACAGTTGTCCGATATGGCTACTCAGATATGATTCTGCTGTATTTTCGCAACATTGAAGATTAATGCACTTATTTCTGTTGTCTGCTTTCCCTATGCGATGACCTCTGTTCGAACCCTCAAGTTCCTCAGTTAGTGTAACGTGAAAATCGTTTCACGAATAGGAGAAACAGTCTTGCAATCTAAAAGTTATTTTAGTTCAAATATGATGTTGAAAGACGGGAGGTTTTATCACTATACATTGTATTTATGAACAAAAGAAGTTACAATGGTTTTCAATTCGTATTCAACCATTATATTATTCTTATGCATTATGTCGAACCAAAACCCATAAGTAAGTCGTATACTTATTGTGATTAGACATTTAATTTGAACTGATAAATCATTGCGCATTCTACCTTTGGGGAGAAATACGAAAAAAATATTACTGCTACTGCTGCTACTATCACCTTACTTACTTACTTACTTACTTACTTACTTACTTACTTACAAATGGCTTTTAAGGAACCCGGACGTTCATTGCCGCCCTCACATAAGCCCACCATTGGTCCATATCCTGAGCAAGATTAATCCAGTCTCTACCATCATATCCCACTTCCCTCAAATCCATTTTAACATTAATTCTTCCATCTATGTCTCGGCCTCCCTAAAGGTCTTTTTCCCTCTGGTCTCCCAACTAACACTCTATATGCATTTCTGGATTCGCCCATACGTGCTACATGCCCTGCCCATCTCAAACGTCTGGATTTAATGTTCCTAATTATGTCAGGTGAAGAATACAATGCGTGCAGTTCTATGTTGTGTAAATTTTTCCATTCTCCTGTAACTTCATCCCTCTTAGCCCCAAATATTTTCCTAAGCACCTTATTCTCAAACACCCTTAAGCTATGTTCCTCTCTCAAAGTGAGAGTCCAAGTTTCACAACCATACAGAAGAACCGGTAATATAACTGTTTTATAAATTCTAACTTTCAGATTTTTTGACAACAACTACTACCACCACCAGCACTACTCTTAGTAATAAAGCCTATTTCAACTTTCTTTCAAATTAAACTTTTCACTGTAGTCTACATTTATTATCTCATGAAAATTAAGAAAGGAAATCCTGTTGCCAAATTTCGCAAACGATTCACAAAACCAGCTGAATCATTTTGCAGGTCGTTTATTTTCACTTTTCGGAGAAGGTTTGATATACGTGTACATTCGACGGAAACTACTGGCATAACGAGCGAGTTACAGATTTAAGAAACCGGGATATATTCGCATCCCGAGAAACTATTACGGACACTGGTACAAAGCATCAGAAAACTGGGCGTCTGGCCACCTTGGTTATAGATGAAATGATGGGAGGTGTGGAAGTATTCATGGATTAAAACATTATGATAACGGGAGTACCCCGAAAAACATCTGCAACACCTGTTTTGTCCGGCACAAAAATTCCATCACGACCAAGGCGGGAATCGAACCCGGTTGTGTGTATGGAAGACCAAGGCACTAGCGCCGAGTGGCAGAGCCTATTTAATACACGAGACGTGGCAACAGTGGCTGAGGCCGGCATCGCAGCGGTAACCACGAGCAACGCTACATAATGCCGTTTAATTCAGATCGTTTGTTGGGCAATTTGCTGTCCTGCCCCTGCCGAGTGTCCCTTGCGGCCGACCTCGCTCCCCGCGGACGATCCTGATTTCTAAGCTGCGGTGAATCTCCAGTCGTGGCTAATTTCAGCCCACGTCACCATTTCTGAAGTAAACAAGCACACTTTTCTCTTGGCTGTACTCGCCGTTGGAATCTGTGGCTCTTTATTGAGAAATATAAAAGTGCTCCATTGTGGCTGAGCGGGTTCAATTCCCGGCCAAGTCCTAAAGAAATTTGAGACGTGCAAGATAAATGTTGTGAAGGATTCTTCTCGCCTACTCCCGTTCCCGTATATTGCTGCACCAACAAACTCCGCCTTCCCTTGCATTATACAGGTGAATCGTAAGTCATGTCATTAATCTCAGGGGGTTATTCTTTGAGATATTTCAAATAAAAACGTTTAATACAATTTCGCTCGTTTTTCCTTCCTTTTCGAGATAAAATTGTTTTGTGTAAAACATTTCATAGCGTGCTTTAGGAAAGCCATTGATTGAATTCTCAATATACTCAATGAATTTAAGGGTACATTGATGTGAAATTTGAAATTTCTAAACTATTATATGTAGATCTCTGAAATTTTGTACAGTTGTCGTACTGTATACAAATAGTCTGTGTACACAGTTTCATCTCATTTGATGCAGAAATGTATGAATTATTAATAAAACGTCTGGATTTAATGTTCCTAATTATATCAGATGAAGAATACAATGCGTGCAGTTCTGTGTTGTGTAACTTTCTCCATTCTCTTGTAATTTCATTCCTCTTAGCCCCAAATATTTTCCTAAGCACCTTATTCTCAAACACCCTTAACCTATGTTCCTCTCTCAAAGTGAGAGTCCAAGTTTCACAACCATACAGAACAACCGGTAATATAACTGTTTTGTAAATTCTAACTTTCAGTTTTTTGACAGCAAACTGGAAGATAAAAGCTTCTCAACCGAATAATAACAGGCATTTCCCATATTTATTCTGTGTTTAATTTCCTCCCGAGTATCATTTATATTTGTTACTATTGCTCCAAGATATTTGAATTTTTCCACCTGTTCGAAGGATAAATCTCCAATTTTTATATTTCCATTTCGTACAATATTCCCGTCACGAGTCATAATCATATACTTTATCTTTTCGGGATTTACTTCCAAACCTATATCTTTACTTGCTTCCAGTAAAATTCCACTGTTTTCCCTAATCGTTTGTGGATATTCTCCTAACATATTCACGTCATCCGCATAGACAAGCAGCTGATGTAACCCGTTCAATTCCAAGCCCTCTCTGTTATCCTGGACTTTCCTAATGGCATAATTTCTATTAAGAAAACAATTGTGACACTAATTCCATCATCAATGAACAAACAGTCGCAAAGAAGATCGTCTGTCGATTCTTGAAATGAAGTGTCATTGCGTTCTTTTGTTTTACATAAAGATCCGTTAACCTTTTTTTTTAAAGTTACTATACAGGGTGTAACAACTTTAATGTTTAGAATTTCTGGAACATGTTCCCTGACACATTCTACGTTGATTAAACCTAACATACTTATATCCGAAATTGAGAGGTTACAGAGATAACAGAGCTGGAAAAAATACAACTTCTTGCAGCTCCAAGTATTATACCGTTTATACAAGGCCTATTTTATGGCATTACTAAGTAGAGAACATAAGAAACATTTGAAAAGCAGTGAATGAAGGAAATTTTACTTTTAAGAGAAATTAAATTAAAATTGTTTAGGTTGCTAAGGAAACGAAACAGACAACACTTTAAAATAACAGTTGTGAGAAAAATAAAACGCATTGTGACTAGTCTTTTTATTGAGTTTTGACCATTAAAACACGCCTTTTGTGTACACACATCAGGAATACGCCGACATAGTTCATGTGTACGGACTGTGTGAAGGCAATGCAACAGCAGCTGTTTTGGCATATCAAGCACGGTTCCCAAATCGTAGGATTCCTAGTGCACAGGTATTTTCACGTGCCTATTGGCAAATTTCAAGAAGTACAGTGTTTGGAATCTTAAGGACATTTTTTTCAACTTTGCACTGCTTCTTTCATACTCACAAGTAGTTGATATTAAAATGTAATATGGTACTAATAAAAATAATGACATAGACATATCACTTTCGGAAATTGGTGTTACTTCTTTCAGTATTCAGCGATAAAATTAAACTCAAAAATTTAACTTTGGGGTACAAATACTCCAAACCTATAGAACTTTGGATATAGGTATGTTAGGTTTAATCGACGTAGAACGTGTCAGGGAACATGTTCCAGAAATTCTAAACATTAAAGTTGTTACACCCTGTATTTTATGAGCGTCATTCCCTGATAAGTTGACTGAATGAGTGAATTGATTAATAGATGACAGGGTTCTCCCCAAAGGCTTATTAGTACTTGCAGTGCCCAGAGAACAAGTTTGTCTCGCAGCGTTATTGTTCCTGGAACTTGTCCACGCTGTCTGCCACTAACAAGTCCCCGGGGAGACGTGATCAGAGAGGCATTCACCCAGGGACCGCAGGGCCTGGCGTGCAGGGCTTCGCATTCCAGCTCCATTAGTTCTTTCGATAACCACTTTGATGTCTCAATGCTTGGCCATTCTTGAGCGCGGTTGCTCGTCCTGACCATTACAAGTTCTGCCAACTTCATTGTATGAGTTCACGCCACGAGCGTCGGTTTAATGTCTCCCATTTGAGTGGCGAGGGGATATTTTAATTGCGCCTTTCGCACGTGAGGTCTGTAGTCCAGTCTTCATACTTCGAACCCTAAGGGTGCAACTTAGCCATTTCCCCCATCGTTCTCATCAGAAGTAATTGCTAAACTACTATAATTTGGTTTAAGACGCCTCGTCTGGGCCTGTTTCTCAAAACTCATGGACTAGTAATAAGGTAATTCGGGGGAAGACGCCACAACTAAGATATTTTTTGACTATACAACTCAAACCTGAAGTGACAAGGCAATGCAAACAAATTTATCGTATTTGTCAATTTGGCTCTGTATAACGACTGGTTTCCAAGTACATGTATTATTAATAATTTTTCATGTTAAAAGAACTCGTATCAGGGTGGCATCTTCCCCCATATATACGGGGAAGATGCCACTTGGTATGGGGTAAGATGCAACAACACAGTAAATGACATACATAAAATAAACTTTGGAATATTATAAGTGTATTTTATTATAAATGTAGAGAAACATCTATGAAATTAATTATAAACTTGTTTCATGATTATTTTGCAAAAATTAATTAATTAGGACACAATTCTCAAGGTTAGCACGAGCCTGCACCGCATTTCATACAGTGCAAATTATCACCACTGCAATCTTCGTGCAACCATTTCTTGCATGCGATGCACTGCGTCCAGTCACACTCGGGACCTTTCTTAACGTAGAAGTGTCCATTACAAACAATACAAAAATCATCATCAGCCTCATCAAAACTATTGCCAGTAGCGGCTGGTGGTCAAAATAATGATTGTGCTACAATCTCTATATCGGCATACTGTAGAGGCCTACACTTATGTATTTATCTTAATTTGGAGTCTCGTCTAGTGATGAAATATGAAGTCCATAAGACGTTCTTTCGTACTGCAGAACTTGTCATTTGGTGTTAAACCCCTCCATCTTGGACATCATACTCTTTTTTATTGACAGTATTGCAAGAGCAGTGAGACGATCCTGGGACATAGTGTTCCTTAAAAACGTTTTTATGAGTTTCAAGGAAGAAAAACATATTTCTGGCTCAGCAGTGGTCATTGGTGTTGTAACCAAAATATTTAACAACTTCGATACTTCACAGAATGGATCCTGTGAATTGTTGGATACTATGTATTGTGACAATTGAACAGCCATCTATATTTCGGAAGTCAGGTCTTCCGTACAGAAATCCAACTTGTATCTGGAATACTCTTTTGTTCAGTATAGTATAGCTGTTGACAGCAACTTCAACTGGTAGATGGCAGCAGCAGTCGGACACTTGAATTACCAAATACATTGTACATAGTTCCGAATTCTTCCACAAACAAGCATTCTTTCGTTACGCTTTACTTTTGCAATCTCCAAGCTGTGTTGTGCTGAAGCTGACTACAGCACTTTCCCGCGTAAAAATAGCCAATCAGAACAGTGATTTCAGCTTCGCACATGCGCATAACTGTCTACATGTTTTCATGTGGAGCTTTGAGTAGCACAACGAACCCCCTGAGGCACCAAAGAAGGCACGAAGACTAAACACTTTATAACGCGTCATGAACATAACCACGGGAAATTGTCAAATGACAGATCAAATACTATGGTGGTATTGCAAATACATTATTTGAGCAAAAATTATCATTGTGCTGTAGCACATAAGGACGGGCAGCCCCTGACTATTGCCACTGTCATCGTGACTAATTTCGTCACCAGAAGAAGAAGAAGATGAACTTACAAATGTCTTTTTCTTCCTTGGTTGAGAAGGTTTCTTTTTATTTCTGGCTTTTTTCCCGCATAGTTTGTCTTGTCTGCAGTGTAGTTGAGACTTCCGCTGTTTGTTTTTTAGCCCAGAGTCTTTAGGTTTCCTTACTAAAAAATAGGGCTGATTGTTTCGAGAGATGAAATCCCCGATGGAAGCAACTACTGATGTAGATCTACTGCTACTTGCTCCGCTAGTGGAAGGACCTGGTGAACTTTAGTAATGTTTGAAGATTCCTTTCGTCATTTCTGAGTTCTGATGGAATGCCACACATCCTCGCTGCAACCCATAACATTTTTTTCCATACTTTACATCTTCAGCAGCTCGAATTAAATTTTATTCTGACCAAGATGTCCAATCTGTTTTTATTTTGTAGTCTCGAGTCATCGTCTGTATAGAAATTAAATGTAAATTACATTTTTAACCTTTGATACCTTTTGTAAAGTATCAGAGAATATGTAAAATAATATAATGTAAACTATAACGGGGTAAATAATGTGTTTCTTAACCATGTTGCCTCTTCCCCCAGTTACAAGTGGAAGACGCCACTCACACTTACTTGCCTACTGCCGCAATGTTGTTACCGTAGCTGCATGCCTCGTGTTCGTAACAGAATGCACAACTCACGCATGTAGCAGATATTCCATTTAAAATAAAACATCAATCGTTGAACCTTAAATATAAGCAACAGAATATTGTGACAGCGACGTGAGAATCGAACTCACGACCAGCGTCCCGCATGAAAGCAGATCGCACAGGCTCCACGGAACATTGAGTGACGTCGCGCGGTGGAGAGAAGAGAGAGGGTGTATTACGTCACGCGACGAGTCTGCGCGCGCCGCTGCTACTTAACGCAGTGAATGTGGAACGACCTTCTCGACTATTCCAGACGTCTGTCGATGTAGAGATATTGAGATAATTCTCTACACACCTGTAGAAGGTTCTCGCAACTATGATTTTGCTATAAAAGAGCAGTCGCCAGCGAACTAGAGTTCAGAGTTTTCAGTTATTCAGTCAGTGAGAAAGCCAGAGCAAGCAAGCCAGCCGGAGTTCGACTCGAGTGTGCGTCCGCATCTGCGTCAGCATCCGAAGGCCTGAGTTCGAGTGCAGTGGACCGCAGTTGGAGGGACCTGAGTTCGAGTGCAGTGGACCGCAGTTGGAGGGACCCGAGTTCGAGTACAGTGAACTGTCTCTGAAGGTCTGTGGTTCGAGATACTGTGAACTCGAGTGACTGAGATAGAAGAACTGTGAACTGAGAACTGGTAGTTCTGATTTGTAAATAGTGCTTTGTAAATATTAGTTAAGATTAACAGTTCATTGTTGTGCGTAATAGTCCAAGTCAATTGTCATTGTCGTCGGTGGAGTGCTATAACGAATACTGTGTGAGTGAAGATCCAATTGTTGACGAGAGCGTTTAAGGTGAATTGTAGAAAGGAATTATTGTTGTGACGAATAAATTACATTGTTGTTACTAAATAAAATCACAATATTATAAAGTATACCTTGACCAAAACTACTTCCGACTTGACAGCTTATAGAGAAGGGGGAGCAATGTTGTCATGTTGCCCATCTTTCGTGTAAGTGAGCGCGCTGCCGATAGAGTGCAGTAGTGAACGGCTGACATGAAAACATACATTTCTAACCAATTTGTTGAACACTAGGCATTAAAATTTGTGTACATTATTATTTTTATTAGCCTATAATAATATAATAATAATAATAATAATAATAATAATAATAATAATAATAATAATAATAATAATAATAATAATTAGTAGTAGTACCGGTATTCTTCAATGTAAATACCGTTAGAAAAGCGTCGAAAGGACTGTAAACTGTAAAAACAGTTTTAATTTAATACGAAGCCTCTACTTTTATGAGTGTTGGTATTCTTCAATGTAATACTGTTAGAAAGGCGTTGAAAAAATTGTAAACTGTAAAAATATTTATGATTAAAAATCTGCACGGCCTTTTTCTTTTCAAATATTGGTAACAGTACTCTTATTAATTTTAACACAAGCAACAGTTCTCATTACGACTTGCGCCAAAGGTAAAAGAGGCCCACCCTTATCTTTTCTCCTGTCAAAATACTCTCTTACACAACACACCATGTCCACACCTGTGGAGTAACGGTCAGCGCGTCTGACCGCGAAACCAGGTGGCCCGGGTTCGATTCCCGGTCGGGGCAAGTTACCTGGTTGAGGTTTTTTCCGGGGTTTTCCCTCAACTCAATGTGAGCAAATGCTGGGTAACTTTCGGTGTTGGACCCCGGACTCATTTCACCGGCATTATCGCCTTCATCTCATTCAGACGCTAAATAACCTTAGATGTTGATAAAGCGTTGTAAAATAACCTACTAAAATAAAAAAAAATAAACAACACACCATCTCTCGCGCTTGACTCTTTAACGGGGCACCTTGTCCAATATTCTTTATTCTCCGCCTGCCTTTCCTTCCTTCCTTCCTTCCTTCCTTCCTTCCTTCCTTCCTTCCGACATTGCATAAGTCATCTATTTAAAAACTCTAGCAGAAACTAGAAAACACACACTCCACCAATGACAACGAGATAATAGTGTAATATAATTTAAACACAATAATTATCGATACACTAAAACAATAATACAAGTAAATAATATTTTTAATTCGCACAAAGCACGCGTTAACCAGCCAGCTCAGTCATTCCGGGCACTGTATTCACCACTAGGCCTGGTATTCACGTGCAACTTGTAAACATAGACAAGGCAACACCGTCCCGTTACCATGGTTACGCGTCTCTTGTGATTGGTTGATTTGAATGGTTGCCATGGTAACATGCTAAAGCCGCCATTTGTCAGGTCGGAAGTTGTTTTGGACAGACCATAAGTACTCACCAGACTATATGCTCTCAAGATACAAAATAACGGCGATACAAGGCGATAAAGTAAGACAAATGCAGACGCCACGTGTCCACCTTGTCAACATTCTTCAAACTAGAGGAGTCGCACTGTTAATTGCTCGCACATAAAAGAACTGCAAACAAAGTTGCGTCTTCCCCCAACTTGCATCTTCCCCCGAATTACCTTACTAGTAATATTAGTTTATTTTACAAGTCTGTGTTTCTAGAAACTACAAGAGTAAAGTAGTATGTAACTTTTTCCATTCTCCTGTGTTCGCAGTTGAGGATAAGATTGAAGCACCGATTGAAATAATATTATACTTGTGATCTCGCTGAGTTATCGATCGAGAATTCGATTAATTTCCCATTCTAGCAACACATGATGGTGGATTCTTGTCCCATATCTTCGGAAATATAAAAAGAAAACATCTTCATATATTGCCATTAAAATCAAGGGAACATTATATTTTCTACAAGGGTGGAAAAGAAAACACTTGTATGAAAAATCTCTTCTTGTAACAAATAATAATTTTCATGCTCGACCATGCCGAAATGTAGTAGTTATACACCTGGTAGCAGCCCTTTAATGGACCTCATTAAAGTACACCTATTCATTAAAGTTCAGGTGTTCCACCAATCAGAAAGCACCATATGAAAGCGCAAGTATCGATTTCACCAATTGCACAATAAATAACCTACATTTGAAATAAAGTCAGTTCTGTTGCTATAATAATTAGCGTTAATTGTAAATAATATTTAAATAAATTAAATTTGTCATCTCGTTTTTCAATGTATAACTCAATTTCAAGGTTATATCAAGATTAATGTTTTTTTTTACTCTCTAGATTATATCAAGGTCGTCGACATCTGTTTTTCGGAAAAAATCAATACTTTCGCGTCTGCGCACATCTCACAATTTAGAAGGTCAGTTCCGCTCCTCACATAGATAACAATAAAATAACATGAATACTTATGAATAATTTCAAGTTAGAAATATGGTCGATCATAAAAATTCGTATGAAACTTGCCTATAATGGTAATTAAGACGCTCGTATGAAAATTATGAAACGAGCGCAAGCGAGTTTTATAAACATACTCGCGTCTTAATTACTACCATTATAGGCTCGTTGCATAATGTACTAGTTTGCTCGTCAAAAACGAAGAGAAACTGTTATAATATTAGCCTATTAGAATTATAATCCTATTCCAGCTTCAAAATCGTGTTTCCTACAAATTCTCGGTTGTATGCATTCCGATCTTTCCTGAATTCCAATGCAATTCTTAATGCCATTTTGCATGGACAGATTACATTTTCTGCTGTGGTCATCTTGAAAAATAGATATAAAGGCAAATCTAATTTTGAGGTTCATTATATTCAGGAGCGAAAACTGAAATTTAATATCGCTGTAAATTTATTAAGGATGTTTTATTTACTACATTATGAAAATGTTTAATGAGTAAATCATATAAAACATTTTGAGGGTCCGCCAAAATTAAATATGAGCTTCAAGAAGTCTGAGACTCTCAAAAAATTGCGAACCACTGTTCTAGACAATCATTAGGACTTTGACACAGATAGAGAAAAGAGATTTGCTGAGATGAAGGTGGTTTGCACTGATAGTGACTGTAAACTTTGTTATGGACTACCTACCAAGTAGTAAATAAATTATTTACTACTACTTACAGGCTTTTGAGGAACCTGGAGGTTCATTGCCGGCCTCACATAAGCCCGCCACTGGTCCCTATCCTGAGCAAGATTAATCCATTCTCTATCATCATATCCCACCTCCCTCAAATCCATTTTAATATATCTTCCCATCTATGTCTCGGCGTCCCTAAAGGTCTTTTTCCTTCCGGCCTCCCAACTAACACTCTATATCCATTTCTGGATTCCCCCATACGTGCTACATGCCCTGCCCATCTCAAACGTCTGGATTTAATGTTCCTAATTATGTCAGGTGAAGAATACAATGCGTGCAGTTCTGTGTTGTGTAACTTTCTCCATTCTCCTGTAACTTCATCCCTCTTAGCCCCAAATATTTTCCTAAGCACCTCATTCTCAAACACCCTTAACCTATATTCCTCTCTCAAAGTGAGAGTTCAAGTTTCACAGCCATACAGAACAACCGGTAATATAACTGTTTTATAAATTCTAATTTTCAGATTTTTTTGACAGCAGACTGGATGATAAAAGCTTCTCAACCGAATAATAACAGGCATTTTCCATATTTATTCTGGGTTTAATTTCCTCCCGAGTATCATTTATATTTGTTACTGTTGCTCCAAGATATTTGAACTTCTCCACCTCTTCAAAAGATAAATTTCCAATTTTTAAATTGCCTTTTCGTACAATATTCTCGTCACGAGACATAATCATATACTTTGTCTTTTCGGGATTTACTTCCAAACCTATCTCTTTACTTTCTTCCAGTAAAATTCCCGTGTTTTCCCTAATCATTTGTGGATTTTCTCCTTACATATTCACGTCATCCGCATAGACAAGCAGCTGATGTAACCCGTTCAATTCCAAATCCTCTGTGATATCCTGAACTTTCCTAATGGCATACTCTAGAGCAAAGTTAAAAAGTGAAGGTGATAGTGCATCTCCTTGCTTTAGCCCACAGTGAATTGGAAACGCATCTGACAGAAACTGACCTATACGAACTCTGCCGTACGTTTCACTGAGACACATTTTAATTAATCGAACTAGTTTCTTGGGAATACCAAATTCAATAAGAATATCATATAAAATTTCTCTCTTAATCGAGTCATATGCCTTTTTGAAATCCATGAATAACTGATGCACTGTATCCTTATACTCCCATTTTTTCTCCATTATCTGTCGAATACAAAATATCTGATCAATGGTTGATCTATTACGCCTAAAACCACATTGATGATCCCCAATAATTTCATCTACACATGGAGTTAATGTTCTCAAAAGAATATTGGACAAAATTTTGTGCGACGTCAACAAATGTGATATTCCTCGAAAGTTACTACAGTTGGTCTTGTCCCCCTTCTTAAAGATAGGTACGATTATGGACTCCTTAGTAGTAAATAAATAAGTAAATAAATAATCTCACATGAATGCATTATGCGTAACGTAACTAAACTCTCTGTTAGAATACATCGATCTGTGTCATTTATATTACCATCCGTGCACGTCACGGTTGTGAAGAAAACAGCAATTTTATTCTCTTAGAAGATATTGTGTACAAATAAAGAGCATAGGTCAAAGATTCTTCGTGCACACTCCTCAGTTCTATGCCGATACGCACAATAACGACAAGAAACAGAAAATGCGTCGCATGAAAATGGAAACCATGTAATGCATGTAATTGCGGGGAAAAAATCTTCAGGATAATAACATGACAGGATCCAGTAGGCCGCGATCAGCGCTCTGTTGGAAATATTGCGCATAAAATTATGTAAATTGTATTAGAGATGACAGGAGAAATCAATATCGTACAGCAAAGGTTTAATGGATTTTTTTTACAGTCTTGGTAGAAAGAATTTCACTAATTTGCTTCATTTTTTATTATGAGCGTGAAGTATATAAATAAAAATGCGCAATAAACTTACAATGACGGCCTTCGGCGTGGTACCGTCCGCCCCCCACATGTCCGATTCAGTCAAATCAGAGCTCTTCCCTCGAGCGCCGTATTTCAGCGACGGAGCGACGAAAAAGCGTCAGCTTCAGTTAAATTGAGTCCTTGGGCGCACTCACAAACACAATTTCCAGCAAAAAAGATTGTAATTAAAAAAGAAGATCGCACGAAGATTACTCAGGGAACTACGAACGGTGGCCATGGATTACACTGAATTTTAATTTCAAATCCCCCCACAGAAGAAAGAAGACAGTCACGAGAAAAAATGAAGACTCATTTGCGCTCTTTCTGAGGACTGGCAATCTGAAGTACAGCTGTGAGATTATTCCCCGAACGTCTTTTGAAATTAAAATGTTCGGAGGTCTTCTTTGATAGTGACGATTATTATTATTATTATTATTATTATTATTATTATTATTATTATTATTATTATTATTATTATTATTATAGTATTGAGTGAAGTATTGTTCTCGAACTCTTTGCTCATTATAACATTCAATGTAATTGGCCAGATTTGAACTAATGACTCCAACATGAACGGCTAACGGAGAGGGCCTTGGAATCTCACTCGTACCAGATGGCGCATGTAATCTAAGGAACGAGGAAACTGAAAATTTGAAATTCCTTTCCTTCTCCTTGAAACTTAAATATTTTGTGTACTGAACAAATTTGAGTGTTAGGTTTAAAAAGGAAACAAAAAGGAGCCCAAATTTGACAATTAACCCCCCCCCGAGCACAAGTATGTGACTTACTCTTTCTGGGGGTACTAGAGTGATTTTTACAAAAAAAAAATATGTATCTTTCATCTAGCAATGAAGTATTATTATTATTATTATTATTATTATTATTATTATTATTATTATATTATATTATATTATATTATATTATATTTGTAACTATTTATGAATTTCATTTTTTTAATTATGTATTATTATTGCAATCAGAAAACTACAAAAATACGTTAAATATAGTAGAAACAAAAATAAATTTAAAAACTATTATAAAAATAATAATAATAATAATAATAATAATAATAATGTTTTATTTTCGCTGGCAGAGTTAAGGCCATAAGGCCTTCTCTTCCACTCAACCAGCCTTAATCAATACAATACATAAATTTAAATTACAAATATTTTCACTACACTTAAAAGGTTCTCCAGCAATAATCTTCACTACACATTTATTTAAATTTAGATAAATCTATAAGGTAAAGTAGTAACTTAATTTATGAGCTAATTTAATTCAATGAATTATAATTAATTTAATATTTGAGATAGCTAGTAAAATGATGAAAATTAATTTAATATAAGCTTACTAGGACTATGTTACAGGGAGAATATATATATTTCTATTTCTATAATGAGAATATTAATGTAATTGCCATTAGAGGTTTTGTAAATCTATTTAGAGAAATTAAAGATAATAATAATAAGAATGGACAGATGTTAGTTTCATTATAAGTAACACATATTAACCAGCAATTCATCTGTTAAGTAAGAATTTATGTAATTTTGACCTAAATGAAGCTATTGTCCAACAACCCCTTACATCACTCGGAAGCGAGTTCCAATTTCTAGCAACTGAAACTGTATAGGATGAAGAATATAAAGATGTCTTGTGGTAGGGTATAATGAGTAAATTGTTATGATGAGATCTTGTACTTAGCTGATGATATGCGGATAAATTTTGAAAACGAGAAGCCAAATAGATTGGGGTAGCGGTGCGCAGAATTTGAAATAAGAGAACAAGAGAATGCAGGGCTCGTCGATCGCTTAGCCTCAGCCAAGACAGAGTTTGGAAAGACGGGGAAACATGATCATACTTACGAATATTACAAATATGACGGACGCACGCATTATGCACACGTTGTAACCTGTTGCTCAAATTTGCATTTAGGTTACTTAATATAATATCGCAGTAGTCAAAGTGTGGCATCACGAGTGTTTGTACAAGGATTAATTTTAATTTATCAGGAAGAAAGTTCTTCAGTCGCTTTAATGAGTGAATAATGGAAAATATTTTTTTGGAAGTGTGATTCACTTGTTCATTCCATTCCAGGTGACAATCCATATAAATGCCAAGGTTCTTCACGGTCGTACTGTATGGAATAGTAGTATTATACTCGTATACGTACATAAAAAATTAACATGCCAAATATTTAAACAAAACAAAAATATAAATTAAAGAATTACAAATAAAATATTAATATATAAATAAAAAAAATATATATAACTAAAAATTGATATATCTTAGTTTTTTAAATAGATATTTGAGGAGTTCTTTGCTATTAGATTGACAAGAAGAAAATGGCTTGACTTGAATTTTAATATGCTTTACAGAAACATTATAACTGATTTTAGAATATCATGGAGTTCACTTATTTGCATATTATTAATTATGTCTATGCATACATTATGCCATCGACAATAAAGTTCTATCTATCTATCTATCTATCTATCTATCTATCTATCTATCTATCTATCTATCTATCTATCTATCTATCTATCTATCTATCTATCTATCTATCTATCTATCTATCTATCTATCTATCTATCTATCTATCTATCTATCTATCTATCTATCTATCTATCTATCTATCTATCTATCTATCTATCTATCTATCTATCTATCTATCTATCTATCTATCTATCTATCTATCTATCTATCTATCTATCTATCTATCTACCTACCTACCTACCTACCTACCTACCTACCTACCTACCTACCTACCTACCTACCTACCTACCTACCTACCTACCTACCTACCTACCTACCTACCTACCTACCTACCTACCTACCTACCTACCTACCTACCTACCTACCTACCTACCTACCTACCTACCTACCTACCTACCTACCTACCTACCTACCTACCTACCTACCTACCTACCTACCTATCTATCTATCTATCTATCTATCTATCTATCTATCTATCTATCTATCTATCTATCTATCTATCTATATGCTCTTTATGGTACAGTTACAGACATAAAAAATGCAAAAAATGCAGTATTATAAATAAAATGATATATCTGCTCTCTAGAGTATCACAGAATCACAAATCTTGTCTTAGATGAAAGCTAAAAGACTACTAACCAATTTTAATGGATGATTTTTAGAAATGTTAATGTTTTAATTTTTTTATTTTATTTTGCAGTCTTCCTTGAACTGGGTACTAAGAAATGGTTGGCTGTAGCTAAAACTGTCACGCAGGTGAAAAGGCAACGCAAAGTCACCACAATTCAATTTTCTTGAAAACTAAACTCGATATGAAAACAACTTTCGTTTCCACGACAACGGTTTAATAACTTAAGATGTATAACAATTATTATTAGATTAAGTCCCAGTTGTACGAACACGGAATAATATAATCCTGTTAAAATTAATTCCATGGTTACGTAAGAAATGTGTGTACTAACTCAACATACTGCGTTATCCATGTTTCCAGTCACTGTTAAATTGTTATCTTGAGAATAAATTATAAAATGGCAGCAGTATCGGACTTAAATCTTCCTGATAGTGCGTGTATTTTGAGAACGCGGAAAAGAAAGAAAGTAAGGCTAGACCTGATGCATTAAATTGACTGTGATGATGAAGACTTTCTGGCGAACATTCTCATGGGATCAGGTAAAAAAGTTAATTTTTTTCTTCCCCCATTTTATTAATGTCAGAACGAGAATTTATACAAATTTTGGCCACTCGAGCGCAATTAAGAGGGCCATAAAATAAGTTACCTTGAGGCCGTTTACAGAAAGAAAACAATTTCAAGGAAATATTTATTGGAACAGATAAAGCAATTGTTGAGCTATTTTCTAACGTATTCCCCACAGGAATTAAGACATTTGTCATACCGTGGGATCAACTTTTGTATCCCTGTATCGTAGAAGTCTGCCGTCTGGGTTCGAAACCAATGTGTGACAGCCGTCTGCATCTCTCTGTTCATCCCATGAGCCAATTCTCACTTTCAGGATATTTTATAATGTTTGTTTTCTTAAAGAATCCATCCTCAAAGTAGTGCAATATTACCTGAACTTGACTCCATGACCTTTGAACTTGCTTGCTATCTTTTTATTTTTCGTCGCATTATCAGTGCAAAGTCTGTATTAAAGTCTTTCTCGCTGGTTAATGAAATCTCGCGTCCCCACCTCACAGGTATTCAGTCCGTGATTAAATTTCCCCGACAGCGGGTAAAAATTCCCCACCCCCTGCCAGCCTTCATCCCACGGGAAGTTTTCATGGGATTGAAAAGCTCAACACTGCTATATTAAAATTTTCTCTCTTGTTTATCTTAATAAACATCCGTTATCTTGATATTCGCCTTAATAGAGTTAGTTCTGCCATCTACCGCACAGGAACAATACTGACGATCACCATATTACTTCAAGGTCTGGGACCTATCTATTTATCTATCTATCTATCTATCTATCTATCTATCTATCTATCTATCTATCTATCTATCTATCTATCTATCTATCTATCTATCTATCTATCTATCTATCTATCTATCTATCTATCTATCTATCTATCTATCTAACTGTCTATCTATCTATCTATCTATCTATCTATCTATCTATCTATCTATCTATCTATCTATCTATCTATCTATCTATCTATCTATCTATCTATTATCTATCTATCTATCTATCTATCTATTTGTCTGTCTGTCTGTCTGTCTGTCTGTCTCTCTCTGTCTGTCTGTCTCTCTGTCTATCTATCTATCTATCTATCTATCTATCTATCTATCTATCTATCTATCTATCTATCTGTCTGTCTGTCTGTCTGTCTGTCTGTCTGTCTCTTTCTGTCTGTCTGTCTGTCTCTCTGTCTATCTATCTATCTATCTGTCTGTCTGTCTGTCTGTCTGTCTATCTACCTACCTACCTACCTATCTATCTATCTATCTATCTATCTATCTATCTATCTGTCTGTCTGTCTGTCTGTCTGTCTGTCTCTCTCTGTCTGTCTGTCTGTCTATCTGCCTGCCTGCCTGTCTGTCTGCCTGCCTGCCTGCCTGCCTGTCTGTCTGTCTGTCTACCTACCTACCTACTATCTGTCTGTCTGTCTATCTATCTATCTATCTATCTGTCTGTCTGTCTGTCTGTCTCTCTCTGTCTGTCTGTCTCTCTGCCTGTTTGTCTATCTATCTATCTATCTATCTATCTATCTATCTATCTATCTATCTATCTATCTATCTATCTATCTATCTATCTATCTATCTATCTATCTATCTATCTATCTATCTATCTATCTGTCTGTCTGTCTGTCTGTCTGTCTATCTACCTACCTACCTATCTATCTATCTGTCTGTCTGTCTACCTACCTACCTACCTGTCTGTCTGTCTGTCTGTCTGTCTATCTATCTATCTATCTATCTATCTATCTATCTATCTATCTATCTATCTATCTATCTATCTATCTGTCTGTCTGTCTGTCTGTCTGTCTGTCTGTCTGTCTGTCTGTCTGTCTGTCTATCTATCTATTTCTCTGTCTGTCTGTCTGTCTGTCTATGTATCTCTCTGTCTATCTATCTATCTATGTCTGTCTGTCTATGTATCTCTCTGTCTATGTATCTATCTATGTCTGTCTGTCTGTCTATCTATGTATCTATCTACGTTCGTTTTTATATTTATTTTATTTTTGTTATTGTAAAGTACACAGGCTAGATGTCCATCAAAGCATCCTACTTATGGCTTTTAAGGAACTCGCAGGTTCATTGCCGCCCTCACATAAGCCCGCCATCGGTCCCTAACCTCAGCAAAATTAATCCAGTCTCTACCATCATATCCTACCTCCCTCAAATCCATTTTAATATAGTCCTAATTATTAGTTCATTTGTTCTTACGCTGTTCTTATTACATAAAGCAAATTTGTTTATTTTAGGTCACGTAACACACATTCGTGACGTCGCAGGGGAGGACCACGTGGGACTGGGAGCCGGATATGACGGCATTAATAGGTATGTAACACGCCTGCCATCACATCCGGTGGTAATTTAATGAACCAAGTTTGAAATCACTCCGGCGGCAGCCAGCCAAATCAAAACTTGGTGCGAAAGTGTGTTTTGTTACTTATGCATGGTGCATGTGTAGATTTTAGAGTTCTTCCAATAATTATTAAACTTGGTGAAGCTTTTCAGAGGCTTTTGAGGCTAAGCCTACCAAAAGAATTTGAGTTACTATACCTAGTAAGAGTACAAGTTACAGTATTCCAGACCAATTTTCGATACCTCAGTTATTTGATGTTTAAACAACTGTCCGAAGACAGGTCTGAACCTCAAGTGATACCAACAAGGCATTACTTATGAGGTACCTAGGCCAGGAGGTAATGGGGTACGGTGGCCAGTTCCTTCCCCCCTCCATTGCTTACATCGCCGACTAGCTACATGTTACACTAGTCAGACTTCAGATGCATACAAACAATTGTTCTTCCTCTGACACATATCGTCAAGTGAGATGTACTGCCTGGTAATAGATGTACATATCAGCCAGAACCTCAACTATTTAATTCCACATAAAGACTGTGCGGTGCAATGGAGGAGCTGGTTCCTGGCAGCCCTGCAGGGATGTTACAGTAAAGAGGGCGCGGAATTCAGACCCTTGCTGTCGGTGTCTGAAAAGAAACGTCTCATAAGAACAGTCGCGTCGATTTGACGGTTTTGTCAAAATTTGCAGGCATCCACAGTGCAAACGCCGCCCTGCACTGCAGATAGAGGTCGAACAGCACTATCCGCTACACATAAATTTCAGCTTTCTTCCCATTGCACATTCGGCGCAGACTGTTCGATTTTGTATTTTTCTTTAGAATATCAACTCTTGTTCGCGATTCCGATGATGCCGCGTCACGGATGAATCACACCGCCCGTTCTCCATGGCTCCATTAATTACCGCAAATGTGAACAGAAATATTTTTATAGATAAACACAATATAATATTTGTTACTGAGTCAAATGACAAATCAATGTAAAATAATGACTTATATTATATGGTCATTAAGTTTTATACGTGGTACAGTCATTAAGTTCTGACACTGACGCCTGAAGGGTAGGCACCCACAAGAATCTGGATGTCTCAGAAGATGCCGCGTGATACGGCGTACACTTAAACAGATCGACATCCTCCCTCAATATAGTCGCCGTTGGCCGCTATGCACGTCTGCCAACGTTGGTGTAGCTGCTGGAAGAACCGCTGAAAGATGTTGGCAGGAAGATGCCGTACGGCTTCTCTTGTGGCAGTCATGACCTTTTCGGCCGCATAAAAATTACGCCCTCGTAGGATTGATTTCATGAGGGGAAAGAGAAAAAAAATCGCATGGTGCGAGGTCAGGTGAGTACGGAGGGTGTGGCAAAACAGCGACCTGTTGCCTTGCAAGTTCCTCTTGGACAAGGATGGAGCGATGTGCAGGGGCGTTGTCGTGTAGCAACAGCCAATTCTTCCTATGGCAAAGCTCAGGACGCTTACGACGAATTGAATTGCTTAAACGGCCAAGAATCTCTTTGTAGAGGATCTTGTCTACAGTTGCACCTTGTGGGATGAATTCTATGTGAACAATTCCATTTGAATAAAAAAAACTGTTAAAGCATCACCTTGCCTTTTGACCTGTCTTGTTGCGGATTTTTCTGTCGTGGAAATAATGGCGTTTTCCAGGTGGCGGATTGTCGCTTCAGTTGCGGACCGTAAAGTAAACACCATGTTTCGTCTCCAGTTATGATCGGTTATAGCAGTTTCGCCTAATTTCTGACAGAACGTGACGTTTGCCCGTTGCTCCAACTGCAACATACTCGAGTTCCGACGCGCGCATTCAAATCACCGTCACAACAAAGACCGTAGTTCTGCTTACAGTGCATGCACTCAACTGTCTCTTGTTGGGTCGAGAGACTAACTGACAAGGTATCATACCATGGCGCCACCTATGCGCTATAGTGCACCACAACGCCACTATGCGCTCAGTATTAGAACTTAATGACTGTACCACGTATACATGAGCTACAAATTGCAAACGTTTTCGCCCATTCAGGCATCTTCAGGCACAATTATACAATATCTCAATATCAAACTATGTAGCTATTATATTGGTGGTAGATAAACTGTTTAAGATTAATGGTGTACAAAACATCTAAATAATTAAAATGTAATATTGCAAGTCATAAATTAGAATAATGTTAAAAATCACATAGTGTTGTAATTAAACTTCATAATATTCTGTGGAACTCTTGTTCAGTAGATTCCAATGAGTGATGAATTATGTCTGAAATATATAAATAAATACGAAATAGAAATAGGAATTATCAAATGTGAAAGTGTAATCGGATTGGATAATTGAAAGTATTCACGTCGTTTGAACGTGGCAACTGTATAGATCACCATGTTTGAAGTAGTTATCTGTAATAAAATAATAAATAAATCAAAATTTTGAAGAATTTGACAAACTAATTGGAAGACTAAATTATGGACGTACTTACGTAGGCGTGAGACGACCTGCTGCTGTTGGAACTGTAGCTAGTATGACGCGGGGGAAGTGTGTGTTCGTGTAAACAACTAACGCGGAAGGATATTGCGTAGTGATGGGATTAGAGGTTGTACAGGGGATTCCGGATTTGAGTCAAATTTTCATTAAGAATGCTGTTCTCTATTTGAATCTGTTTTCCAATATAATATTCTTCTGCAGAATTTATCAATTTAGTATCTATTCCTGATTTTAATATTTTTAAAGTTTTATGTGTTGATATTGAGATATTGTATAATTGTGCCTGAAGATGCCTGAATGGTCGAAAACTTTTGCAATTTGTAGCTCATGTATATAAAACTTAATGACCATATAATATAAGTCATTATTTTACATTGATTTGTCATTTGACGAGTAACAAATATTATATTGTGTTTATCTATACTAATTGACAATCTGAATATTTCCATCATGCTTTCTAAGAAATATTTTTGATAAGCTGTAATATTCAACGCAACGGAGAAGAACTAATTTATTGTTAGTTAGTAACGTCTTATCTACTACGCCTTATAGTAGACTAAATATGAGGAGATGCTACAGTGAAAAGGGCGGGTCTCTGAACCCGTTCGTTCAGAAAAGCCTGTTTTGAAAAGTCAAAATTACCATTTTTTTTTTAAACTTTGCCGACCTCTACCGTCCATATGCCTGGAGGCAGAGCGTTGCCCTTTACACTACAGACAGAGTTCGAGGAGCTCTATTTGCCGGACTTATCACTACACATACGGCGGAGTTATGGCGGCGAATAAAGCTCCTCGAACTCTATTTCTAGTGCAAAGAACAGCCTTCTTGTCGGGCTGGGTAGTGCAGTCGGTGTAGCTCTGGCCTTCTGTGCTCGAGGTTGCGGGTTCGATCCCGGCCTAGGTCGATGGCATTTAAGTGTGCTTAAATGCGACAGGGTCATATCAGTAGATTTACTGGCATGCAAAAGAACTCCTGCCGGCACACCGACGACGCTAACCTCGGCAGTTGCGAGCGTCGTTAAATAAACCATAGTTATTTTTTACAACCTTCTTCCCCAGGCTTATGGACGGTAATGCCGGCAAAGTTTAAAAAAACGGCCATTTTGACTTTTTTCTACACAAGGAGAACGAAGGGGCTCAGAGACCCGCCCTTTTCATGTAGCATCCCCACATGTTTACTAATAATCACCAATAAAAATCGAGCAAATCCATTGCACTTTCTTCTAACCTTGTTTTTTTGCCTACCTAAAATCTATTATCTGTTATCGTGCTTTCAATTTCTTACAACTCTTCGAAACCGACATCAAGCACTTCTTTCTGCCCTCATCATAGAACGTCTTTATACTCATCTTCCTATACTGTAGAAATACCTCGCCTCTGGAATTCGTTACCTAATGACGTCAGGGACTGCCGGACTTTATCACAATTCAAAATTAAATTGGAAAATTTTGTCTTAGTTAATGCTTTTAGGTATGCTAGAATGTTGATTTGTGTTTTTTTTTTCTTTTTTAATCTAGAATAAAATTCCAAGTTTCTTGTTTATGTTAGTTAATTAGTTAGGATACAATTAATTATGATACTTAATCACTCATTTAAAGTTTGTGTGACTGCAACCTGTGTATATTTTTGTGTGGCTTTACTTTGTTTATAGTGTTTTTTCTCTCTCTCTCTCTTTATTTCTTGTGTAGCTTTACTTTGTAAGTGTATTTTTTTCTGTTTATTTCTATTATTGTATTTTAATTCGTGGTGTTGTGGAAGAGAAGGCCTGATGGCCTTAACTACACCAGAATAAATAAATAAATAAACAAATAAATAAAATGTTTCAGTCTCTAATCTCCGAAAATAATTGTGATATCGAGGAATGGGATGCGGTGTTTCATTCCTCCTTGATCCACTTCGTAGAAGGTAGCATCAAAATGAGAATCCCGAACACAAGCTGATTTTCGACAAAAAAAAAACCAAGGCAATATCAGGTAAATTAAGAATTTACGTAGTTTTTCGTCTTGGATCTAACTATTGAAAATAACTATTTCCCTAGTACTAGTAATTCGTCCTTTACCTAAGCAGTGAAAGTAACAATTTCCCTATTGATTCGTCCTGGACCTAACTTTTTAAGGAATAATTTTGATAGTATATTGCTTTGCCCCTCTCGAATGTTGTCTTGGTAATTATATGTTTATCAATCTTATGTATCATAAAGATAATACAGTATAAATTATTATTGATGAGAGCATAGCCCTAGTTTGCCTCTACTGAAGCACTTTCTTTCGCGGAAGTTGAGTGGACCTCCAAGGTGAACTCAGTGTGAGTTATTTTGGTGGTGGATGCATTTTATCAGTGTCTGTTCCCCTCCAGTGAAAGTTGTGCGGTAGCTTAGTGACTTTCTTTCCTTCAGGACACCTATCGGGCTAGAAGACGTGTCCCGCTACCCATACCTCCTGGCGGAGCTCGCGAGAACTAAAGGCTGGACAATGAGTCAACTGGAAAAGCTAGCAGGACGAAACTTCTTGAGAGTTTTCCGGAAGGTTGAAAAGGTACAGATGAAGTAACGACTGACAGAAGAATCTGTTAATGTTTCTAGGCCAGCTGATTCTTTTATTAAGACACACATAGGATTATGGCTATTTACTATTTTCTAACGACAAAAAGATTTCATGTTATAATTGAAACAAATTATATAACATGTGTAGTTAAATTACTCCTTAAGTAAAGGAAATAAGAGTACCATTGTTGTGAAAACATCTTGTTGCTATGTTACGGACGAACAAATGAACACACAGACTGGATGGGACTGCAGTCAATTTTGTATTTTTCCATTGAAGTGTATCTTCTTTGCTCTTTTATTGCTTCTGATAAAATTTTGTTTTAGTTGCAGTAGTGAAGAATGTAAGGATCATACTATTCTTACTCATTAACGATAATTGAAGGGTACAGGGAAAGAAGGAGCTTTGTCTACTTCAGCAAATTGTTTGGGAGAGCAATTTCAAGTCTGCCTTTAGCATATAATTTCCTTGTATTATGCCAAATCTAAATTTCGTCTTAGCATTTGGACTGTTCAGATTTCCACAGTTTCATTCATAGGAATCCTACTCCACACTATGCTATGCATAACTCATTTCTTAAAAGAAAAAAGTGGACAAAGTTCGTTCTTTCCCTGTACCCTTCAATTCTTTCAGTTCTTTTGAAGAGGGACTACTTAGGTCGAAGGAAGCAGGTTGACTTACTCTGATTAGTGGCCAGACCTGGCCTGACATTAGCACTTATCTCTATAATGACAACAGAGCAACATGTTTTCCACAATTTCTGATTCTGTGTCCTTTGGGCAGGGCATAGTTGCGCCCCACGTGAGATAAGATGCAGCATATAAAAAAGGTCCCTGTTTTGTGGGTATAGTTGCGCCCCGTTCCCATCAGGTAGAGAAATGGGGCATGGCATAGTTGCGCCCCGATGAAATAGGTAGAGAAAAAGACACTACGGGAACTCGAGCTTCGTAATCAACCAACCTTATTGATTTCTTATGCGATTTAATATTCATTAAAACGAACACCATGAAGTTGGCAGTGCTTTATTAACTGTTTTTCTACTGTTTATGCAGTGATTATCGATAGCCTACCGTTAAAATGAACACCATGAAGTTGGCAGTACTTTATTAACTGTTTTTCTACTGTTTATGCAGTGATTATCGATAGCCTACCGTTAAAATGAACACCATGAAGTTGGCAGTACTTTATTAACTGTTTTTCTACTGTTTATGCAGTGATTATCAATAGCCTACCGTTAAAATGAACACCATGAAGTTGGCAGTACTTTATTAACTGTTTTTCTACTGTTTATGCAGTGATTATCGATAGCCTACCGTTAAAATGAACACCATGAAGTTGGCAGTACTTTATTAACTGTTTTTCTACTGTTTATGCAGTGATTATCGATAGCCTACCGTTAAAATGGACACCATGAAGTTGGCAGTACTTTATTAACTGTTTTTCTACTGTTTATGCAGTGATTATCAATAGCCTACCGTTAAAATGAACACCATGAAGTTGGCAGTACTTTATTAACTGTTTTTCTACTGTTTACGCAGTGATTATCGATAGCCTACCGTTAAAATGAACACCGTGAAGTTGGCAGTACTTTATTAACTGACATATTGAAATGAGTGAGTCGTTGGAATATGGGGCCTTAGCAGTCTTGACATTTTATTAGTGATTTTCACACCGTCTGTGGCGTATAGTGAGGTTAATTTAAAATGAATGTTAAGTTTAGTGAAAAGGGTGAAGAGTTGAAAATTCACAATGGTTCTAAGTTTCAATTTTCGAAACCCTGTACCGTAGGGTTAAGATATCGATGTACAAACAAAAAATGTAGTTCATTTATTGTGTGTGATCCATAAAAAAGTGTTATTTTAAATAGCAAAATTGATCATATGCTAGGCCTACCTGATTTCAATGCAGCTATCGCTGTAATATTTTTAAGTAATTTATTTATTTTATGACAATCACTTTCGTGTGTCATATGCTCATCAGGGCGCAACTATGCCATGTCCATTCTGCTAACTGATTTCTTCGGGGCGCAACCACAGTCTACTATATACAGTCCCGAAGCTCAATATGTAGTAAAAATGCAAACATGAGTAGTTGCCCACCACTAGGATCGCTACTATCGCCTCATCATCGCAGATCTCTCACGACGACAAAATATGTTACACTTTCGTTGTCGTGTTCTTTTGGAAAAATTAACACCTTCCTTCCATTATTGAAATATTAAATGCATAAAGTTAATTTATTATTTTAATGAAATATATTAAATTCCACCATAAACTCGAAGATGCCTGCAAGAAATAAGTTAATATAATTTTTGTTTGTGCAAAACGAACTGAAATTTACTATAATCGCTTCACTCATTCAAGATTATAGCGATAATTAACTATGAAACCAATAAATATTAATTTGCATTTCCCTTTACAACAATAATAATGGAAATATGAATTACTGGAGTAACTTACGTGTACCGGTACTTGTAGTGTAGGCTTACGTAGTTAACAAAGTGGGATGAGGTTAAGCAATAATAATCACACCAGAATTGGAAATAAAACGTGATCAATAAATTTTATTGTAACAGACTTTTTGTACGTCTCTAGTAAAGCAACAAATAAAAATAACAACAAAATTAACAGCTATAATTAAAAACATATCCTTTGAAAAAAAAAGTAGGCCTAAGCAATAATAATCCCACCAGAATTGAAAATAAAACGTGATCAATAAATTTCATTAAAACAAACTTAATTTTTCTACGTCTTTAGTAAAATAACACATAAAAATAACAAAATTAATAGCTACAATTAAAAATATATCCTCTGAAAAAAAAGTAGACCTAACCTTTATTTCTCTGGAAATTTAGCAGCCCAAGTGACAGAACTTTAACCGGTATCTAATGTCCTTTCGGTTAGACTGAAACATGTCATTGTGAAATTTAAGGATATAACGTATTCCAACAGTCATAAAGAACTTCAAAATTAAGGGTTTTGTTTCTGCACAGCATTCTTGTGGAAACCCAGGAACCTTTCTGAATCTTTCGGAAATCGGAAAAAGGATAACTCTGGCCTCTTTCTCTTACTGTTGCTACAATTTATAGCACTACAAACGTTTCCTCCTTGTCCCATATTATTATTCCAATTATTGTATTTTAGCCATTAACATTTTCATTACAACCAATAACGAACATTTCACAAGCATCAATGTGAAATTCGCAACGAGCTAGCACTCGATAGAAATACGACAGTCCAAAGTCGACCATGGACAGTCTATTGTTTTTAGTTGCTAACCGCTTGGAGCGCTTTATCATGAGATTTGCAAAAAAACACCTCAAGCTTCGCGACTGCATATAGTAGACTGTGGCGCAACTATGCCATGTCACTTCTGCTATCTGATTTCTTCGGGGCGCAACTATGCCATGTCCCTTCTGCTATCTGATTTCTTCGGGGCGCAACTATGCCATGTCCCTTCTGCTATCTGATTTCTTCGGGGCGCAACTATGCCATGTCCCTTCTGCTATCTGATTTCTTCGGGGCGCAACTATGCCATGTCACTTCTGCTATCTGATTTCTTCGGGGCGCAACTATGCCATGTCCCTTCTGCTATCTGATTTCTTCGGGGCGCAACTATGCCATGTCACTTCTGCTATCTGATTTCTTCGGGGCGCAACTATGCCATGTCACTTCTGCTATCTGATTTCTTCGGGGCGCAACTATGCCATGTCCCTTCTGCTATCTGATTTCTTCGGGGCGCAACTATACCATGTCCCTTCTGCTATCTGATTTCTTCGGGGCGCAACTATACCATGTCACTTCTGCTATCTGATTTCTTCGGGGCGCAACTATACCATGTCCCTTCTGCTATCTGATTTCTTCGGGGCGCAACTATACCATGTCACTTCTGCTATCTGATTTCTTCGGGGCGCAACTATGCCATGTCCCTTCTGCTATCTGATTTCTTCGGGGCGCAACTATACCATGTCCCTTCTGCTATCTGATTTCTTCGGGGCGCAACTATACCATGTCACTTCTGCTATCTGATTTCTTCGGGGCGCAACTATACCATGTCCCTTCTGCTATCTGATTTCTTCGGGGCGCAACTATACCATGTCCCTTCTGCTATCTGATTTCTTCGGGGCGCAACTATACCATGTCCCTTCTGCTATCTGATTTCTTCGGGGCGCAACTATACCATGTCACTTCTGCTATCTGATTTCTTCGGGGCGCAACTATACCATGTCCCTTCTGCTATCTGATTTCTTCGGGGCGCAACTATACCATGTCCCTTCTGCTATCTGATTTCTTCGGGGCGCAACTATACCATGTCACTTCTGCTATCTGATTTCTTCGGGGCGCAACTATACCATGTCCCTTCTGCTATCTGATTTCTTCGGGGCGCAACTATACCATGTCACTTCTGCTATCTGATTTCTTCGGGGCGCAACTATACCATGTCCCTTCTGCTATCTGATTTCTTCGGGGCGCAACTATACCATGTCACTTCTGCTATCTGATTTCTTCGGGGCGCAACTATACCATGTCCCTTCTGCTATCTGATTTCTTCGGAGCGCAACTATGCCATGTCCATTCTGCTACCTGATTTCTTCGGGGCGCAATTATGCCATACCGTGCCCTTTTAGTGTCTTTCGTTCCACACGGTTCTGTTCTTGTTTTATGGTTGTCAACGGTTCTCGAAACAAAGGCATATTTGCAGGCAATAAAAGGAAATGATCTGAATTGAATATCGCCGTGCACTTGTGTCTTTCAAGACCTGGGTTTAAAAAATTGTATATTTAGGCACATAAAATAAGGCTATAAAATGATAAAAGAGGAACTTGAAATGCTATAATAGGGCTTCAATTTTATTTATTTGTAAGAAACAAAAGTTGTGGCATCAGAAATATTACAACACTCACTCATCATAATTTTCTGTGCAGTACATAACAATAGGGCTAATCTTCTCCAAGCTGCCCATGCTCAAGCTATCTTTTATCAGTCAGTATCATTTCATGTCCTATATCTTTATACAGCTGCTAGCTCAACAGAAAAGTCGCCCAATGTGACGGCATTTAAAACCACTGAGGGGTAAACTCAATGGCAAAGCTTCTTTTTGAGTACTTAAGTTGGAAATAATTATTTAAATTGATAATGTAATAGTAATATACGTTACAAGAGCGGTATGTTGACGTTTTCATGGTCGAGGAAAAGATTGAAAAAGCGAAACGTAGTTGAGCTTTTTTAATTTCCGAGAACATGAAAACAAACATACCGCTCGTGTATCGTACATTATTTTGTGCGAAGATCGTTTATTACATACCTGAAAGACGCATTTCTAATTAGTTGCAATGAAATCTCCATGTTGGTTTCTATTTAATGACGCCAACTTCGGAACACCAAAATATATTTCTTTAACATTGTTGCTGTAAAATGTTTTCTGTGTTTACTATACTCCAACAGGCCGTGATATACGTCTGTCTTTTTTTTTCCCCCCCAGTCTATAAATGCGAACTTAAAAGAAACGGTAAGGTTATGTAATGATTTATTTTTCATTTTAATATTTTAACAATATTATTTATATAACATATTGCAGTAATAACATCGGCATCTGGAATCTTGTTGATTTTTTCACGGTTTCCTTAATGTTACGTGTATCAGGAATGCAATAAGTTTCGTGGAGTAGTAGACTTTACTTAATTTTTGCAAATATTTAAAAACAATAATTAACATTGCAATTTAGGTGAAATTGCAGTGGTAAGTTTCCAATTTATAATTATTACTATGTTAAACGTCTCTAAAAATAATATGTTAAAAGCCTAAAGCAGTAAAATGAATGTCGCGCTTAAGGGTACTGGGACGTGACGAGTGCCTATTTTAGCTCTTGAACTAGCAAATAACATATAGGCTCTACTGAAGCATTCCTATGTCACAGGTTTATGAAATTTATACCACGCATTAAACAATGTTTATATTATCTTTTCATGAAAAATTAAATCACTTATCTCCAATAGAATGTTTATAGGATGTCCCCAAATAAGGTAATTAGAAAATAAATTCTTATGCATGGTTCATCAGTTAGGTACACATATCTCATAGAATTTTAGTCAGACCTCTCTAATTTTTTTGTGGTACAATAAGAACATATCAAATGACAAAATGAATGCACTACTTTCTTGACTAAACATCACATGTGTAAAAAATTAAAAAAAAATTATTAACATAATTTTTTTCCAAAATTTTCCTTAAATTTGAATTTTTAAAAATTCAATGATGAAGTTCAAAAGAAAACCACTCCATTCATTTTAAAGAGTTAATTAATATGTACCTGCCACAAAAATTTCATGACTCTATCTTCATTAGATTATGAGATAAGTGTACCTAAGTTTTGAAAAATCAAGGTTACGGGAAAATGCAAAAAACTGAAAACGTGTATTTTGTACTTCACTCACCAATCTAGAACATTCCAGCCCCATACTCATCCTGCTCCTGTGTTTCTTGGTCCTCTCTCCTCCTTTTGGCATTCCTCTTTCTTGTTCTGGCCTCTTTAGTCATTTGCAAAGCAAACTTTTCACCGTCTTTGAAGCGCTTCTTGTCAATGGTGTAAAGTGCAGTTTTTGTATTTGAGCCCACTTCAATGCCCAAACTCTCCAACACATTTAGTCTACTTACACAACCATCATTAAAACAGATGACTGCATCTAATACACCCAGTTTTAAGGTTTTTAAACCCACAAAAACTGTTTTTGGGATGCGCTCCCATATACAATGATTAAAGCTTTCATTAGGGTTTTGTGTATTCCCATGTAAGCATTTTTTCAATAGTTCCTGGTTGCTGAGGTCCCTAAAGATGGGTTTTATTTCATCCATCACAGCTGGAGGCAGTGAATGCTGATGGGAATACTTATTTCCAGTGACTGAAGCTTTATTGTACCCACACCAGCAGTCTTCATCTGTACCTGGAGGACATAACGTGTGATATGGCTCCTCATCTGTGCTATACTTGTGGAAGTATATTGCCCACACTGCTCTTCTCATTTTTTCTACATCTTTTCCTGCATTCCTCCTTATGGCCAGTCCATAATAGGTTTGCAACTGATCTATTGCACTATCTGTTAGCCGCCCTCTCCCTGTTAGCGGTTTACCATCAGAACATTTTTTACCTTTCATGTCTTTACATAATTTTCTTAGTCTTGTTCCCATTCTCTTTTGCACATGTCCACAGCACTCCAGCTTACTTACTTCCACATTCCCATAAACATTTAATTCTTCAACTTTCTTATATCCCTTTGAGTCCCCATCTCCTAAGTAATTCACATACCTGACCTGATATAAATTCTCAGACCTCTGAAAAATTTTTACTACTCCATCGCTCTCCATCCCACCACTGAAGCCATCATAATTTTTCATGCAAACATGTCCAGGCTGGTCTGATTTACAATTATGGCAGAATTTTGTCAAACATTCGACATCAATTACTTTCCCATTGTCTAGTGAAGTTGCAGTGATGACACCATTGAGGGAAATGTGGCCTCGCTTCTGCCAGGACCCATCGAAAGCAGCAGTTATGTCCCTACTGTTTTCATTTAGAGCCACTGCTTCTTCTATAGCATTTGTCATAGATTTTTTTGCTACTTCTTCCAGACATTTCAACAGCTGGGAAGTGCAGAAATTAAATTTGGCAGTTGGTGGTGGGAGATCCATTATACCACACAGAGTTTGTGCTGGCTTCCTGCCTCTGCCAATACTTCTCATTCCATATACAAATCTTAAATTTACTTCATAACATTTTGTTTTCCCTACCTTATTGAATGTCATACTTGAAGCAGACTCTTTACACTTATTACAAACAACAGACAGTTTAGTTGCAAGCCCTCGCCTACTATTTTTATTTTCTGTAAGTTCGACACAGTCTACGCCACTACAATACTTACACTGTACAGTTTTCTTCATCAAATTAGATAATAATTGAATGTCCACAATGATAAAACCCTTTGAATATCCCTCATTACTAAAATAAAAGTTGTCATCACACTCTGGTTTTATGTGAGACAATTTTCTTGCAGAAGCTGAATGCACTTCTCTACTGCAGCTAGGCTCTGACAGGTTATGTTCACTTATATTATGTTCGCTTTTACTTACATTACCATTAAACACTGGTTTTCTTTTGCCAAACTTCTTTAATCTGCCCATTTAAAAAAAAAACACACACACACGCACGCACGCACACACACACTAATAATGCTGAATAAAACTGATGCAAATAACACCACAAAGATTCTTTTTGCAACAAAATTTACACGAGGTTATTCAAAACAAAACAGGAGTGCTTTCCACTGGGCTGTGTTATGCTCTTTGCAGTTTCAGAGTATCCAGAAGCACCAACAACAGCAAAGAAATTTACCCGGTCAAAATATTCCAATAAATAGCCCAGAAATTATAACATATTTAATAAGTTGAATTGGGCATTTAAAAAAGGGGCGTGCAACTACGACGCCATTTTTAAATTCCCTATTTTAGGGCATTTAAACCCAGAAACCCCTACAATATATATATTTTTGGATAGAGAATTTATTCAAGAATTCGAAAGCAATGAAAACAAAAAATGACATTTTTGGCCGATTTTCACGTCCTAGTACCCTTAAGCGGTAAGAAGAGGGAAATTGTTATGTGTGTTACGTTGGGAATACTGAATGTGGTATTTCACACTTACCGCGTATTGGTTCTGTGCGGAAAACAAGCAAATACGCACGATCTCGCACAAAAGTAATCTTCATTTGAAAACAAAATGCATAAAGTCACAGATAATATTTATTAAGAAAACTAGGTGAAGTTAATATTCATTAAGGAAATTAGGTGAAGTTCATTAAGGTATATGTACACCTTTACATACAAAAAATTTTGTTTTGTATAATTTTGCTCTGTAAAATTTTTATACAATTGAGAATGGTACCAGAAAGAGGCTGAAGTGAACAGATCCCTTGAAATTATGTCTAAATTGTTTTTAAAAATTATTTTGTTTATAATTTTGACATGCAACTTGAAACATGATAGCTCATGCAGTTTTTAAGATAGAGCCACAGTTTTTTCACTGTTTTATAGCTAAAACTATTCTTTATTGCCTGACATAGAGCTATTTTTTATTTTTATTTACATTAATTAAATATTACCATATATGTAACTTACAATAATATTTTATGTTGCATAAATCATGTAAAAAATCCACAGATAATTATTAATTATATGAATGTTATTTTGCTCATTGTCAGGCACTGGGGGACATTTCAAGCTTCAAAATGACACCAATATCTTCTTGGTATCACCATATTTGGCTGAGATATCACGTTTGAAAGAATTATATTCTAAAATTACTATTTACAGGAAATGAGCCACAAACTTTCAGAGCCTAGAAGACTGCATCATCATATGTCACCCCTTAAGCAGCTTCATGTCAGTCCAGTTTCAGCTTCTTTCTGCCTCTCAAATACTTCCGCCTTGTTTTAACTTCAGGTGTTGTTTTTTTTTTTTAGGCATTTTTGTCCCTATTTCCATTGATGCAACAAATACTGCGATTGTGTTTGTCCCAGGGTTTATCCCCATCCTCCTCAGAATTGTAATTTCTACTTTTGGAGTCTTATTAAAATGACGTAAACATCACTGACACACAAATTTACAGTTTTATGACTAACAGTAAAAGATTATAAATTACTTCATTATGTAAAAAAGTTTTTTTTTTTTCAATCTAATGATCATGCCCAGATATCTATGCATCTATTTCGGGACTAGAAAGAAGTTTATTTTACAAGCAATGCTGGACGAGGGGATTGACTGCTACGAAGATCACTGCAAAAGTAAGTGACCGTAGCTGATGATGCAGCATTTTGGAAAATGGGACTTATCTGGAAAACCATGAGGCATAAATCGAAAATTCTTATATCAAATTAAAGAGGAGAAAATTCTCTATTGAAATAGTTATATTTTGAAAATTCTAATTTTTCATCATTTTTTGCGTTTTGTGGGTGTAGGCTACATATACCTTAAGGAAACTAGGTGAACATAATATTTTATACAATTCAGTGTGGCGGTACATACCTGCTTGTTGCAGAGCTGGCAAAAAATTATTTTCCCTGCGAATTCCAGGAGCCATTATCGTACAAGCGAACGCTTTGATGAGTTTTCTCTATCTCAACAAAAGAAAGCAGAATGTGTCTCGATCCTGACAGTTTTATGTTCACTCCAGTAGGATCAGTGCTGCTGGTTATTTGATAAACTGAGACATTTTGAAACAGCTGAGTGTAAATAATTACACGAAATATTAATTTGGTACCACATTAACATTGTAGACAGCACAGACATGAAGGAGTGCGCATTGTTGAGTTTGTGTCGTCTATTGTTATACTATTAAGGGGAGAGGATGGTATTTTTTAAAACTTTTTTCCTATTTTGTGTAAAATATTAATTTTTTTGTATGTAGAGAGCTCATAGCTGTGACAACTCAACCAAATAAAAATATTAAAAAAAAAATTATTTTGGGGCCCAAATTTGAAAAAAAAAATATACCCAATGCAGGATTGTACTAAAACCGATATATCTAAACCGTTTTTAAAGATAGATTCAAACAGTTTTTTGCAATGTATTTGCAAAACCATGTTCTACAAACTGTCTGTAACAGAATTTTGATATTCGTCCCTACGTTTGTAAAATAAACAATTAAAATTTAATAACAATTTTCTGATTTCCTTCCTTGCAAACAAACGGACGTATTTTTAAAATGAAATCAATTAACAAAATTCTGTTACATAGAAAAGTTTCCTAATAGTCTAAAGAATGTGTGTTCTAAATATCATGCATGCATCTTTAACAGTTGAGAAATTATATCCATTTTTGTCTGGCAATGTAGCAAAAAAAATTAAGTTACTGGAAACCGATAAAAGCGGGAGTGTGATTTAAAAATCCATAGTGCAGGAAGTTTTAAAATGTCTCAACATCCGATGAGGGCACAAATACCCACAAAATGTTATGCAATGCATTCCACACATATCAAAGGGCAATATAAAGAAAAGAAATTTTTTTTGAAAATTTAATTTACCGGAAACAATAAAAGTGGGTGAATGATTTAAAAATCCATAACGCAGGAAGTTTTAAAATGGCGACTCAACATCCGATAAGGCACAAATACCCACAAAATGTTATGCTATGCATTCCACACATCTCAAAGAGTATTTTAAAGAATCTTTCTTTCCTTTTTTGAAAATTTACTCAATTTTCACCAATAAATACCATCCTCTCCTCTTAAACATTTTAAACAGAAATGTTTAAAGTCATGTGTAAATAGGCACTAGAGGCGCTAAAACATGAAATAGGTACCAATAAGCATTTCAGGATCTTTAGCCTGTTTTGTCTCGCAGTACACCTGGACTCTGCTTGTAGGTTAAAGAAGAGCTGCGCCGGCTGGCCGTGGACCCGTACGAGGACTGGATCCCGCCTTCAGACCTCCAGCACTACAACAAAGATGGCTGCCTGGGCCGATGATGTTGGCACCATGCCACGTTGCACTTACACCAGAATTTTGTACTTTTCATAATGACATTTGGACTAGCTTGCATACGCAGTGTCTTCGAGTGTGGGTGACGTGTGGTTCTGGACTTGACTTTCTGGTATCGAACTTTTGTTATAAGGGATGTAACTAGGTACATGTATGTGATCTTTCGTTGAAATAAAAACTATCCTCGATTTATTAAAGTTTAGAGAGTTTATTTTACATCCTTCATCAATTCTTTGTATAATAAAACAAAAATGTAAATATAATTTCTTTAAACACCTATTATGACGTGACACATGTTTTATCAACTCGTTATTGATTTACGCGTGTGAAATATTTTATTTATTTGTAATGGTACTAATGATATTCTTGTTTCTATTTCATTTTCATTAAGACGATATAATATGTCAGTAAAATTATTTATGTAAAACGAAATAAGATGAACGACCTTCTCTCCATGCATTGCGCATAGATGCCATGTTTATTTCCAAAATGTAATAATATATCAGACTTAATTTATAAACTGTATACATATTTAGACACATAGTTCATAAATTCCTTGTACTGAAGCTCTGAAATTCGTAACTAATACTGTTCCTGCGCTTACATTTAAACATGTACCAACTATACAAAGATAGGATTGCCAACCTTCTATTATTATTATACGAGGACTGTTATGTTCTAATTTTTAAGCTATAAATAATCTGTCGTTTTGGTTTAACCTGGGACCTCGTATCTTCAGAAAATGACACCAGTGTGACAATTAAACCTTGCGCCCATTTTGAAAATGTCGTTTTTGTGTGATCATTGCAGAGTCGATATGGGGATGTAATATAAAAATTTAAAAAATGTAAAGTAATAGTAAAAAAATGAAAATAAAAAAGTCAAAGAATCAAAATGACAAAAATAAAAATAAAAAACAGACAATCAAAAAGTTTTAAGAAGTAAAAATCAGAATAATAAAGAAATCTAAATAAAAAATCAAAATTATAAATTCAAAATAAAAAATAAAAAAAATGAAAAACAAAATCAAAACAATTAAAAACTGAAAATAAAATAAATAAATAAATAAATAAATAAATAAATAATCGAAATCGAAAATAGAGAAAAGCAAAAAAATAATAAAAAATAAGAAAACAAACTATAAAAGTAATCACAATCAAAATAATAAAAAAATTAAATAAAAAATGAAGTAATAAGTCAAAGAATCGAAATAGAAAAATCGAAATAAAAAATGGACAAATTCAAAAGTCAAAAATCAAAATAAAGAAATATAAAAATAAAATAAGAAATATGAAAAAAAAAAATCGAAATAAAACACAACATAAAAATCATAAATATAAAATTAAAACAAAATTAAAAAATATCAAATTTACGTTAAAAATGTCATTTAAACTAAAATAAAAAAAAAACAAAATTAAAGTTAAAGTTAAAACAAAAGATTAAATTAAAATCAAAAAATGGAATGAAAATAAATGCAATTTACATTGAAATAAAAGAACAAAATTAAAATAGAAAATGAAAATAAAGTTAAAATTACGTTATAAAATTTAAATTTAAATAAAAAATTATGACAATTGAAATCAAAACATGAGAACAGAATTAAAATTTAAAATGATATTAAAATTAAAATAAAAAATATATTAACCAGTTTATTGCCAAGATCTTGAGACGCCTGAAGTTATAAAACAAGAATTAATAAATAAGATTTTATGTACATGAGAATTTACAAACTCATTAATATTGTAAAACGGTTTATCAAGAAGCCATATTTTAAGAACAGATGTAAAGTTAAAATTAAAATTAAAAACTGGAATTAGATTTTAAAAATACAGTTAAAATTAAGAATGAAATTGAAATTAAAAAAATGAATTATAATTAAAATTATAAATGAAACTAACAAGGAATTTTAAATAATAATCAAGAAATAAAATTAAAATTGAAATTGAAATGTGAAATTAGAAATAATAGAAAAATAAAATAGAAATTAAAAAATGAAATTGAATTTAAAAGTATGATTGAAATTTAAAATAAGTCAAAGAATAGAATTGAAATTATAAAATAGAATTAAAATTTAAATTAAAACACAAAATTAAAAAATAACACTGAAATTAACAAATTAAATTACAATGAAAATGAAAATTAAAAAATTAAAATCTAGAATGAAATTAAAATTGCATTTAAAATAAAAAGAAAATAGAATTAAATTTCTAATTAAAAATAAAAATAAATTTGCAATGGAAATTAAAAAATGAAATTGAAACAAAAAAATGAAATTAAAATTAAAATATAAAGTTAAAATTAAAATAAAAGAATTAAATCAGAGTCAAAATTAAAAAAAAAAAATAATTAAAATGTATCAATCAGTTTATTGTCAAGAACATCAGACCCCTGAAGTTATAAGATATGAATTAATAGACAGGATTTACATTAGAAATAAAAAAAATAAAATTGGAAATAACTAGAAAATAAAATTATAATTAAAAATCTTTATAAAAATTAATATTTAAAAAATTCAATTAATTTAAAATTGAAAAATAGAATGTAAATTAAAACTGAAAAATGTAATTAAATTTAAAATTATGATTACAATTAAAATTAAAAAATACCGTAACATGAAATTGAAATTACAAAATAACATTAACAATTGAAATTAAAATAAAAAATGGTATTGCAATTGAAATTAAAATTCAAACATTTCAATTAAAATTTAAAAATGGAATTAAAAAACAAACTAAAATTAAAATAAAAAAATAACATTAACAAATAGAATTGAAATAAAAAAATGAAATTACAATTACAATTAAAATTAAAATTTCTTTCTTTCTTTCTTTCTTTCTTTCTTTCTTTCTTTCTTTCTTTCTTTGCCTTAGTTTAACCTCTCCATTTTAGGGTCATTTATACGACCCACGCCACACGGGTAAAAAAATTTAAAGATGAAATTGAAAATAAAATTGCAATTTTAATAACAATTACAAAAAAACAGAATTAAAATTAAAATTAAACACTAAAATTAAAATCTTCGGTTACAATTAAAATTAAAATTCAGACATAAAATTGGAAATTAAATTAAATTTAAAAAATTAATTAAAATTAGATTGAAAAAAATTAAAATTAACAAGTAAAATAAAAATTAAAAGAAATAGATTAAAATTAAGAATAAAAATTAAATTAAAACTGAAAACATAAATTGAAATTAAAACTAAAGTTAACATTTAAAATTAAAATTAGAATGAAGAAATAAAATGAAATAATACACATATGAAATGAAATAAATAAATTAATTAATTAATTTAATTAATTCGAACAAATAAATTAAAAATGAAATAAATGAAGTTAAATCAATTAAATTAAATGAATAAGTAAAATAGAATAAATTAATTAATTTGAATGAAGAAAAAATTGAAGTAATAAATACATTAAAGCAATATATGAATTTAAATAACAAATAAATAAGTAAATTATATTAAATTGAATGAAATAAATTAATTTAATTAAATTAATTAATTGATTATATAAATGAAATGAAATAAATGAAAAATATAAAAAATGAATAGAATGTAATTACATAAATAAAGTAAAATGAAATAAATAACTTAATTTAGATAAATCAATTAAATTAAATTTATTAATTAAACTAAGTAAATACGTAAATTAAATGAAATTAATAAATTGAATACTTGAATAGAATGAAATAAATGAATTAAATTTAATTAATTTAATAAATTAAATAAAATATACACTGCTAAGACGAAGATTGGCATCAATATCTATGATCATGTAATCATGGTGGAGGCTAGAAAATGTTACCAGCATTAAACTTAGTGAGATGTTGTATTCCTTCCAGATTGGTTGGCTGATGATTCCAAAGAAAAAAGGAGCTATATCGAAGAACAAACCAGCAGTGAAGAAAGGCCTCTTATGGTGGAATCTGCAGATACAGAAAAGAAATTAGTTCGTGTACAGTATATGTCTGATGGCAAAAGGTTAGTTTCCTGTGTAGATACAGCACTTGCGCAATTTATACCTTTGAATTATGTGTTTTGCTATTGCACAGATGGTTAATTTCCAGTACTGTCACTGGTACTTGTTGACTGATTTCGGCTTAATTTATATGAAATTTTCAATTTATTAAATTCATAGTTGTAGTTTGGAGGGCTTGTAATCCAGTCACATGTGAATTAAGACACAGTATCTATTATTTTATTTAATTTCATGTCAGTATACAGAACTTGTGGAAACACCATTGATTAGATTTGTATGCTAATTATGGATTATTGGTAGGAGTTATCACCCGTAATAAACACCTGCACTTTACAAAATATGTTGCTGGAATACTAAATGCCTTAGTACAAACCCTAGTAATGCCGCACTTCGATTATTGTGACGTTCTGTTAAGTGACCTAAGTTCTGAACTGTCAGTCAAGTTACAGCGAGTTCAGAATATGTGCGTCAGATACGTGTGCAACATCCGACGATATGACCACATATCACCGTCCTTCGCAAGTCTCTCGTGGCTCCGACTTAAAGAACGTAGAACTTTACACTCTTTGTCTTTACTCTTTCGAATTCTGCACACCTCAACACCAATACCTCTTCATAGAACATCTTGTTATTCATCATCTTTTACAGTATCCACCTCGCGTCAGTGGAATTCCTTGTCACAAAGTATCAGGGGCTGCAAGACAATAAACACCTTTAAAAACAGCTTAAAAGATAACCTTATTAGCATTTCACTCCAATCATACTGATTTAAACTATCACTGACTACATTGTTACTCCTTCCTTTAGACATCATCCTGATAGTGCTGTATTTTCAAAAATTGTCTCATAATAATCTCTTTCTATTATCTGATATTATTATTTGAAATATATTAATATTCTATGTATTTTAGCTTAATTCTGCTACACAGCTTATTTCAGTGTTTAATTAATAGTTCATAGTATTTTGTTGTTTAATTCGTAAATAACTTGTATACATGTAACTCCCATCTAAATCAAATTGTTGAATTCTTTTTAAGTTCATGCATATGTGTATATATTTTTTGCTGGTTGAGTGGAAGAGAAGGCCTTACGGCCTTAACTCTGCCAGCTAAAATAAATCATTATTATTATTATTATTATTATTATTATTATTATTATTATTATTATTATTATTATTATTATTATTATTATTAAATGCACGTACCTGCTGTTGCTATCGTGTGCTAGTGTGTAAAAAAGTCAATCACAATCAATCAAATGCCAAAGTCAATAGTTCTATATTAGCAACAAATTTACAGGATACAGAAATTTATTTTTATACAACTGGAATAGCTTGTTACTTCAACAATCCTTATACTCACATTTCACTTCATGTGATCTCCGATAGCAAGTTCATCTTCACATCTCTAACAGTACTTTTGTTTAGTGGTTAACATAATGAATGACTTTACACTGATAGTCATAGAGCAGTTATATGGATTGATGTGTAGGTCAGCAATATTTTACATTCTCATGCATGTTTAGGTGTTATAGTGATGCATAATCTTTGACGATTTCGTACTGACACTTGGAGACCTGCGATAGCTACTCTGCAGTTTAATATTTAACGCTAAATAGATGCCAGGGATTATGTATGCTACCTCTGTTTTCTCTTTAATGTAATAGCTCACTTAATCTACTAATCATAGATTGAATTATAACATGAATGTTTACAAATTAAAAAAAATTACAATGGTTTAATTTCCTTAATTAATTGATTACTAGTGGACTTACTCGTGTTAATGATGTAAGATCTGTCCGGCTTACAGCTGTTTCAGTGCTTCACGCAACATCCTCAGAGCCTACTAGATCACGGCGTCATCTCGAACTTCTGTGCCTGTTAGGTGGGTGTGTTTTATTGTTGAAATGTGTTGAAGAGTTAAATTTCCTAGACATCACCATAGCAAAAATCGACAACAAACACACCTACAAAATATACAGAAAACTAACCACCACCACCACCACCACACACATACACAACACATCTAACCACCCCACACAACACAAACATGCTGCATTAGGGACAATGGTACACAGATTACTCAACATACCCATGAGCCAACAACACTACAATGAAGAAGTGAACACAATCAAATACATAGCACAAGAAAACGGATACAATCCAAACATAATAGACAACACCATATGGAAGACAAAACAAAAACTTAACAAACACAAAAACACGCAAAACACAACACAAACACAAGAAGTACATCACACTGACATATTAAAACAAAAGCACACATAAGATCGCATCTTCATTCAGAAAACAGAAATACAACATAGCATACAGAACAGAAAACACACTACAAAGACATCTCAACACACAAACAAATAAATACAACCACACAGGCGTATACTAACTCACATGTAATAGTTGCGACAGTTTCTACATTGGACAGACAGGCAGATCATTCCAAACACGCTACAAAGAACACATTAAAGCAATAACCAGAGGATACAATACATCTACATATGCCGATCACATAACTAATGCTAACCACACATACAATAACATAAATACGGACATGGAAATCCTACACATACAACCCCAGAACCAAAAACTCAACACACTAGAACAATACGAAATATACAAACACACTAAAACACACCCCGATCAAATTCTCAACACACAGATCAACTTCAGTACACACACACACTATTCGACTCCACTCTTCAACACATTTCAACAATAAAACACACCCACTTAACAGGCAGAGAAGTTCGAGATGACGCTGTAAGCCGGACAAGTCTTACATAATTAACACGAGTAAGTCCACTAGTAATCAATTAATTATATTCAAGTGTTAAAAGTAGTGTACGAAAGATTCAAAATGGGTTTAATTTCCATGCATGATGTCGTGTTCTTCTTTTAAATAATATATTATTTCATACTTGGAAACGTGCAATAGATAATCTCTTCTTACATATTGATTGCTAAATTCATGCCAACACTTATACAACTATGACAGTACTTTCTTTCGTCCTTTTACATAATAAATGCATTAACATTGAGAGTTATAGAGTAGTAGTAGCGACAGAATTGTTGGAAAACATTTTCCAAATTATTAGCAAATTTTACTTCATTCCCCTCGCGTCTTGTGGCCTCGTTATTTGAATAGAAATTGACGACTTTATTCCGAAACTTGGATATCTGCAATAGGGACTATCGTCTTCCATAATGATTGCGAAATTCATGACAGGATTTATACAAATGTGGCAAAACTTTAGTTTAGTTATTTGCCATCGTCCTAACTTTACACTAATAGTTACAGAAACTTATAAGCACTGATATATATCTTAATTACTTTTCAAATTCACAAAGGATTTAACGTATTCCCATGATTCGTTGGTGTTGTAGGGTCCAATTACCCTTGGGGACTTCACACTGGCAGTTGGACAGCTGCAGTCGGAGACACAGAGTGGAAAAAAAGCACAGAGAAAGCACAGTGAGTACAGAAAGACAGGAGAACGGAGAAAAAGAGCACACAAGGACACGGAGAGCACAGAGGGGGCAAAAAAAGAACACAGGGGAGGGAGAGAGAGAGAGAGAGACAGAGCAGAGAGACAAGGAGACAAGAGTTGTGACAGGGAGAGAATAGGGAGAAAGGTAGAGTACATAGGTGAAAGAAAAAGAACAGAGACGATAGGGAGAGCACAGAGAGGATAGGGAGAGAACAGAGAGGATAGGGAGAGCACAGAGAGGATAGGGAGAGAACAGAGACGATAGGGAGAGCACAGAGAGGATAGGGAGAGCACAGAGAGGATAGGGAGAGAACAGAGAGGATAGGGAGAGAACAGAGAGGATAGGGAGAGAACAGAGAGGATAGTGAAAGCACAGAGAAGATAGGGAGAGCACAGAGAGGACAGGGAGAGAACAGAGAGGATAGGGAGTGAACAGAGAGGATAGGGAGAGCACGGAGAGGATAGGGAGAGAACAGAGAAGATTGGGAGAGAACAGAGAGGATAGGAAAAGAAAAGAGAGGATAGGGAGAGCACAGAGAGGACGGGAGAGCACAGAGAGGATACGGAGAGAACAGAGAGGATACGGAGAGCACGGAGAGGATAGGGAGAGCACAGAGAGGACAGGGAGAGGATAGGGAGAGCACAGAGAGGATAGGGAGAGAACAGATGATAGGGAGAGCACGGAGAGGATAGGGAGAGAACAGAGAGGATAGGGAGACACCAGAGAGGATAGCGAGAGCACGGAGAGGATAGGGAGAGAACAGAGTGGAAAGGCAGAGCACGGAGAGGATAGGCAGAGCACAGAGAAGATAGGGAGAGCACGGAGAGGATAGGGAGAGCACAGAGAGGATAGGGACAGAACAGAGAGGATAGGGAGAGAACAGAGAGGATAGGGAGAGAACAGAGAGGATAGTGAAAGCACAGAGAAGATAGGGAGAGCACAGAGAGGACAGGAAGAGAACAGAGAGGATAGGGAGTGAACAGAGAGGATAGGGAGAGCACGGAGAGGATAGGGAGAGAACAGAGAAGATTGGGAGAGAACAGAGAGGATAGGAAAAGCAAAGAGAGGATACGGAGAGCACAGAGAGGACAGGGAGAGCACAGAGAGGATACGGAGAGAACAGAGAGGATACGGAGAGCACGGAGAGGATAGGAAGAGCACAGAGAGGACAGGGAGAGCACAGAGAGGATACGGAGAATATAGGGAGAGCACAGAGAGGATAGGGAGAGAACAGACGATAGGGAGAGCACGGAGAGGATAGGGAGAGAACAGAGAGGATAGGGAGACACCAGAGAGGATAGCGAGAGAACGGAGGGGATAGGGAGAGAACAGAGTGGATAGGGAGAGCACGGAGAGGATAGGCAGAGCACAGAGAAGATAGGGAGAGCACGGAGAGGATAGGGAGAGCACAGTGAGGATAGGGAGAGCATGGAGAGGATAGGGAGACCACAGAGAAGATAAGGAGAGCACACAGAGGATAATAAGAGCACAGAGAGGATAGGGAGAGTACAGAGAGGATAGGGAGAGCACGGAGAGGATAGGGAGAGAACAGAGAGGATAGGAAGAGAACAGAGAGGATAGGGAGACAACGGAGAGGATAGGGAGAGCACAGAGAAGATAGGGAGAGAACAGAGAGGATAGGGAGAGAACAGAGGATAGGGAGAGAACAGAGAGGATAGGGAGAGCACAGAGAGGATAGGGAGAGAAAAGAGAGGATAGGGAGACAACAGATGGGATAGGGAGAGAACAGAGAGGATAGGGAGGGCACGGAGAGGATAGGGAGAGAACAGAGTGGATAGGGAGAGCACAGAGAAGATAGGGAGAGGACAGAGAGGATAGGGAGAGAAGAGAGAGGATAGGGAGAGCACGGAGAGGATAGGGAGAGCCCGAAGAGGTTAGGGAGAGAACTGAGAGGTTAGAGAGAGCACGGTGAGGATAAGGAGAGCACAGAGAGGATAGGGAGAGGACAGAGAGGATAGGGAGAGCCCGGAGAGGATAGGGAGAGAACAGAGAGGATAGGGAGAGCACGTAGAGGATAGAGAGAGCACAGAGAGGACAGGGAGAGAACAGAGAGGATAGGGAGAGCAGGGAGAGGATAGGGAGATCACAGAGATGATACGGAGAGAACAGAGAGAATAGGGAGAGAACAGAGAGGACAGGGAGAGAACATAGAGTATAGGGAGAGCACAGAGAAGATAGGGAGTGAACAGAGAGGATAGGGAGAGGACAGAGATGACAGGGAGACAACAGAGAGAATAGCTTGAGAACAGAGGGGACATGGAGAGCACAGAGAGGATAGTGAGAGAACAGAGAGGATAGGGAGAGAACAGAGAGGACAGGGAGAGAACAGAGGGGACAGGAGGAGCACAGAGAGGGCAGGGAGACAGGAGAGGGTACGTGAGGAACACAGAGAGGATAGGGAGAGAACAGAGAGTACAGGGAGAGCACAGTGAGGATAGGGAGAGAACAGAGAGGACAGGAAGAGCACAGAGAGGACAGGAAGAGAACAGAGGCGACACGAGAGGCTCAGAGAGCACACGGAGAGTACAGAGATCACAGTGAGGATAGGGAGAGAACAGAGACGACAGGGAGATCACAGAGAGCATAGGGAGAGAACAGAGAGGACAGGGAGAGCACAGACAGGACATGGAGAGCACAGAGATGACAGGGAGATCACAGAGAGGATAGGGAGAAAACAGATAAGACAGGGAGAGCACAGACAGGACAGGGAGAGCACAGAGATTACAAGGAGATCACAGGGAGGATAGGGAGAGAACAGATAAAACAGGGAGAGCACAGACAGGACAGGGAGAGCACAGAGATGACAGGGAGATCACAGAGAGGATAGGGAGTGTAGAGAGAACAGAGGGGACATGGAGAGTGCAGAGGGGACAGGAGGAACACAGAGAAGACAGGGAGAGAACAGAGGGGACAGGAAGAGCACAGAGAGGACAGGGAGAGTATAGTGGGAAGAGGAGGAAGACAGAGAGGACAGGGAGAGAACAGAGGGGACAGGAAGAACCAGATAGGACAGGGAGAGAACAGAGGGGACAGGAGGACCACATAGAGGACAGGGAGAGAACAGAGGGGACAGGAGGAACACGGAGAGGACAGGGAGAGAACAGAGGGGACAGGAAGAGCGAAAGAGGACAGGGAGAGAACAGAGGAGACAGAAGGAGCACAGAGAGGTCAGGGATAGAACAGAGAGGACAGGGAGAGAACAGAGAGAATAGGGAGATCACAGAGAGTATATGGAGAGACCAGAGAGGACAGGGAGAACAAAGAGAGGACTGGGAGAGATCAGAGGGAACAGGAGGAGCACAGCGAAGACAGGGAGAGAACAGAGGGGACAGGAAGAGCATGGAGAGAACAGGGAGGGAAAGAGATATCGAGGATAGCACAGAGAGGACAGGGAATGTACAGTGGGAACAGGAAGAGAACAGAGATGACAGGGAGGGAACAAAGGAGACAGGAAGAGCACAGAGGGAACAGGAGGAGCACAGAGAGGATAGGAAGAGAACAGAGAGGACAGGAGGAGCACATAGAGAATAGAGGGGTCAGAAAGCGCATAGAGAGGACAGGGAGAGATCAGAGATAACGAGGACAGCACAGAGAAACAGGGAGAAAACAGGGGGACAGGGAGAGCACAGATAGGACAGCGAGATATCAGAGAGGATAGGGAGAGAAGAGAGGATAGGGAGATCACAGAGAGGGTAGGGAGACACCAGAGATGACAGGGACCGAAAAGAGAGGACAGGGAGAGAACAGAGGGGACAGGAGCGCATAGAGGACAGAAAGAGAACAGAGGGACAGAAGGACCACAGAGAGGACAGAAAGAGAACAGAGGGGACAGAAGGTGCACAGAGAGGACAGGAAGAGAACAGAGGGGACAGAATGACCACAGAGAGGACAGAGAGAGAACAGAGGGGACAGAAGGAGCACAGAGAGGACAGGAAGAGAACAGAGGGGACCGAAGGAGCACAGAGAGGACAGAGAGAGAACAGAGGGGACAGGAGGAACACATAGAAGACAGGAAGAGAACAGAGGGGACAGGAAGAGCCAAAGAGGACAGGGAGAGTGCAGAGGGGACAGGAGGAACACAGAGAGGACATGGAGAGAAAAGAGGGGTCAGGAGGAGCATCCAGAGGACATGGAGAGAACAGAGTGGACAGGAGGAGCACAATGAAGGCAGGGAGAGAACAGAGGGTACAGGAGGAGCACAGAGAGGACAGACTGGGATCAATGGGGACAGGAGGAGCAGAGAGAGGTCTGGGAGAGGACAGAAGGGACAGGAGGAGCAAAGAGAGGACAGACAGGGAACAGTGGGGACAGGAAGAGCAGAGAGAGGTCAGGGAGAGAACAGAGAGGTCAGGAGGAACACAGAGAGGACAGGGAGAGAACAGAGGGGACAGGAATAGAAAAGAGGGGAGAGGAGGAACACATAGAGGACAGGGAGAGAACAGAGGGTACAGGAGAAACACATAGAGGACAGGGTGAGAACAGAGGAGACAGGAGGAACACATAGTAGACAGGGAGAGAACAGAGGGGACAGGAAGAGAACAGAGGGGCCAGGAGGAACACATAGTGGACAGGGAGAGAACAGAGTGTAGAGGAGAGAGAGAGCACAGAGAGGACAGGTGGAAAACAGAGGTGACATGAGGAGCACAGAGGGGAATGGAACAGCACATAGAGGACAGGGAGAGAGCAGAGGGTACTGGGAGAGAACAGAGGTGACATGAGGAGAACATAGTGGAGAGGGAGAAAACAGAGGGGACAGGAGGAACACATAGAGGACTGGGAGAGAACAGATTTGACAGGAAGAGCACAGGGAGTACAGGGATAGAACAGAGGGGACTGGAAGAGGACAGAGAGGACAGGGAGTGAACAGAGGGGACAGGAGGAACAAATAGTGGACATGGAGAGAACAGAGGGGACAGCGAGAAGCACAGAGAGAACAGGGAGAGAACAGAGGGGACAGGAAGAGAACAGAGGGAACAGGAAGATCACAGAGAAGACAGGGAGAGAACAGAGGGGACAGTTGGAGCACAGAGAGGACACGGAGAGAACAGAGATGATAGGGAGAGCAAAGAGAGGACAGTGAGAGAACACAGTGGACAGGAAGAGCACAGAGAGGACAAGGAGAGAACAGAGGGGATAAGAAGAGCACGGAGAGGACAGTAAGAGTACAGAGGGATCAGGGAGAGAATAGGGAGAGCACAGAGAGGTTAGGGAGAGTACAGAGAGGATAGGGAGAGAACAGAGAGTACTTGGAGAGACCAGAGAGGACAGGGAGAGATCAGTTGGGACAGGAGGAGCACATAGAGAGCTGGGAGAGAAAGTGCACAGAGAGGACAGGGAGAGAACAGAAGGGACAGGAAGAGCGCAGAGAGGACAGAGAGAGCAGAGGGGAAAGGAGGAACACAGAGAGGACAGGAAGAGACCAGGGGGGACAGGAAGAGCACAGAGTGAACAGGGAGGAAACAGAGGGGTCAGGGAGAGAACAGAGGGGACAGGAGGAACACATAGAGGTCTGGGAGGGAACAGAGGGGATAGGAAGAGCACAGAGAGTTCAGGGAGAGGGGAGGGAGAGCACAGAGACGACTGTGAGAGGACAGAGGGGACAGGAGGAACACATAGAGGACAGGGAGAGAACGGAGGTTACAGGAAGAGCACAGTGAGGACAGGGAGTGAACAGAGGGGACAGGAGGAGCACAGAGAGGACATGGAGAGAACAGAAGGAACAGGAAGAGCACAAAGGGGACAGGGAGAGAACAGAGTGGACAGAGAGAGCACAGAGAGGACATGGAGAGCATGGAGAGGACAGGGAGAGATCAGAGGGGACAGGAAGACCTCAGAGAGGACAGGGAGGGAACAGAGTGGACAGGGAAATCTCAGAGAACAGGGAGAGAACAGAGAGGACAGTGAAATCACAGAGAGGACAGGGAGAGCTCAGAGAGGACAGTGAGGGAACAGAGGGTATAGGGAGAGCACAGAGAAGTCAGGGAGAGATCAGGGTGGACAGGGAGAGAGCAGTGAGGTCAAGGAGAGTACAGAGGGGACAGGGAGAGAGCAGTTGAGACAGGCAGTGCACAGAGAGGACAGGAAGAGAGTAGAGGTGACATGAAGAGCACAGGGAGGACAGGAAGAGCACAGAGGGGACAGGAAGAGCACAGAGAGTACAGGGAGAGAAGAGAAGTGACAGGAAAAGCACAGGGGGGACAGGATGAGCACAGAGGGGACACGGAGAGAATAGAGGTGACAGGAAGAGCACAGAGGGGACAGGGAGAGAATAGTGATGACAGGAAGAGCACAGGGAGGACAGGAAGAGCACAGAGGTGTCAAGGAGAGAATAGAGGTGAGAGGAAGAGCACAGGGGGGACAGGAAGAGCACAGAGGGTACAGGGAGAGGATAGAGGTGACAGAAAGAGCACAGGGGGAACAGGAAGAGCACAGAGGTGACAGGGAGAGCAGGGAGGGGACAGGGAGAGAATAGAGGTGACAGGAAGAGCACAGAGGCGACAGGGAGGTAATAGAGGTGACAGGAAGAGCACAGATGGGACAGGGAGAGAATAGAGGTGACAGGAAGAGCACAGAGATTACAGGGAGAGAATAGAGGTGACAGGAAGAGCACTGGAGGGACAGGAAGAGCACAGAGAGGACAGGGAGAGAATAGAGGTGACAGGAAGAGCACAGGGGGGGCAAGGACGAGCACAGATTGGACAGGGAGAGAATAGAGGTGACAGGAAGAGCACAGAGGGGACAGGGAGAGAATAGAGGTGACAGGAAGAGCACAGGGGGTAGAGGAAAAGCACAGAGGGGACAGAGAGAGAATAGATGTGACAGGAAGAGCAAAGGAGGGACAGGAAATGCACAGAGGGGACAGGGAGAGAAGAGATGGTGACAGGAAGAGCACAGAGGGGACAATGAGAGAATAGAGGTGACAGGAAGAGCACAGGGGGGACAGGAAGAGCACAGAGGGGACAGGGAGAGAATAGAGTTGACAGGAAAAGCACAGGGGCGACAGGAAGAGCACAGAGGGGACAGGGAGAGAATAGAGGTGACAGGAAGAACACAGAGGAGACAGGTAGAGATTAGAGGTTACAGGAAGAGCATAGAGGGGACAGGGAGAGAATAGAGGTGACAGGAAGAGCACAGAGGGGACTGGGAGAGAATAGAGGTGACAGAAAGAGCACAGAGCTGACAGGGAGAGTATAGAGGTGACAAGAAGAGCACAGAGGGGACAGGGAAAGAATAGAGGTGACAGGAAAAGCACAGAGGGGACTGGGAGAGAATAGTGGTGACAGGAAGAGCACCGAGGGGACAGGAAGAGCACAGAGGGGTCAAGGAGAGAATAGAGGTGAGAGGATGAGCACAGGGGGGACAGGGATAGGATAGAGGTTACAGGAAGAGCACAGGGGGAACAGGAGGAGCACAGAGGGGACAGGTAGAGCAGAGAGGAGACAGCGAGATATCAGAGAGGATAGGGAGAGAACAGAGAGGATAGAGAGATCACAGAGAGTGTAGGGGGACACCAGAGAGGACGGGGAGCGAAAAGAGAGGACAGGGAGAGAACAGAGGGGACAGGAGCGCAGAGAGGACAGGAAGAGAACAGAGGGGTCAGAAGGACCACAGAGTGGACAGAGAGAGAACAGAGGGGACAGAAGGAGCACAGAGAGGACTTACAGGGAACAGTGGGACAGGAAGAGCAGAGAGAGGTCAGGGAGAGAACAGAGAGGTCAGGAGGAACACAGAGAGGACAGGGAGAGAACAGAGGGGACAGGAATAGAAAAGAGGGGAGAGGAAGAACACATAGAGGACAGGGAGAGAACAGAGGGTACAGGAGAAACACATAGAGGACAGGGTGAGAACAGAGGGTACAGGAGGAACACATAGTAGACAGGGAGAGAACAGAGGGGACAGGGAGAGAACAGAGGGGCCAGGAGGAACACATAGTGGACAGGGAGAGAACAGAGGGTAGAGGAGAGACACATAAGGAGAGAGAGAGCACAGAGAGGACAGGTGGAAAACAGAGGTGACATGAGGAGCACAGAGGGGAATGTAAGAGCACATAGAGGACAGGGAGAGAACAGAAGGTACAGGGAGAGAAAAGAGGTGACACGAGGAGGACATAGTGGAGAGGGAGAGAACAGAGGGGACAGGAGGAACACATAGAGGACTAGGAGAGAACAGATTGGACAGGAAGAGAACAGAGGGGACAGGAGGAACACATAGAGGACTGGGAGAGAACAGATTGGACAGGAAGAGCAAAGGGAGGACAGGGAGAGAGCAGAGGGGACTGGAAGAGCACAGAGAGGACAGGGAGTGAACAGAGGGGACAGGAGGAACAAATAGTGGACATGGAGAGAACAGAGGGGACAGCGAGAAGCACAGAGAGTAGAGGGAGACAACAGAGGGGACAGGAAGAGAACAGAGGGAACAGGAAGAGAACAGAGGGAACAGGAAGATCACAGAGAAGACAGGGAGAGAACAGAGGGGACAGTTGGAGCACAGAGAGGACACGGAGAGAACAGAGATGATAGGGAGAGCAAAGAGAGGACAGTGAGAGAACACAGTGGACAGGAAGAGCACAGAGAGGACAAGGAGAGAACAGAGGGGACAAGAAGAGCACGGAGAGGACAGTAAGAGTACAGAGGGATCAGGGAGAGAATAGGGAGAGCACAGAGAGAATAGGGAGAGTACAGAGAGGATAGGGAGAGAACAGAGTGTACTTGGAGGGACCAGAGAGGACAGGGAGAGATTAGATGGGAAAGGAGGAGCACATGGAGAGCTGGGAGAGATCGGAAGGGAGAGAAAGTGCACACAGACGACAGGGAGAGAACAGAAGGGACAGGAAGAGCACAGAGAGGACAGAGAGAGCAGAGGGGAAAGGAGGAACACAGAGAGGACAGGGAGAGACCAGAGGGGACAGGTAGAGCACAGAGAGAACAGGAAGGAAACAGAGGGGTCAGGGAGAGTACAGAGGGGACAGGAGGAACACAAAGAGGTCTGGGAGGGAACTGAGGGGATAGCAAGAGCACAGAGAGTTCAGGGAGAGGAGAGGGAGAGCACAGAGACGACAGTGAGAAGACAGAGGGGACAGGAGGAACACATAGAGAACAGGGAGAGAACGGAGGTTACAGGAAGAGCACAGTGAGGACAGGGAGTGAACAGAGGGGAAAGAAGGCGAACAGAGAGGACATGGAGAGAACAGAAGGAACAGGAAGAGCACAAAGGGGACAGGGAGAGAACAGAGTTGACAGAGAGAGCACAGATAGGACATGGAGAGGACAGGAGGAGAACAGAGGGGACAGGAAGACGACAGAGAGGACAGGGAGGGAAGAGAGTGGACAGGGAAAGCTCAGAGAACAGGGAGAGAAGACAGAGGCCAGTGAAATCACACAGAGGACAGGGAGAGCACAGAGAGGACAGGGAGCGAACAGAGAGGTCAGGGAGAGAACAGAGGGTATACGGAGAACACAGAGAAGTCAGGGAGAGAACAGAGGGGACAGGGAGAGAGCAGTGAGGTCAGGAGAGTACAGAGGGGACAGGGACAGAGCAGTTACGACAGTGAGTGCACAGAGAGGACAGGGAGAGAGTAGAGGTGACATGAAGAGCACAGGGAGGACAGGAAGAGCACAGAGGGGACAGGAAGAGCACAGAGAGTACAGGGGGATAAGAGAAGTGACAGGAAAAGCACAGGGGGGACAGGATGAGCACAGAGGGGACACGTAGACAATAGGGGTGACAGGAAGAGCACAGAGGGGACAGGGAGAGAATAGTGGTGACAGGAAGAGCACAGGGGGGACAGGAAGAGCACAGAGGTGTCAAGGAGAGAATAGAGGTGACAGGAAGAGCACAGAGGGGACAGGGAGGGCAGAGAGGGGACAGGGAGAGAATAGAGGTGATTGGAAGAGCACAGAGGGTACAGGGAGGGAATAGTGGTGACAGGAAGAGCACAGTGGGGACAGGAAGAGCACAGAGGTGTCAAGGAGAGAATAGAGGTGACAGGAAGAGCACAGAGGGGACAGGGAGAGCAGGGAGGGGACAGGGAGAGAATAGAGGTGATTGGAAGAGCACAGAGGGTACAGGGAGGGAATAGAGGTGACAGGAAGAGCACAGAGGGGACAGGGAGAGAATAGTGGTGACAGGGAGAGCACAGAGATTACAGGGAGAGAATAGAGGTGACAGGAAGAGCACAGGGGGGACAGGAAGAGCACAGAGAGGACAGGGAGAGAATAGAGGTGACAGGAAGAGCACGGGGGGGGAAGGAGGAGCACAGATTGGACAGGGAAAGTATAGAGATGACAGGAAGAGCAGAGAGGGGACAGGGAGAGATTAGAGGTGACAGGAAGAGCATAGAGGGGACAGGGGGAGAATAAAGGTGACAGGAAGAGCACAGAGGGGACAGGGAGAGATTAGAGGTGACAAGAAGAGAACAGAGGTGACAGGGAAAGAATAGAGGTGACAGGAAGAGCACAGAGGGGACAGGGAGAGATTAGAGGTGACAGGAAGAGCACAGAGGGGACAGGGAGAGAATAGAGGTGACAAGAAGAGCACAGAGGTGACAGGGAAAGAATAGAGGTGTCAGCAGGAGCACACAGGGGACACGGAGAGAATAGAGGTGACAGGAAGAGCACAGGGGGAACAGGAAGAGCACAGGGGTGACAGGAAGAGCACAGAGGGGACAGGGAGAAAATACAGGTGACAGGAAGAGCACAGAGGGGACAGGGAGAGATTAGAGGTGACAGGAAGAGCGTAGAGGGGACAGGGAGAGAATAAAGGTAACAGGAAGAGCACAGAGGGGACAGGGAGAGATTAGAGGTCACAGGAAGAGCACAGAGGGGACAGGGAGAGAATCGAGGTGACAAGAAGAGCACAGAGTTGACAGGGAAAGAATAGAGGTGTCAGCAGGAGCACACAGGGGACAAGGAGAGAATATAGGTGACAGGAAGAGCACAGAGGGGACAGGGAGAGAATATAGGTGACAGGAAGAGCACACAGGGACAGAGAGAGAATAGAGGTGACAGGAAGAGCACAGGGGGGACAGGAAGAGAATAGAGGTGACAGGAAGAGCACAGAGGGGACAGGGAGAGAATTGAGGTGACAGGAAGAGCAAAGGGGGGACAGGAAGAGCACAGAGGGGACAGGGAGAGAATAGAGGTGACAGGAAGAGCACAGGGGGGACAGGAAGAGCACAGAGGGGACAGGGAAAGAATAGACGTGACAGGAAGAGCACAGGGGTGACAGGAAGAGCACAGAGGGACAGGGAAAGAATAGACGTGACATGAAGAGCACAGGGAGGACAGGAAGAGCACAGAGGGGACAGGAAGAGCACAGAGAGTACAGGGGGATAAGAGAAGTGACAGGAAAAACACAGGGGGGACAGGATGAGCACAGAGGGGACACGTAGACAATAGGGGTGACAGGAAGAGCACAGAGGGGACAGGGAGAGAATAGTGGTGACAGGAAGAGCACAGGGGGGACAGGAAGAGCACAGAGGTGTCAAGGAGAGAATAGAGGTGACAGGAAGAGCACAGAGGGGACAGGGAGGGCAGAGAGGGGACAGGGAGAGAATAGAGGTGATTGGAAGAGCACAGAGGGTACAGGGAGGGAATAGAGGTGACAGGAAGAGCACAGAGGGGACAGGGAGAGCACAGAGATTACAGGGAGAGAATAGAGGTGACAGGAAGAGCACAGAGAGGACAGGGAGAGAATAGAGGTGACAGGACGAGTACAGGGGGGGGAGGAGGAGCACAGATTGGACAGGGAAAGTATAGAGGTGACAGGAAGAGCACAGAGGGGACAGGGAGAGATTAGAGGTGACAGGAAGAGCATAGAGGGGACAGGGGGAGAATAAAGGTGACAGGAAGAGCACAGAGGGGACAGGGAGAGATTAGAGGTGACAAGAAGAGAACAGAGGTGACAGGGAAAGAATAGAGGTGACAGGAAGAGCACAGAGGGGACAGGGAGAGATTAGAGGTGACAGGAAGAGCACAGAGGGGACTGGGTGAGAATAGAGGTGACAAGAAGAGCACAGAGGTGACAGGGAAAGAATAGAGGTGTCAGCAGGAGCACACAGGGGACACGGAGAGAATAGAGGTGACAGGAAGAGCACAGGGGGAACAGGATGAGCACAGGGGTGACAGGAAGAGCACAGAGGGGACAGGGAGAATATACAGGTGACATGAAGAGCACAGAGGGGTCAGGGAGAGATTAGAGGTGACAGGAAGAGCATAGAGGGGACAGGGAGAGAATAAAGGTGACAGGAAGAGCACAGAGGGGACAGGGAGAGATTAGAGGTCACAGGAAGAGCACAGAGGGACAGGGAGAGAATAGAGGTGACAAGAAGAGCACAGAGTTGACAGGGAAAGAATAGAAGTGTCAGCAGGAGCACAGAGGGGACAGGGAGAGAATATAGGTGACAGGAAGAGCACAGAGGGGACAGGGAGAGAATATAGGTGACAGGAAGAGCACACAGGGACAGAGAGAGAATAGAGGTGACAGGAAGAGCACAGGGGGAACAGGAAGAGAATAGAGGTGACAGGAAGAGCACAGAGGGCACAGGCATAGAATAGAGATGACAGGAAGAGCACAGATGGGACAGGGAGAGAATTGAGGTGACAGGAAGAGCAAAGGGGGGACAGGAAGAGCACAGAGGGGACAGGGAGAGAATAGAGGTGACAGGAAGAGCACAGGGGGGACAGGAAGAGCACAGAGGGGACAGGGAAAGAATAGACGTGACAGGAAGAGCACAGGTGTGACAGGAAGAGCACAGAGGGACAGGGAAAGAATAGACGTGACATGAAGAGCACAGGGAGGACAGGAAGAGCACAGAGGGGACAGGAAGAGCACAGAGAGTACAGGGGGATAAGAGAAGTGACAGGAAAAGCACAGGAGGGACAGGATGAGCACAGAGGGGACACGTAGACAATAGAGGTGACAGGAAGAGCACAGAGGGGACAGGGAGAGAATAGTGGTGACAGGAAGAGCACAGGGGGGACAAGAAGAGCACAGAGGTGTCAAGGAGAGAATAGAGGTGACAGGAAGAGCACAGAGGGGACAGGGAGAGCAGAGAGGGGACAGGGAGAGAATAGAGGTGATTGGAAGTGCACAGAGTGTACAGGGAGGGAATAGAGGTGACAGGAAGAGCACAGAGGGGACAGGGAGAGAATAGTGGTGACAGGGAGAGCACAGAGATTACAGGGAGAGAATAGAGGTGACAGGAAGAGCACAGGGGGGACAGGAAGAGCACAGAGAGGACAGGGAGAGAATAGAGGTGACAGGAGGAGTACAGGGGGGGAAGGAGGAGCACAGATTGGACAGGGAAAGTATAGAGGTGACAGGAAGAGCACAGAGGGGACAGGGAGAGATTAGAGGTGACAGGAAGAGCATAGAGGGGACAGGGGGAGAATAAAGGTGACAGGAAAAGCACAGAGGGTACAGGGAGAGATTAGAGGTGACAAGAAGAGAACAGAGGTGACAGGGAAAGAATAGAGGTGACAGGAAGAGCACAGAGGGGACAGGGAGAGATTAGAATTGACAGGAAGAGCACAGAGGGGACAGGGAGAGAATAGAGGTGACAAGAAGAGCACAGAGGTGACAGGGAAAGAATAGAGGTGTCAGCAGGAGCACACAGGGGACACGGAGAGAATAGAGGTGACAGGAAGAGCACAGGGTGAACAGGAAGAGCACAGGGGTGACAGGAAGAGCACAGAGGGGACAGGGAGAAAATACATGTGACAGGAAGAGCACAGAGGGGACAGGGAGAGATTAGAGGTGACAGGAAGAGCATAGAGGGGACAGGGAGAGAATAAAGGTGACAGGAAGAGCACTGAGGGGACAGGGAGAGATTAGAGGTCACAGGAAGAGCACAGACGGGACAGGGAGAGAATAGAGGTGACAAGAAGAGCACAGAGTTGACAGGGAGAGAATAGAGGTGACAGGAAGAGCAAAGGGGGGACAGGAAGAGCACAGAGGGGACAGGGAGAGAATAGAGGTGACAGGAAGAGCACAGGGGGGACAGGAGGAGAACAGAGGGGACAGGGAAAGAATAGACGTGACAGGAAGAGCACAGGGGTGACAGGAAGAGCACAGAGGGACAGGGAAAGAATAGACGTGACATGAAGAGCACAGGGAGGACTGGAAGAGCACAGAGTGGACAGGGAGAGAATAGAGGTGACAGAAGAGCACAGAGGTGGCAGGGAGAGAATAGAGGTGACAGGAAGAGCACAGAGGGGACAGGAAGGGCACAGAGGGGAAAGGAAGGGCACAGAGGGGAAAGGGAGAGAATAGAGGTGACAGGAAGAGCACAGGGAGTTCAGGAAGAGCACAGAGGGGACAGGGAGAGAATAGAGGTGACAGGAAGAGCACAGGGAGGACAGGAAGACCACAGAGGGGACAGGGAGAGAATAGAGGTGACAGGAAGAGCACAGGGGTGACAGGAAGAGCACAGAGGTGACAGGGAGAGAATAGAGGTGACAGCAGGAGCACAGAGGGGAAAGGGAGAGAATAGAAGTGACATGAAAGGCACAGAGGGACAGGGAGAGAATAGAGATGACAGGAAGAGCACAGAGGCGACAGGGAGATAATAGAGGTGCAAGGAAGAGCAGAGAGGGGACAGGGAGAGAATAGAGGCGACAGGAAGAGCACAGAGGGGACAGGGGGAGAAAAGAGGTCACAGGAAAAGCACAGACGGGACAGGGAGAGAATAGAGGTGACAGTAAGAGCACAGGGGGGACAGGGAGAGAATAGAAGTGACATGAAGAGCACAGAGGGGACAGGGAGAGAATAGAGGTGACAGGAAGAGCACAGAGGTGACACGGAGAGAATAGAGGTGACAGGGAGAGCACAGAGGGGACATGGAGAGAATAGAGGTGACAGGAAGAGCACAGAGGGGGCAGGGAGAGAATAGAGGAGATAGGAAGTGCACAGGGGGGACAGGAAGAGCTCAGGGGGGATAGGAAGAGCACAGAGGGGACAGGGAGAGAATAGAGGTGACAGGAAGAGCACAGGGAGGACAGGAAGAGAATAGTGGTGACAGGAATAGCACAGAGGGGACAGGGATAGAATAGGGGTGTCAGGATGAGCACAGAGGGGACAGGGAGAGAATAGAGGTGACAGGAAGAGCACAGAGGGGACAGGGAGAGAATAGAGGTGACAGGAAAAGCACAGAGGGGAAAGGGAGGGAATAGAGGTGACAGGAAGATCACAGGGTTCACAGGAAGAGCAGAGAGGGGACAGGGAGAGAATAGAGGTGACAGGAAGAGCACAGGGGTGACAGGAAGAGCACAGGTGGGACAGGAAAAGCACAGACGGGACAGGGAGGGAATAGAGGTGACAGGAAGAGTACAGGGGGGACAGGAAGAGCACAGGGGGGACAGGGAGAGATAGGAGTTGACAGGAAGAGCACAGAGGAGGCAGGGAGAAAACAGAGGAGACAGGAAGAGCACAGAGGAGGCAGGGAGAAACAGAGGAGACAGGAAGAGCACAGAGGAGGCAGGGAGAAAACAGAGTAGACAGGGAGAGTACAAAGGGAACAGAGAGAGGACAGAGGAGATAGGGAGACCAGAGACGGGACAGGGAGATCACACAGGGTATAGAGAAGATGCAGATGGAACAGGAAAAGCTAAGAGGGGACAGAGAGATTACAGAGAGGTTTGGGGGATCTCAAACTCGACAGTGAGGGTACATAGTTAAGAGGGAGAGCACAGAGAGGATATGGACAGAACAGATAAGACAGGGAGACCACAGACAGGGAGATCACAGAGTAGATAGGGAGATTATAGAGAGTACAGGGAGAGCACAGTGAGGATAGGGAGAGAACAAGGAGGACAGGAAGAGCACAGAGAGGACAGTGAGAGAACAGTGGGGACAGGAGAGGCTCAGAGAGGACAGGGAGAGTACAGAGATGACTGGGAGATAACAGTGAGGATAGAGAGAGAACAGAGATGACAGGGAGATCACAGAGAGGATAGGGAGAGAACAGAGAGGACAGGGAGAGCACAGACAGGACAGGGAGAGCACAGAGATGACAGGGAGATCAGAGAGAGGATAGGAAGAAAACAGATAAGACAGGGAGAGCACAGAGAGGACAGGGAGAGCACAGAGATTACAAGGAGATCACAGGGAGGATATGGAGAGAACAAATAAGACAGGGAGAGCACAGACAGGACAGGGAGAGCAGAGAGATGACAGGGAGATCATAGAGAAGATAGGGAGAGTAGAGATAACAGAGGGGAAATAGAGAGTGCAGAGGGGACAGGAGGAACACAGAGATGACAGGGAGAGAACAGAGGGGACAGGAAGAGCACAGAGAGGACAGGGAGAGTATAGAGGGAAGAGGAGGAAGACAGAGAGGACAGGGAGAGAACAGAGGGGACAGGAAGAACCAGATAGGACAGGGAGAGAACAGAGGGGACAGGAAAAGCGAGAGAGGACAGGGAGAGAAGAGAGGGGACAGAAGGAGCACAGAGAGGTCAGGGATAGAACAGAGAGGACAAGGAGAGAACAGAGAGAATAGGGAGATCACAAGAGTATATGGAGATACCAGAGAGGACAGGGTGAACAAAGAGAGGACTGGGAGAGATCAGAGGGAACAGGAGAAGCACAGAGAAGACAGGGAGAGAACAGAGGGGACAGGAAGAGCATAGAGAGAAAAAGGAGGGAACAGAGATATCGAGGATAGCACAGAGAGGACAGGAAATATACAGTTGGAACAGGAAGAGAACAGAGATGACAGGAAGAGCACACAGAGAACAGGGAGAGAAAAGAGGGAACAGCAGGAGCACAGAGAGGAAAGGAAGAGAACAGAGGTGACAGAAAGAGCACAGAGGGGACAGGGAGAGAATAGAGGTGACAGGAAGAGCACAGAGGGGACAGGGAGAGAATAGAGGTGACGGGAAGAGCACAGAGGGGACAGGGAGAGATTAGAGGTGACAGGAAGAGCACAGGGGGGACAGGAAGAGCACAGAGAGGTCAGGAAGAGAATAGAGGTGACAGGAAGAGCACAGGTATGACAGGAAGAGCACAGAGGGGACAGGGATAGAATAGAGGTGACGGGAAGGGCACAGGGGGGACAGGAAGAGCACAGAGGGGACAGGGAGAGAATTGAGGTGACAGGAAGAGCACAGGGGGGACATGAAGAGCACAGAGGGTCCAGGGAGGGAATAGAGGTGACAGGAAGAGCACAGGGGGGACATGAAGAGCACAGAGGGGACAAGGAGAGAATAGAGGTGACAGGAAGAGCACAGTTGGGACAGGAAGAGCACAGAGGGGACAGGGAGAGAAAAGAGGTGACAGGAAGAGCACAGGGGGGACAGGAAGAGCACAGAGGGGACAGGGAGAGAATAGAGGTGACAGGAAGAGCACAAGGGCGACAGGAAGACCACAGAGGGGACAGGGATAGATTAGAAATGACAGGAGGAGCACAGAGGGGACAGGGAGGGAATAGAGGTGACAGGAAGAGCACAGAGGGGACAGGGAGAGAATTGAGGTGACAGGAAGAGCACAGAGGGTACAGGGAGAGAATAGAGGTGACAGGAAGAGCACAGAGGGGACAGGGAGAGAATAGAGGAGATAGGAAGTGCACAGAGGGGACAGGGAGATTGTAGAGGTGACAGGAAGAGCACAAGGGGGACAGGAAGAGCGCAGAGGGGACAGGGAGAGAATATAGGTGACAGGAAGTGCACAGGGGAGACAGGAAGAGCACAGAGGGGACAGGGAGAGAATAGAAATGACAGGAGGAGCAGAGAGGGGACAGGGAGAGAATAGAGGTGACAGGAAGAGCACAGAGGGGACAGGGAGAGGATAGAGGTGACAGGAAGAGCACAGAAGGAACAGGAAGAGCACAGAGGGGACAGGGAGAGCTGTGAGGGGACAGGGAGAGAATAGAGTTGACAGGAAGAGCACAGAGGGGTCAGGGAGGGAATATAGGTGACAGGAAGAGCACAGAGGGGACAGGGAGAGAATAGAGGTGACAGGAAGAGCACAGAGATTAGAGGGAGAGAATAGAGGTGACAGGAAGAGCACAGGGGGGACAGGAAGAGCACAGAGGGGACAGGGAGAGAATAGAGGTGACAGGAAGAGCACAGGGGGGCAAGGAAGAGCACAGAATGGACAGGGAGAGTATAGAGGTGACAGGAAGAGCACAGAGGGGACAGGGAGAGAATAGAGGTGACAGGAAGAGCACAAGGGCGACAGGAAGACCACAGAGGGGACAGGGAGAGATTAGAAATGACAGGAGGAGCACAGAGGGGACAGGGAGGGAATAGAGGTGACAGGAAGAGCACAGAGGTGACAGGGAGAGAATTGAGGTGACAGGAAGAGCACAGAGGGTACAGGGAGAGAATAGAGGTGACAGGAAGAGCACAGAGGGGACAGGGAGAGAATAGAGGAGATAGGAAGTCACAGAGGGGACAGGGAGATTGTAGAGGTGACAGGAAGAGCACAAGGGGGACAGGAAGAGCGCAGAGGGGACAGGGAGAGAACATAGGTGACAGGAAGTGCACAGGGGGGACAGGAAGAGCACAGAGGGGACAGGGAGAGAATAGAAATGACAGGAGGAGCAGAGAGGGGACAGGGAGAGAATAGAGGTGACAGGAAGAGCACAGAGGGGACAGGGAGAGGATAGAGGTGACAGGAAGAGCACAGAAGGAACAGGAAGAGCACAGAGGGGACAGGGAGAGCTGAGAGGGGACAGGGAGAGAATAGAGTTGACAGGAAGAGCACAGAGGGGTCAGGGAAGGAATAGAGGTGACAGGAAGAGCACAGAGGGGACAGGGAGAGAATAGAGGTGACAGGAAGAGCACAGAGATTAGAGGGAGAGAATAGAGGTGGCAGGAAGAGCACAGGGGGGACAGGAAGAGCACAGAGGGGACAGGGAGAGAATAGAGGTGACAGGAAGAGCACAGGGGGGCAAGGAAGAGCACAGAATGGACAGGGAGAGTATAGAGGTGACAGGAAGAGCACAGAGGGGACAGGGAGAAAATAGAGGTGACAGGAAGAGCACAGAGGGAACAGGGAGAGAATAGAGGTGACAGGAACAGCACAGTAGGGACAGGGAGAGAATAGAGGTGACAGGAAGAGCACAGATGGGACAGGGAGAGAATAGTGGTGACAGGAAGAGCTCAGAGGAGACAGGGAGAGAATACAGGTGACAGGAAGAGCACAGAATGGACAGGGAGAGAATAGAGGTGACAGGAAGAGCACAGAGGGGACAAGAAGAGAATAGGGGTGACAGGAAGAGCACAGGGGGGAGGCGAAAAGCACAGAGGGGTCAGAGAGAGAATAGATGTGACAGGAAGACCACAGGGGGGACAGGAAATGCACAGAGGGGACAGGGAGAGAATAGAGGTGACAGGAAGAGCACAGGCGTGATAGGAAGAGCACAGAGGGGACAGGGAGAAAATAGAGGTGACAGGAAGATCACAGAGGAGACAGGGAGAGATTAGAGGTGACAGCAAGAGCATAGAGGGGACAGGGAGAGGATAAAGGTGACAGGAAGAGAACAGAGGGGATAGGGAGAGAATAGAGGTGACAGGAAGCGCACAAAGGGGACAGGGAGAGAATAGAGGTGACAGGAAGAGCACAGGGGGGACAGGGAGAGAATAGATGTGACAGGAAGAGCACAGAGGGGACTGGGAGAGAATAGAGGTGACAGGAAGAGCACAGGGGGGACAGGAAGAGAATAGAGGTGACAAGAAGAGCACAGAGGGGACAGGAATAGAATAGAGATGACAGAAAGAGCACAGAGGGGACAGGGAGAGAATAGAGGTGACAGGAAGAGCACAGGGGGGACAGGAAGAGAATAGAGGTGACAGGAAGAGCACAGAGGGGACAGGAATAGAATAGAGATGACAGGAAGAGCACAGAGGTGACAGGGAAAGAATAGAGGTGTAAGCAGGAGCACACAGGGGACAGGGAGAGCATAGAGGTGACAGGAAGAGCACAGAGGGGACAGGGAGAGAATAGAGGTGACAGGATGAGCACAGAGGGGACAGGGAGAGAATAGATTTGACAGGAAGAGCACAGGGGGGACAGGAAGAGAATAGAGGTGACAGGAAGAGCACAGAGGGGACAGGAATAGAATAGAGATGACAGGAAGAGCACAGAGGGGACAGGGAGAGAATGGAGGTGACACGAAAAGCACAGAGATTACAGGGAGAGAATAGAGGTGACAGGAAGAGCACAGAGGGGACTGGGAGGGAATAGAGGTGACAGGAAGAGCACAGAGGGGCCAGGGAAAGAATAGAGGTGACAGGAAGAGCACAGAGGTGACAGGGAGAGAATAGTGGTGACAGGAAGAGCACAGGTGGGACAGGAAGAGCACAGAGGGGTCAAGGAAAGTATAGAGGTGACAGCAAGAGCACAGGGGGGACAGGAAAAGCACAGAGGCGACAGGGAGAGAATAGAGGTGACAGGAACAGCACAGGGGGGACAGGAAGAGCACAGAGGGGACAGGGAGAGCACATAGGGGACAGGGAGAGAATAGAAGTGACAGGAAGAGCACAGGGGGGACAGGGAGATAATAGGGGTGACAGGAAGGGCACAGGGGGGACAGGAAAAGCACAGAGAGGACAGGGATAACACAGACGGGACAGGTGGAGAATATATGTGACAGGAAGAGGACAGAGAGGTCAGGGAGAATATAGAGGTGACTGGAAGAGCACAGAGGGGATAGGGAGAGAATAGAGGTGACAGAAAGAGCACAGTGGGGACAGGGAGAGAATAGAGGTGACAGGAAGAGCACAGAGGTGACAGGGAGAGAATAGAGGTGACAGGAAGAGCACAGAGGGGACAGGGAGAGAATAGAGGTAACAGGAAGAGCACAGAGGGGACAGGGAGTTAATTGAGGTGACAGGAAGAGCACAGAGGGGCAGGGTGAGAATATTGGTGACAGGAAGAGCACAAGGGGAGCACAGAGGGGGCAAGGAGAGAATGGAGGTAATAGGAAGAGCACAGAGGGGACAGGGAGAGAATAGAGGTGACAGGAAGAGCACAGAGTTGACAGGGAGAGAATAGGGGTGACTGGGAGGGCACAGAGGGGACAGGGAGAGATTAGAGGTGACAGGAATAGCACAGAGGGGATAGGGAGGGAATAGAGGTGACAGGAAGAGGACAGACGGGACAGGGAGAGAACAGAGGTGACAGGAAGGGCACAGAGGGGACAGGGAGAGAATAGAAATGACAGGAAGAGCACAGAGAGGACAGGGAGAGAATATGGGTGACAGGAAGAGCACAGAGGGGACAGGGAGAGAATAGAGTTGACAGGAAAAGCACAAAGTGGACAGGGAGAGAATAGAGGTGACAGGAAGAGTACAGATGGGACAGGGAGAGAATAGAGGTGACAAGAAGAGCACAGAGGGGACAGGCAGAGAATAGAGGTTGACAGGAAGAGCACAGGGGGGACAGGAAGAGCACAGAGGAGACAGGGAGAGAATAGAGCTGACAGGAAGAGCACAGGGGGGACAGGAAGAGCACAGAGGGTACAGTGAGAGAATAGAGGTGACAGGAAGAGCACAGGGGGGACAGGAAGAGCACAGTGGTGACAGGGAGAGAATAAGGGTGACAGGAAGTGCACAGGGGGGGACAGGAAGAGCACAGAGAGGACAGGGAGAACACAGAGGGGACAGGGAGAGAATAAAGGTGACAGGAAGAGCACAGAGGGGACAGGGAGGGAATAGGGGTGACATGAAGAGCACTGAGGGGACAGGGAGAGAATAGAGGTGACAGGAAGAGGACAGAGGGGACAGGGAGTGAATAGAGGTGACAGGAAGAGCACAGAGGGGACAGGGAGAGAATAGAGGTGACAGAAAGAGCACAGAGGGGACAGGGAGAGAATAGAGGTGACAGGAAGAGCACTGAGGGGACAGGGAGTGAATAGAGGTGACAGGAAGAGCACAGAGGGGACAGGGATAGAATAGAGGTGACAGGAAGAGCAGAGAGATTACAGGGAAAGAATAGAGTTGACAGGAAGAGCACAGGTGGAACAGGAAGAGCACAGAGAGGACAGGGAGAGAAAAGAGGTGACAGGAGGAGCACAGGGGGGACAGAAAGAGTACTGATTGCACAGGGAGAGAATAGAGGTGACAGGAAGAGCACAGAGGGGACAGAGAGAAAATAGTGGTGACAGGGAGAGCACAGAGGAAACAGGGAGATAATAGAGGTGACAGGAAGAGCACAAAGGGGACAGGGAGAGAATAGGGGTGACAGGAAGAGCACACAGGGGACAGGGAGAGAATAGAGGTGCCAGGGAGAGCACAGAGGGGACAGGGAGAAAATAGAGGTGACAGGAAAAGCACAAAGGTGACAGGGAGAGAATAGAGGTGACAGGAAGAGCACAGAGGGGTCAGGGAGGGAATAGAGGTGACAGGAAGAGCACAGATGGGACAGGGAGAGAATAGAGGTGACAGGAAGAGCACAGAGATTAGAGGGAGAGAATAGAGGTGACAGGAAGAGCACAGGGGGGACAGGAAGTGCACAGAGGGGACAGGGAGAGAATAGAGGTGACAGGAAGAGCACAGAGGGGCAAGGAAGAGCACAGAATGGACAGAGAGAGTATAGAGGTGACAGGAAGAGCACAGAGAGGACAGGGAGAGAATAGAGGTGACAGGAAGAGCACAGGGGGGAGGGGAAAAGCACAGAGGGGACAGAGAGAGAATAGATGTGACAGGAAGACCACAGGGGGGACAGGAAATGCACAGAGGGGACAGGGAGAGAATAGAGGTGACAGGAAGAGCACAGGCGTGATAGGAAGAGCACAGAGGGGACAGGGAGAAAATAGAGTGTGACAGGAAGAGCACAGAGGAGACAGGGAGAGATTAGAGGTGACAGCAAGAGCATAGAGGGGACAGGGAGAGGATAAAGGTGACAGGAAGAGCACAGAGGGGATAGGGAGAGAATAGAGGTGACAGGAAGCGCACAAAGGGGACAGGGAGAGAATAGAGGTGACAGGAAGAGCACAGGGGGGACAGGGAGAGAATAGATGTGACAGGAAGAGCACAGAGGGGACAGGAAGGGCACAGAGGGGAAAGGGAGAGAATAGAGGTGACAGGAAGAGCACAGAGAGTTCAGGAAGAGCACAGAGGGGACAGGGAGAGAATAGAGGTGACAGGAAGAGCACAGGGAGGACAGGAAGACCACAGAGGGGACAGGGAGAGAATAGAGGTGACAGGAAGAGCACAGGGGGGTCAGGGAGAGAATAGAGGTGACAGGAAAAGCACAGAGGGGAAAGGGAGGGAATAGAGGTTACAGGAAGATCACAGGGTTCACAGGAAGAGCAGAGAGGGGACAGGGAGAGAATAGAGGTGACAGGAAGAGCACAGGGGTGACAGGAAGAGCACAGGTGGGACAGGAAAAGCACAGACGGGACAGGGAGGGAATAGCTGTGACAGGAAGAGCACAGGGGGGACAGGGAGGGAATAGAGGTGACAGCAGGAGCACAGAGGGGTAAGGGAGAGAATAGAAGTGACATGAAAGGCACAGAGGGACAGGGAGAGAATAGAGATGACAGGAAGAGCACAGAGGCGACAGGGAGATAATAGAGGTGACAGGACGAGCAGAGAGGGGACAGGGAGAGAATAGAGGCGACAGGAAGAGCACAGAGGGGACAGGGAGAGAAAAGAGGTCACAGGAAAAGCACAGACGGGACAGGGAGAGAATAGAGGTGACAGTAAGAGCACAGGGGGGACAGGGAGAGAATAGAAGTGACATGAAGAGCACAGAGGGGACAGGGAGAGAATAGAGGTGACAGGAAGAGCACAGAGGTGACACGGAGAGAATAGAGGTGACAGGGAGAGCACAGAGGGGACATGGAGAGAATAGAGGTGACAGGAAGAACACAGAGGGGGCAGGGAGAGAATAGAGGAGATAGGAAGTGCACAGGGGGGACATTAAGAGCTCAGGGGGGATAGGAAGAGCACAGAGGGGACAGGGAGAGAATAGAGGTGACAGGAAGAGCACAGGGAGGACAGGAAGAGAATAGTGGTGACAGGAATAGCACAGAGGGGACAGGGAGAGAATAGGGGTGTCAGGATGAGCACAGAGGGGACAGGGAGAGAATAGAGGTGACTGGAAGAGCACAGAGGGGTCAGGGAGAGAATAGAGGTGACAGGAAAAGCACAGAGGGGAAAGGGAGGGAATAGAGGTGACAGGAAGATCACAGGGTTCACAGGAAGAGCAGAGAGGGGACAGGGAGAGAATAGAGGTGACAGGAAGAGCACAGGGGTGACAGGAAGAGCACAGGGGGGACAGGGAGAGATAGGAGTTGACAGGAAGAGCACAGAGGAGGCAGGGAGAAAACAGAGGAGACAGGAAGAGCACAGAGGAGGCAGGGAGAAACAGAGGAGACAGGAAGAGCACAGAGGAGGCAGGGAGAAAACAGAGTAGGCAGGGAGAGTACAAAGGGAACAGAGAGAGGACAGAGGAGATAGGGAGACCAGAGACGGGACAGGGAGATCACACAGGGTATAGAGAAGATGCAGATGGAACAGGAAAACTAAGAGGGGACAGAGAGATTACAGAGAGGTTTGGGGGATCTCAAACTCGACAGTGAGGGTACATAGTTAAGAGGGAGAGCACAGAGAGGATATGGACAGAACAGATAAGACAGGGAGACCACAGACAGGGAGATCACAGAGCAGATAGGGAGATTATAGAGAGTACAGGGAGAGCACAGTGAGGATAGGGAGAGAACAAGGAGGACAGGAAGAGCACAGAGAGGACAGTGAGAGAACAGTGGGGACAGGAGAGGCTCAGAGAGGACAGGGAGAGTACAGAGATGACTGGGAGATAACAGTGAGGATAGAGAGAGAACAGAGATGACAGGGAGATCACAGAGAGGATAGGGAGAGAACAGAGAGGACAGGGAGAGCACAGAGATGACAGGGAGATCAGAGAGAGGATAGGAAGAAAACAGATAAGACAGGGAGAGCACAGAGAGGACAGGGAGAGCACAGAGATTACAAGGAGATCACAGGGAGGATATGGAGAGAACAAATAAGACAGGGAGAGCACAGACAGGACAGGGAGAGCAGAGAGATGACAGGGAGATCATAGAGAAGATAGGGAGAGTAGAGATAACAGAGGGGAAATAGAGAGTGCAGAGGGGACAGGAGGAACACAGAGATGACAGGGAGAGAACAGAGGGGACAGGAAGAGCACAGAGAGGACAGGGAGAGTATAGAGGGAAGAGGAGGAAGACAGAGAGGACAGGGAGAGAACAGAGGGGACAGGAAGAACCAGATAGGACAGGGAGAGAACAGAGGGGACAGGAAGAGCGAGAGAGGACAGGGAGAGAAGAGAGGGGACAGAAGGAGCACAGAGAGGTCAGGGATAGAACAGAGAGGACAAGGAGAGAACAGAGAGAGGACTGGGAGAGATCAGAGGGAACAGGAGAAGCACAGAGAAGACAGGGAGAGAACAGAGAGGACAGGAAGAGCATAGAGAGAAAAAGGAGGGAACAGAGATATCGAGGATAGCACAGAGAGGACAGGAAATATACAGTTGGAACAGGAAGAGAACAGAGATGACAGGAAGAGCACAGAGAGAACAGGGAGAGAACAGAGGGAACAGCAGGAGCACAGAGAGGAAAGGAAGAGAACAGAGGTGACAGAAAGAGCACAGAGGGGACAGGGAGAGAATAGAGGTGACAGGAAGAGCACAGAGGGGACAGGGAGAGATTAGAGGTGACGGGAAGAGCACAGAGGGGACAGGGAGAGATTATAGGTGACAGGAAGAGCACAGGGGGGACAGGAAGAGCACAGAGGGGTCAGGAAGAGAATAGAGGTGACAGGAAGAGCACAGGTGTGACAGGAAGAGCACAGAGATGACAGGGAGAGAATAGAGGTGACGGGAAGGGCACAGAGGGGACAGGGAGAGATTAGAGGTGACAGGAAGAGCACAGGGGGGACAGGAAGAGCACAGAGGGGTCAGGAAGAGAATAGAGGTGACAGGAAGAGCACAGGTGTGACAGGAAGAGCACAGGGGGGACATGAAGAGCACAGAGGGTCCAGGGAGGGAATTGAGGTGACAGGAAGAGCACAGGGGGGACATGAAGAGCACAGAGGGGACAAAGAGAGAATAGAGGTGACAGGAAGAGCACAGTTGGGACAGGAAGAGCACAGAGGGGACAGGGAGAGAAAAGAGGTGACAGGAAGAGCACAGGGGGGACAGGAAGAGCACAGAGGGGACAGGGAGAGAATAGAGGTGACAGGAAGAGCACAAGGGCGACAGGAAGACCACAGAGGGGACAGGGAGAGATTAGAAATGACAGGAGGAGCACAGAGGGGACAGGGAGGGAATAGAGGTGACAGGAAGAACACAGAGGGGACAGGGAGAGAATTGAGGTGACAGGAAGAGCACAGAGTGTACAGGGAGAGAATAGAGGTGCCAGGAAGATCACAGAGGGGACAGGGAGAGAATAGATGAGATAGGAAGTGCACAGAGGGGACAGGGAGATTGTAGAGGTGACAGGAAGAGCACAAGGGGGACAGGAAGAGCGCAGAGGGGACAGGGAGAAAATATAGGTGACAGGAAGTGCACAGGGGGGACAGGAAGAGCACAGAGGGGACAGGGAGAGAATAGAAATGACAGGAGGAGCAGAGAGGGGACAGGGAGAGAATAGAGGTGACAGGAATAGCACAGAGGGGACAGGGAGAGGATAGAGGTGACAGGAAGAGTACAGAAGGAACAGGAAGTGCACAGAGGGGACAGGGAGAGCTAAGAGGGGACAGGGAGAGAATAGAGTTGACAGGAAGAGCACAGAGGGGTCAGGGAGGGAATAGAGGTGACAGGAAGAGCACAGAGGGGACAGGGAGAGAATAGAGGTGACAGGAAGAGCACAGAGATTAGAGGGAGAGAATAGTGGTGACAGGAAGAGCACAGGGGGGACAGGAAGAGCACAGAGGGGACAGGGAGGGAATAGAGGTGACAGGAAGAGCACAGGGGGGCAAGGAAGAGCACAGAATGGACAGGGAGAGTATAGAGGTGACAGGAAGAGCACAGAGGGGACAGGGAGAGAATAGAGGTGACAGGAAGAGCACAGAGGGAACAGGGAGAGAATAGAGGTGACAGGAACAGCACAGTAGGGACAGGGAGAGAATAGAGGTGACAGGAAGAGCACAGAGGGGACAGGGAGAGAATAGTGGTGACAGGAAGAGCTCAGAGGAGACAGGGAGAGAATACAGGTGACAGGAAGAGCACAGAATGGACAGGGAGAGAATAGAGGTGACAGGAAGAGCACAGAGGGGACAAGAAGAGAATAGGGGTGACAGGAAGAGCACAGGGGGGAGGGGAAAAGCACAGAGGGGACAGAGAGAGAATAGATGTGACAGGAAGACCACAGGGGGGACAGGAAATGCACAGAGGGGACAGGGAGAGAATAGAGGTGACAGGAAGAGCACAGGCGTGATAGGAAGAGCACAGAGGGGACAGGGAGAAAATAGAGGTGACAGGAAGAGCACAGAGGAGACAGGGAGAGATTAGAGGTGACAGCAAGAGCATTGAGGGGACAGGGAGAGGATAAAGGTGACAGGAAGAGCACAGAGGGGATAGGGAGAGAATAGAGGTGACAGGAAGCGCACAAAGGGGACAGGGAGAGAATAGAGGTGACAGGAAGAGCACAGGGGGGACAGGGAGAGAATAGATGTGACAGGAAGAGCACAGAGGGGACTGGGAGAGAATAGAGGTGACAGGAAGAGCACAGGGGGGACAGGAAGAGAATAGAGGTGACAGGAAGAGCACAGAGGGGACAGGAATAGAATAGAGATGACAGAAAGAGCACAGAGGAGACAGGGAGAGAATAGAGGTGACAGGAAGAGCACAGGGGGGACAGGAAGAGAATAGAGGTGACAGGAAGAGCACAGAGGGGACAGGAATAGAATAGAGATGACAGGAAGAGCACAGTGGTGACAGGGAAAGAATAGAGGTGTAAGCAGGAGCACACAGGGGACAGGGAGAGCATAGAGGTGACAGGAAGAGCACAGAGGGGAACGGGAGAGAATAGAGGTGACAGGAAGAGCACAGAGGGGACAGGGAGAGAATAGAGGTGACAGGAAGAGCACAGGGGGGACAGGAAGAGAATAGAGGTGACAGGAAGAGCACAGAGGGGACAGGATTAGAATAGAAATGACAGGAAGAGCACAGAGGGGACAGGGAGAGAATAGAGGTGACACGAAAAGCACAGAGATTACAGGGAGAGAATAGAGGTGACAGGAAGAGCACAGAGGGGACTGGGAGAGAATAGAGGTGACAGGAAGAGCACAGAGGGGCCAGGGAAAGAATAGAGGTGACAGGAAGACCACAGAGGGGACAGGGAGAGAATAGTGGTGACAGGAAGAGCACAGGTGGGACAGGAAGAGCACAGAGGGGTCAAGGAGAGTATAGAGGTGACAGCAAGAGCACAGGGGGGACAGGAAAAGCACAGAGGCGACAGGGAGAGAATAGAGGTGACAGGAAGAGCACAGGGGGGACAGGAAGAGCACAGAGGGGACAGGGAGAGCACATAGGGGACAGGGAGAGAATAGAAGTGACAGGAAGAGCACAGGGGGGACAGGGAGAGAATAGGGGTGACAGGAAGGGCACAGAAGGGACAGGAAAAGCACAGAGAGGACAGGGATAACACAGACGGGACAGGTGGAGAATATAGGTGACAGGAAGAGGACAGAGAGGTCAGGGAGAGTATACAGGTGACAGGAAGAGCACAGAGGGGATAGGGAGAGAATAGAGGTGACAGAAAGAGCACAGAGGGGACAGGGAGAGAATAGAGGTGACAGGAAGAGCACAGAGGTGACAGGGAGAGAATAGAGGTGACAGGAAGAGCACAGAGGGGACAGGGAGAGAATAGAGGTGACAGGAAGAGCACAGACGGGACAGGGAGTTAATTGAGGTGACAGGAAGAGCACAGAGGGGACAGGGTGAGAATATTGGTGACAGGAAGAGCACAAGGGGAGCACAGAGGGGGCAAGGAGAGAATGGAGGTAATAGGAAGAGCACAGAGGGGACAGGGAGAGAATAGAGGTGACAGGAAGAGCACAGAGTTTACAGGGAGAGAATAGGGGTGACTGAGAGGGCACAGAGGCGACAGGGAGAGATTAGAGGTGACAGGAATAGCACAGAGGGGATAGGGAGGGAATAGAGGTGACAGGAAGAGGACAGAAGGGACAGGGAGAGAACAGAGTTGACAGGAAGGGCACAGAAGGAACAGGGAGAGAATAGAAATGACAGGAAGAGCACAGAGAGGACAGGGAGAGTATATGGGTGACAGGAATTGCACAGAAGGGCAGGGAGAGAATAGTGGTGACAGGAAGAGCACAGAGGGGACAGGGAGAGAATAGAGTTGACAGGAAGAGCACAAAGTGGACAGGGAGAGAATAGAGGTGACAGGAAGAGCACAGAGGGGACAGGGAGAGAATAGAGGTGACAAGAAGAGCACAGAGGGGACAGGCAGAGAATAGAGGTTGACAGGAAGAGCACAGGGGGGACAGGAAGAGCACAGAGGAGACAGGGAGAGAATAGAGCTGACAGGAAGAGCACAGGGGGGACAGGAAGAGCACAGAGGGTACAGTGAGAGAATAGAGGTGACAGGAAGAGCACAGGGGGGACAGGAAGAGCACAGAGGTGACAGGGAGAGAATAGGGGTGACAGGAAGTGCACAGGGGGGGACAGGAAGAGCACAGAGAGGACAGGGAGAACACAGAGGGGACAGGGAGAGAATAAAGGTGACAGGAAGAGCACAGAGGGGACAGGGAGGGAATAGAGGTGACATGAAGAGCACAGAGGGGACAGGGAGAGAATAGAGGTGACAGGAAGAGGACAGAGGGGACAGGGAGAGAATAGAGGTGACAGGAAGAGCACAGAGGGGACAGGGAGAGAATAGAGGTGACAGAAAGAGCACAGAGGGGACAGGGAGAGAATAGAGGTGACAGGAAGAGCACTGAGGGGACAGGGAGTGAATAGAGGTGACAGGAAGAGCACAGAGGGGACAGGGATAGAATAGAGGTGACAGGAAGAGCAGAGAGATTACAGGGAAAGAATAGAGTTGACAGGAAGAGCACAGGTGGTACAGGAAGAGCACAGAGAGCACAGGGAGAGAAAAGAGGTGACAGGAGGAGCACAGGGGGGACAGAAAAAGTACTGATTGCACAGAGAGAGAATAGTGGTGACAGGAAGAGCACAGAGGGGACAGAGAGAGAATAGTGGTGACAGGGAGAGCACAGAGGAAAGAGGGAGATAATAGAGGTGACAGGAAGAGCACAAGGGGAACAGGGAGAGAATAAGGGGGGCCAGGAAAAGCACAGAGGGGACAGGGAGAGAATAGAGGTGACAGGGAGAGCACAGAGGGGACAGGGAGAGAATAGAGGTGGCAGGAAAAGCACAAAGGTGACAGGAAGAGAATAGAGGTGACAGGAAGAGCACAGAGGGGACAGGGATAGAATAGAGGTTACAGGAAGAGCACAGAGGGTTCAGGGAGAGAATAGAGTTGACAGGAAGAGCACAGACGAGACAGGGAGAGAATAGAGGTGACAGGAAGAGCACAGAGGAGACAAGGAGAGAATAGAGGTGACAGGAAGAGCACAGGGGGGACAGGAAGAGCACAGAGGGGACAGGGAGAGAATAGAGGTGACAGGAGGAGCACAAAGGGGACAGGGAGAGAATAGAGGTGACAGGAAGAGCACAGAGGGGACAGGGAGTGAATAGAGGTGAGAGGAAGAACACAGAGGGGACAGGGTGAGAATAGAGGTGACAGGAAGAGCACAGAGGGGACAGGGAGAGAATAGAGGTGACAGGAAGAGCACAGAGATACAGGGAGAGAATAGAGGTGACAGGAAGGGCACAGGGGGGACAGGAAGAGCACAGAGAGGACAGGGAGAGAAAAGAGGTAACAGGAGGAGCACAGGGGGACAGAAAGAGCACAGATTGCAGAGGGAGAGAATAGAGGTGACAGGAAGAGCACAGAGGGGACAGGGGGAGAATAGAGGTGACAGGGAGAGCACAGAGGGGACAGGGAGAGAATAGAGGTGACAGGAAGAGCACAGAGGGTTCAGGGAGAGAATAGAGGTGACAGGAAGAGCACAGAGGGGACAGGGAGAGAATAGAGGTGACAGGAAGAGCACAGAGAAGACAAGGAGAGAATAGAGGTGACAGGAAGAGCACAGGGGGGACAGGAAGAGCACAGTGGGGACACGGAGAGAATAGAACTGTCAGGAAGAGCACAGAGGGGACAGGGAGAGAATAGGGGTGACATGAAGAGCACAGGGGCGACAGGAAAAGCACAGAGGTGACAGGGAGAGAATACAAGTGACAGGAAGAGCGCAGAGGAGACAGGGAGAGATTAGAGGTTACAGGAAGAGCATAGAGGTGACAGGGGATAATAAAGGTGACAGGAAGAGCATAGAGAGGACAGGGAGAATATAGAGGTGACTGGAAGAACACAGAGGTGACAGGGAGATAATAGAGGTGACAAGAAGAGCACAGAGGGGAAAGGGAAAGAATAGAGGTGACAGGAAGAGAACAGAGGGTTCAGGGAGAGAATAGAGGTGACAGGAAGAGTACAGAGCGGACAGGGAGAGAATAGAGGTGACATGAAGAGCACAGTGGAGACAAGGAGAGAATAGAGGTGACAGGAAGAGCACAGGGGGGACAGGAAGAGCACAGTGGGGACATGGAGAGAATAGAGGTGACAGGAAGAGCACAGGGGGGACAGGAAGAGCACAGGGGAGACAGGAAGAGCACAGAGGGGACAGGGAGAGAATAGAGGTGACAGGAGGAGCACAGAGGGGACAGGGATAGAATAGAGGTGACAGGAAGAGCAGAGAGATTAGAGGGAAAGAATAGAGTTGACAGGAATAGCACAGGTGGAACAGGAAGAGCACAGAGAGGACAGGGAGAGAAAAGAGGTGACAGGAGGAGCACAGGGGGGACAGAAAGAGTACTGATTGCACAGGGAGAGAATAGAGGTGACAGGAAGAGCACAGAGGGGACAGAGAGAGAATAGTAGTGACAGGGAGAGCACAGAGGAAACAGGGAGATAATAGAGGTGACAGGAAGAGCACAAAGGGGACAGGGAGAGAATAGGGGTGACAGGAAGAGCACAGAGGGGACAGGGAGAGAATAGAGGTGACAGGGAGAGCACAGAGGGGACAGGGAGAGAATAGAGGTGACAGGAAAAGCACAAAGGTGACAGGGAGAGAATAGAGGTGACAGGAAGAGCACAGAGGGGTCAGGGAGGGAATAGATTTGACAGGAAGAGCACAGAGGGGACAGGGAGAGAATAGAGGTGACAGGAAGAGCACAGAGAGTAGAGGGAGAGAATGGAGGTGACAGGAAGTGCACAGGGGGGACAGGAAGAGCACAGAGGGGACAGGGAGAGAATAGAGGTGACACGAAGAGCACAGGGGGGCAAGGAAGTGCACAGAATGGACAGGGAGAGTATAGAGGTGACAGGAAGAGCACAGTGGGGACAGGGAGAGAATAGAGGTGACAGGAAGAGCACAGAGGGAACAGGGAGAGAATAGAGGTGACAGGAACAGCACAGTAGGGACAGGGAGAGAATAGAGGTGACAGGAAGAGCACAGAGGGGACAGGGAGAGAATAGTGGTGACAGGAAGAGCTCAGAGGAGACAGGGAGAGAATACAGGTGACAGGAAGAGCACAGAATGGACAGGGAGAGAATAGAGGTGACAGGAAGAGCACAGAGGGGACAAGAAGAGAATAGGGGTGACAGGAAGAGCACAGGGGGGAGGGGAAAAGCACAGAGGGGACAGAGAGAGAATAGATGTGACAGGAAGACCACAGGGGGGACAGGAAATGCACAGAGGGGATAGGGAGAGAATAGAGGTGACAGGAAGAGCACAGGCGTGATAGGAAGAGCACAGAGGGGACAGGGAGAAAATAGAGGTGACAGGAAGAGCACAGAGGAGACAGGGAGAGATTAGAGGTGACAGCATGAGCATAGAGGGGACAGGGAGAGGATAAAGGTGACAGGAAGAGCACAGAGGGGATAGGGAGAGAATAGAGGTGACAGGAAGCGCACAAAGGGGACAGGGAGAGAATAGAGGTGACAGGAAGAGCACAGGGGGGACAGGGAGAGAATAGATGTGACAGGAAGAGCACAGAGGGGACTGGGAGAGAATAGAGGTGACAGGAAGAGCACAGGGGGGACAGGAAGAGAATTGAGGTGACAGGAAGAGCACAGAGGGGACAGGAATAGAATAGAGATGACAGGAAGAGCACAGAGGGGACAGGGAGAGAATAGAGGTGACAGGAAAAGCACAGGGGGGACAGGAAGAGAATAGAGGTGACAGGAAGAGCACAGAGGGGACAGGAATAGAATAGAGATGACAGGAAGAGCACAGAGGTGACAGGGAAAGAATAGAGGTGTAAGCAGGAGCACACAGGGGACAGGGAGAGCATAGAGGTGACAGGAAGAGCACAGAGGGGACAGGGAGAGAATAGAGGTGACAGGAAGAGCACAGAGGGGACAGGGAGAGAATAGAGGTGACAGGAAGAGCACAGGGGGGACAGGAAGGGAATAGAGGTGACAGGAAGAGCACAGAGGGGGCAGGAATAGAATAGAGATGACAGGAAGAGCACAGAGGGGACAGGGAGAGAATAGAGGTGACACGAAAAGCACAGAGATTACAGGGAGAGAATAGAGGTGACAGGAAGAGCACATAGGGGATTGGGAGAGAATAGAGGTGACAGGAAGAGCACAGAGGGGCCAGGGAAAGAATAGAGGTGACAGGAAGACCACAGAGGGGACAGGGAGAGAATAGTGGTGACAGGAAGAGCACAGGTGGGACAGGAAGAGCACAGAGGGGTCAAGGAGACTATAGAGGTGACAGCAAGAGCACAGGGGGGACAGGAAAAGCACAGAGGCGACAGGGAGAGAATAGAGGTGACAGGAAGAGCACAGGGGGCACAGGAAGAGCACAGAGGGGACAGGGAGAGCACATAGGGGACAGGGAGAGAATAGAAGTGACAGGAAGAGCACAGAGGTGACAGGGAGAGAATAGAGGTGACAGGAAGAGCACAGAGGGGACAGGGAGAGAATAGAGGTGACAGGAAGAGCACAGACGGGACAGGGAGTTAATTGAGGTGACAGGAAGAGCACAGAGGGGACAGGGTGAGAATATTGGTGACAGGAAGAGCACAAGGGGAGCACAGAGGGGGCAAGGAGAGAATGGAGGTAATAGGAAGAGCACAGAGGGGACAGGGAGAGAATAGAGGTGACAGGAAGAGCACAGAGTTGACAGGGAGAGTATAGGGGTGACTGGGAGGGCACAGAGGGGACAGGGAGAGATTAGAGGTGACAGGAATAGCACAGAGGGGATAGGGAGGGAATAGAGGTGACAGGAAGAGGACAGAAGGGACAGGGAGAGAACAGAGTTGACAGGAGGGGCACAGAAGGAACAGGGAGAGAATAGAAATGACAGGAAGAGCACAGAGAGAACAGGGAGAGTATATGGGTGACAGGAATTGCACAGAAGGGCAGGGAGAGAATAGTGGTGACAGGAAGAGCACAGAGGGGACAGGGAGAGAATAGAGTTGACAGGAAGAGCACAAAGTGGACAGGGAGAGAATAGAGGTGACAGGAAGAGCACAGAGGGGACAGGGAGAGAATAGAGGTGACAAGAAGAGCACAGAGGGGACAGGCAGAGAATAGAGGTTGACAGGAAGAGCACAGGGGGGACAAGAAGAGCACAGAGGAGACAGGGAGAGAATAGAGCTGACAGGAAGAGCACAGGGGGGACAGGAAGAGCACAGAGGGTACAGTGAGAGAATAGAGGTGACAGGAAGAGCACAGGGGGGACAGGAAGAGCACAGAGGTGACAGGGAGAGAATAGGGGTGACAGGAAGTGCACAGGGGGGGACAGGAAGAGCACAGAGAGGACAGGGAGAACACAGAGGGGACAGAGAGAGAATAAAGGTGACAGGAAGAGCACAGAGGGGACAGGGAGGGAATAGAGGTGACATGAAGAGCACAGAGGGGACAGGGAGAGAATAGAGGTGACAGGAAGAGGACAGAGGGGACAGGGAGAGAATAGAGGTGACAGGAAGAGCACAGAGGGGACAGGGAGAGAATAAAGGTGACAGAAACAGCACAGAGGGGACAGGGAGAGAATAGAGGTGACAGGAAGAGCACTGAGGGGACAGGGAGTGAATAGAGGTGACAGGAAGAGCACAGAGGGGACAGGGATAGAATAGAGGTGACAGGAAGAGCAGAGAGATTACAGGGAAAGAATAGAGTTGACAGGAAGAGCACAGGTGGTACGGGAAGAGCACAGAGAGCACAGGGAGAGAAAAGAGGTGACAGGAGGAGCACAGGGGGGACAGAAAAAGTACTGATTGCACAGAGAGAGAATAGAGGTGACAGGAAGAGCACAGAGGGGACAGAGAGAGAATAGTGGTGACAGGGAGAGCACAGAGGAAAGAGGGAGTTAATAGAGGTGACAGGAAGAGCACAAGGGGAACAGGGAGAGAATAAGGGGGGCCAGGAAGAGCACAGAGGGGACAGGGAGAGAATAGAGGTGACAGGGAGAGCACAGAGGGGACAGGGAGAGAATAGAGGTGGCAGGAAAAGCACAAAGGTGACAGGAAGAGAATAGAGGTGACAGGAAGAGCACAGAGGGGACAGGGATAGAATAGAGGTTACAGGAAGAGCACAGAGGGTTCAGGGAGAGAATAGAGTTGACAGGAAGAGCACAGACGAGACAGGGAGAGAATAGAGGTGACAGGAAGAGCACAGAGGAGACAAGGAGAGAATAGAGGTGACAGGAAGAGCACAGGGGGGACAGGAAGAGCACAGAGGGGACAGGGAGAGAATAGAGGTGACAGGAGGAGCACAAAGGGGACAGGGAGAGAATAGAGGTGACAGGAAGAGCACAGAGGGGACAGGGAGTGAATAGAGGTGACAGGAAGAACACAGAGGGGACAGGGTGAGAATAGAGGTGACAGGAAGAGCACAGAGGGGACAGGGAGAGAATAGAGGTGACAGGAAGAGCACAGAGATACAGGGAGAGAATAGAGGTGACAGGAAGGGCACAGGGGGGACAGGAATAGCACAGAGAGGACAGGGAGAGAAAAGAGGTAACAGGAGGAGCACAGGGGGGACAGAAAGAGCACAGATTGCAGAGGGAGAGAATAGAGGTGACAGGAAGAGCACAGAGGGGACAGGGGGAGAATAGAGGTGACAGGGAGAGCACAGAGGGGACAGGGAGAGAATAGAGGTGACAGGAAAAGCACAAAGGGGATAAGGGAGAGAATAGAGGTGACAGGAAGAGCACAGAGAGGACAGGGAGAGAATAGAGGTGACAGGAAAGCACAGAGGGTTCAGGGAGAGAATAGAGGTGACAGGAAGAGCACAGAGGGGACAGGGAGAGAATAGAGGTGACAGGAAGAGCACAGAGCAGACAAGGAGAGAATAGAGGTGACAGGAAGAGCACAGGGGGGACAGGAAGAGCACAGTGGGGACAGGGAGAGAATAGAACTGACAGGAAGAGCACAGAGGGGACAGGGAGACAATAGGGGTGACATGAAGAGCACAGGGGCGACAGGAAAAGCACAGAGGTGACAGGGAGAGAATAGAAGTGACAGGAAGAGCGCAGAGGAGACAGGGAGAGATTAGAGGTTACAGGAAGAGCATAGAGGTGACAGGGGATAATAAAGGTGACAGGAAGAGCATAGAGAGGACAGGGAGAATATAGAGGTGACTGGAAGAACACAGAGGTGACAGGGAGATAATAGAGGTGACAAGAAGAGCACAGAGGGGAAAGGGAAAGAATAGAGGTGACAGGAAGAGAACAGAGGGTTCAGGGAGAGAATAGAGGTGACAGGAAGAGTACAGAGCGGACAGGGAGAGAATAGAGGTGACATGAAGAGCACAGTGGAGACAAGGAGAGAATAGAGGTGACAGGAAGAGCACAGGGGGACAGGAAGAGCACAGTGGGGACAAGGAGAGAATAGAGGTGACAGGAAGAGCACACGGGGGACAGGAAGAGCACAGGGGAGACAGGAAGAGCACAGAGGGGACAGGGACAGAATAGAGGTGACAGGAGGAGCACAGAGGGGACAGGGATAGAATAGAGGTGACAGGAAGAGCAGAGAGATTAGAGGGAAAGAATAGAGTTGACAGGAATAGCACAGGTGGAACAGGAAGAGCACAGAGAGGACAGGGTGAGAAAAGAGTTGACAGGAGGAGCACAGGGGGGACAGAAAGAGTACTGATTGCACAGGGAGAGAATAGAGGTGACAGGAAGAGCACAGAGGGGACAGAGAGAGAATAGTAGTGACAGGGAGAGCACAGAGGAAACAGGGAGATAATAGAGGTGACAGGAAGAGCACAAAGGGGACAGGGAGAGAATAGGGGTGACAGGAAGAGCACAGAGGGGACAGGGAGAGAATAGAGGTGACAGGGAGAGCACAGAGGGGACAGGGAGAGAATAGAGGTGACAGGAAAAGCACAAAGGTGACAGGGAGAGAATAGAGGTGACAGGAAGAGCACAGAGGGGTCAGGGAGGGAATAGAGGTGACAGGAAGAGCACAGAGGGGACAGGGAGAGAATAGAGGTGACAGGAAGAGCACAGAGAGTAGAGGCAGAGAATAGAGGTGACAGGAAGAGCACAGGGGGGACAGGAAGAGCACAGAGGGGACAGGGAGAGAATAGAGGTGACAGGAAGAGCACAGGGGGGCAAGGAAGAGCACAGAATGGACAGGGAGAGTATAGAGGTGACAGGAAGAGCACAGTGGGGACAGGGAGAGAATAGAGGTGACAGGAAGAGCACAGAGGGAACAGGGAGAGAATAGAGGTGACAGGAACAGCACAGTAGGGACAGGGAGAGAATAGAGGTGACACAAAGAGCACAGAGGGGACAGGGAGAGAATAGTGGTGACAGGAAGAGCTCAGAGGAGACAGGGAGAGAATACAGGTGACAGGAAGAGCACAGAATGGACAGGGAGAGAATAGAGGTGAAAGGAAGAGCACAGATGGGACAAGAAGAGAATAGGGGTGACAGGAATAGCACAGGGGGGAGGGGAAAAGCACAGAGGGGACAGAGAGAGAATAGATGTGACAGGAAGACCACAGGGGGGACAGGAAATGCATAGAGGGGATAGGGAGAGAATAGAGGTGACAGGAAGAGCACAGGCGTGATAGGAAGAGCACAGAGGGGACAGGGAGAAAATAGAGGTGACAGGAAGAGCACAGAGGAGACAGGGAGAGATTAGAGGTGACAGCAAGAGCATAGAGGGGACAGGGAGAGGATAAAGGTGACAGGAAGAGCACAGAGGGGATAGGGAGAGAATAGAGGTGACAGGAAGCGCACAAAGGGGACAGGGAGAGAATAGAGGTGACAGGAAGAGCACAGGGGGGACAGGGAGAGAATAGATGTGACAGGAAGAGCACAGAGGGGACTGGGAGAGAGTAGAGGTGACAGGAAGAGCACAGGGGGGACAGGAAGAGAATAGAGGTGACAGGAAGAGCACAGAGGGGACAGGAATAGAATAGAGATGACAGGAAGAGCACAGAGGGGACGGGGAGAGAATAGAGGTGACAGGAAAAGCACAGGGGGGACAGGAAGAGAATAGAGGTGACAGGAAGAGCACAGAGGGGACAGGAATAGAATAGAGATGACAGGAAGAGCACAGAGGTGACAGGGAAAGAATAGAGGTGTAAGCAGGAGCACACAGGGGACAGGGAGAGCATAGAGGTGACAGGAAGAGCACAGAGGGGACAGGGAGAGAATAGAGGTGACAGGAAGAGCACAGAGGGGACAGGGAGGGAATAGAGGTGACAGGAAGAGCACAGGGGGGACAGGAAGAGAATAGAGGTGACAGGAAGAGCACAGAGGGGACAGGAATAGAATAGAGATGACAGGAAGAGCACAGAGGGGACAGGGAGAGAATAGAGGTGACACGAAAAGCACAGAGATTACAGGGAGAGAATAGAGGTGACAGGAAGAGCACATAGGGAACTGGGAGAGAATAGAGGTGACAGGAAGAGCACAGAGGGGCCAGGGAAAGAATAGAGGTGACAGGAAGACCACAGAGGGGACAGGGAGAGAATATTGGTGACAGGAAGAGCACAGGTGGGACAGGAAGAGCACAGAGGGGTCAAGGAGAGTATAGAGGTGACAGCAAGAGCACAGGGGGGACAGGAAAAGCACAGAGGCGACAGGGAGAGAATAGAGGTGACAGGAAGAGCACAGGGGGCACAGGAAGAGCACAGAGGGGACAGGGAGAGCACATAGGGGACAGGGAGAGAATAGAAGTGACAGGAAGAGCACAGGGGGGACAGGGAGAGAATAGGGGTGACAGGAAGGGCACAGGGGGGACAGGAAAAGCACAGAGAGGACAGGGATAGCACAGACGGGACAGGTGGAGAATATAGATGACAGGAAGGGGACAGAGAGGTCAGGGAGAGTATAGAGGTGACAGGAAGAGCACAGAGGGGATAGGGAGAGAATAGAGGTGTCAGAAAGAGCACAGAGGGGACAGGGAGAGAATAGAGGTGACAGGAAGAGCACAGAGGTGACAGGGAGAGAATAGAGGTGACAGGAAGAGCACAGAGGGGACAGGGAGAGAATAGAGGTGACAGGAAGAGCACAGAGGGGACAGGGAGTTAATTGAGGTGACAGGAATAGCACAGAGGGGACAGGGTGAGAATATTGGTGACAGGAAGAGCACAAGGGGAGCACAGAGGGGGCAAGAAGAGAATGGAAGTAATAGGAAGAGCACAGAGGGGACAGGGAGAGAATAGATGTGACAGGAAGAGCACAGAGTTGACAGGGAGAGAATAGGGGTGACTGGGAGGACACAGAGTGGACAGGGAGAGATTAGAGGTGACAGGAATAGCACAGAGGGGATAGGGAGGGAATAGAGGTGACAGGAAGAGGACAGACGTGACAGGGAGAGAACAGAGGTGACAGGAAGGGCACAGAGGGGACAGGGAGAGAATAGAAATGACAGGAAGAGCACAGAGAGGACAGGGAGAGTATATGGGTGACAGGAATTGCACAGAAGGGCAGGGAGAGAATAGTGGTGACAGGAAGAGCACAGAGGGGACAGGGAGAGAATAGAGTTGACAGGAAGAGCACAAAGTGGACAGGGAGAGAATAGAGGTGACAGAAAGAGCACAGAGGGGACAGGGAGAGAATGGAGGTGACAGGAAGAGCACTGAGGGGACAGGGAGTGAATAGAGGTGACAGGAAGAGCACAGAGGGGACAGGGATAGAATAGAGGTGACAGGAAGAGCAGAGAGATTACAGGGAAAGAATAGAGTTGACAGGAAGAGCACAGGTGGTACAGGAAGAGCACAGAGAGGACAGGGAGAGAAAAGAGGTGACAGGAGGAGCACAGGGGGGACAGAAAGAGCACAGATTGCAGAGGGAGAGAATAGAGGTGACAGGAAGAGCACAGAGGGGACAGGGGGAGAATAGAGGTGACAGGGAGAGAATAGAGGTGACGGGAAAAGCACAGGGGGGACAGGAAGAGAACAGAGGGGACAGGGAGAGAATAGAGGTGACAGGAGGAGCACAAAGGGGACAGGGAGAGAATAGAGGTGACAGGAAGAGCACAGAGGGGACAGGGAGTGAATAGAGGTGACAGGAAGAACACAGAGGGGACAGGGTGAGAATAGAGGTGGCAGGAAGAGCACAGAGGGGACAGGGAGAGAATAGAGGTGACAGGAAGAGCACAGAGATACAGGGAGAGAATAGAGGTGACAGGAAGGGCACAGGGGGGACAGGAAGAGCACAGAGAGGACAGGGAGAGAAAAGAGGTAATAGGAGGAGCACAGGGGGGACAGAAAGAGCACAGATTGCAGAGGGAGAGAATAGAGGTGACAGGAAGAGCACAGAGGGGACAGGGGGAGAATAGAGGTGACAGGGAGAGCACAGAGGGGACAGGGAGAGAATAGAGGTGACTGGAAAAGCACAAAGGGGATAAGGGAGAGAATAGAGGTGACAGGAAGAGCACAGAGGGGACAGGGAGAGAATAGAGGTGACAGGAAGAGCACAGAGGGTTCAGGGAGAGAATAGAGGTGACAGGAAGACCACAGAGGGGACAGGGAGAGAATAGAGGTGACAGGAAGAGCACAGAGCAGACAAGGAGAGAATAGAGGTGACAGGAAGAGCACAGGGGGGACAGGAAGAGCACAGTGGGGACAGGGAGAGAATAGAAGTGACAGGAAAAGCACAGAGGGGACAGGGAGAGAATAGGGGTGACATGAAGAGCACAGGGGCGACAGGAAAAGCACAGAGGGGACAGGGAGAGAATAGAAGTTACAGGAAGATCGCAGAGGAGACAGGGAGAGATTAGAGGTTACAGGAAGAGCATAGAGTTGACAGAGGATAATAAAGGTGACAGGAAGAGCATAGATAGGACAGGGAGAATATAGAGGTGACTGGAAGAACACAGAGGTGACAGGGAGATAATAGAGGTGACAAGAAGAGCACAGAGGGGAAAGGGAAAGAATAGAGGTGACAGGAAGAGCACAGAGGGTTCAGGGAGAGAATAGAGGTGACAGGAAGAGTACAGAGCGGACAGGGAGAGAATAGAGGTGACATGTATAGCACAGAGGAGACAAGGAGAGAATAGAGGTGACAGGAAGAGCACAGGGGGGACAGGAAGAGCACAGTGGGGACAAGGAGAGAATAGAGGTGACAGGAAGAGCACAGGGGGGACAGGAAAAGCACAGGGGAGACAGGAAGAGCACAGAGGGGACAGGGAGAGAATAGAGGTGACAGGAGGAGCACAGAGGGGACAGGGAGAGAATAGAGGTGACAGGAAGAGCACATAGGGGCCAGGGAGAGAATGGAGGTGACAGGGAGAGCACAGAGGGGACAGGAAGAGAATAGAGGTGACAGGAGGAGCACAGAGGGGACAGGGAGAGAATAGAGGTGACAAGAAGAGCACAGATGGGAAAGGGAGAGAATAGAGATGACAGGAAGAGCACAGAGTGGACAGGAAAAGCTCAGAGGGGACAGTGAGAGATTAGACGTGACAGAAAGAGCACAGGGGGAGTCAGGAAGAGCACAGAGTTGACAAGGAGAGAATATAGGTGGTAGGAAGAGCTCAGGGGGGACAGGAAGAGCAGAGGGGACAGGCAGAGAATAGAGGTGACAATAAGGGCACAGGGGGGGACAGGATGAGCACGGGGGGACGGGAGAACAGCGGGGACAGGGAGACAATAGAAGTGACAGGAAGAGCAGAGAGGGGCAGGAAGAGCACAGGGGGGACAGGAAGAGCACAGACGGGGCAAGGAGAGAATAGAGGTGACAGGAAGAGCACAGTGGGGAGAAGGAGACAATGGAGGCAATAGGAAGAGCACAGAGGGGACAGGGGGAGAATAGAGGTGACAGGAAGAGCACAGAGGTGACAGGGAGAGAATAGAGGTGACAGGGAGGGCACAGAGGGGACAGGGAGAGAATAGAGGTGACAGGAAGAGCACAGAGGGGACAGGGAGGGAATAGAGGTGACAGGAAGAGCACAGAGGGGACAGGAAGGGAACAGAGGTGACAGGAAGAGCACAGAGGGGACAGGGAGAGAATAGAGGTGACAGGAAGAGCACAGAGGGGACAGGGAGAAAATATAGGTGACAGGAAGTGCACAAAGGGGCAGGGAGAGAATAGAGGTGACAGGAAGAGCACAGAGGGGACAGGGAGAGAATAGAGTTGACAGGAAGAGCACAGAGTGGACAGGGAGAGAATAGAGGTGACAGGATGAGCACACAGGGGACAGGGAGAGAATAGAGCAGACAGGAAGAGCACAGAGGGGACAGGCAGAGAATAGAGGTTGACAGGAAGAGCACAGGGGGGACAGGAAGAGCACAGAGGAGACAGAAAGAGAATAGAGGTGACAGGAAGAGCACAGGGGGGACAGGAAAAGCACAGGGGGGAAAGGAAGAGCACCGAGGGTACAGTGAGAGAATAGTGTTGACAGGAAGAGTACAGGGGGGACAGGAAAAGCACAGAGGGAACAGGGAGAGAATAGGGGTGACAGGAAGAGCACAGAGTGGACAGGAAAAGCTCAGAGGGGACAGGGAGAGATTAGACGTGACAGAAAGAGCACAGGGGGAGTCAGGAAGAACACAGAGTTGACAAGGAGAGAATAGAGGTGGTAGGAAGAGCTCAGGGGGGACAGGAAGAGCAGAGGGGACAGGCAGAGAATAGAGGTGACAATAAGGGCACAGGGGGGGACAGGATGAGCACGGGGGGACGGGAGAACAGCGGGGACAGGGAGACAATAGAAGTGACAGGAAGAGCAGAGAGGGGACAGGAAGAGCACAGGGGGGACAGGAAGAGCACAGACGGGGCAAGGAGAGAATAGAGGTGACAGGAAGAGCACAGTGGGGAGAAGGAGACAATGGAGGTAATAGGAAGAGCACAGAGGGGACAGGGGGAGAATAGAGGTGACAGGAAGAGCACAGAGGTGACAGGGAGAGAATAGAGGTGACAGGGAGGGCACAGAGGGGACAGGGAGAGAATAGAGGTGACAGGAAGAGCACAGAGGGGACAGGGAGGGAATAGAGGTGACAGGAAGAGCACAGAGGGGACAGGGAGGGAACAGAGGTGACAGGAAGGGCACAGAGGGGACAGGGAGAGAATAGAGGTGACAGGAAGAGCACAGAGGGGACAGGGAGAAAATATAGGTGACAGGAAGTGCACAGAGGGGCAGGGAGAGAATAGAGGTGACAGGAACAGCACAGAGGGGACAGGGAGAGAATAGAGTTGACAGGAAGAGCACAGAGTGGACAGGGAGAGAATAGAGGTGACAGGATGAGCACACAGGGGCAGGGAGAGAATAGAGCAGACAGGAAGAGCACAGAGGGGACAGGCAGAGAATAGAGGTTGACAGGAAGAGCACAGGGGGGACAGGAAAAGCACAGTGGAGACAGGGAGAGAATAGAGGTGACAGGAAGAGCACAGGGGGGACAGGAAGAGCACAGGGGGGAAAGGAAGAGCACCGAGGGTACAGTGAGAGAATAGTGTTGACAGGAAGAGTACAGGGGGGACAGGAAGAGCACAGAGGGAACAGGGAGAGAATAGGGGTGACAGGAAGAGCACAGGGGGGACAGGAAGAGCACAGAGAGGACAGGGAGGACACAGAGGGGACAGGGAGAGAATAGAGGTGACAGGAAGAGCACAGAGGGGACAGGGAGAGAATAGAGGTTACATGAAGAGCACAGATGGGACAGGGAGAGAATACAGGTGACAGGAAGAGCACAGAGATTACAGGGAGAGAATAGAGGTGACAGGAAGAGCACAGGGGGGACAGGAAGGGCACAGAGGGGATAGGGAGGGAATAGAGGTGACAGGAAGAGGACAGACGTGACAGGGAGAGAACAGAGGTGACAGGAAGGGCACAGAGGGGACAGGGAGAGAATAGAAATGACAGGAAGAGCACAGAGAGGACAGGGAGAGTATATGGGTGACAGGAATTGCACAGAAGGGCAGGGAGAGAATAGTGGTGACAGGAAGAGCACAGAGGGGACAGGGAGAGAATAGAGTTGACAGGAAGAGCACAAAGTGGACAGGGAGAGAATAGAGGTGACAGGAAGAGCACAGAGGAGACAGGGAGAGAATAGATGTGACAAGAAGAGCACAGAGGGGACAGGCAGAGAATAGAGGTTGACAGGAAGAGCACAGGGGGGACAGGAAGAGCACAGAGGAGACAGGGAGAGAATAGAGCTGACAGGAAGAGCACAGGGGGGACAGGAAGAGCACAGAGGGTACAGTGAGAGAATAGAGGTGACAGGAAGAGCACAGGGGGGACAGGAAGAGCACAGAGGTGACAGGGAGAGAATAGGGGTGACAGGAAGTGCACAGGGGGGGACAGGAAGAGCACAGAGAGGACACGGAGAACACAGAGGGGACAGGGAGAGAATAAAGGTGACAGGAAGAGCACAGAGGGGACAGGGAGGGAATAGAGGTGACATGAAGAGCACAGAGGGGACAGGGAAAGAATAGAGGTGACAGGAAGAGGACAGAGGGGACAGGGAGAGAATAGAGGTGACAGGAAGAGCACAGAGGGGACAGGGAGAGAATAGAGGTGACAGAAACAGCACAGAGGGGACAGGGAGAGAATAGAGGTGACAGGAAGAGCACTGAGGGGACAGGGAGTGAATAGAGGTGACAGGAAGTGCACAGAGGGGACAGGGATAGAATAGAGGTGACAGGAAGAGCAGAGAGATTACAGGGAAAGAATAGAGTTGACAGGAAGAGCACAGGTGGTACATGAAGAGCACAGAGAGGACAGGGAGAGAAAAGAGGTGACAGGAGGAGCACAGGGGGGACAGAAAGAGTACTGATTGCACAGGGAGAGAATAGAGGTGACAGGAAGAGCACAGAGGGGACAGAGAGAGAATAGTGGTGACAGGGAGAGCACAGAGGAAACAGGGAGATAATAGAGGTGACAGGAAGAGCACAAAGGGGACAGGGAGAGAATAGGGGTGACAGGTAGAGTACAGAGGGGACTGGGAGAGAATAGAGGTGACAGGGAGAGCACAGAGGGGACAGGGAGAGAATAGAGGTGACAGGAAAAGCACAAAGGTGACAGGAAGAGAATAGAGGTGACAGGAAGAGCACAGAGGGGACAGGGATAGAATAGAGGTTACAGGAAGAGCACAGAGGGTTCAGGGAGAGAATAGAGTTGACAGGAAGAGCACAGGGGAGACAGGGAGAGAATAGAGGTGACAGGAAGAGCACAGAGGAGACAAGGAGAGAATAGAGGTGACAGGAAGAGCACAGGTGGGACAGGAAGAGCACAGAGGGGTCAGGGAGAGAATAGAGGTGACAGGAGGAGCACAAAGGGGACAGGGAGAGAATAGAGGTGACAGGAAGAGCACAGAGGGGACAGGGAGTGAATAGAGGTGACAGGAAGAACACAGAGGGGACAGGGTGAGAATAGAGGTGACAGGAAAAGCACAGAGGGGACAGGAGAGAATAGAGGTGACAGGAAGAGCACAGAGATACAGGGAGAGAATAGAGGTGACAGGAAGGGCACAGGGGGGACAGGAAGAGCACAGAGAGGACAGGGAGAGAAAAGAGGTAACAGGAGGAGCACAGGGGTACAGAAAGAGCACAGATTGCAGAGGGAGAGAATAGAGGTGACAGGAAGAGCACAGAGGGGACAGGGGGAGAATAGAGGTGACAGGGAGATCACAGAGGCGACAGGGAGAGAATAGAGGTGACAGGAAAAGCACAAAGGGGATAAGGGAGAGAATAGAGGTGACAGGAAGACCACAGAGGGGACAGGGAGAGAATAGAGGTGACAGGAAGAGCACAGAGGGTTCAGGGAGAGAATAGAGGTGACAGGAAGAGCACAGAGGGGACAGGGAGAGAATAGAGGTGACAGGAAGAGCACAGAGCAGACAAGGAGAGAATAGAGGTGACAGGAAGAGCACAGGGGGACAGGAAGAGCACAGTGGGGACAGGGAGAGAATAGAAGTGACAGGAAGAGCACAGAGGGGACAGGGAGAGAATAGGGGTGACATGAAGAGCACAGGGGCGACAGGAAAAGCACAGAGGTGACAGCGAGAGAATAGAAGTGACAGGAAGAGCGCAGAGGAGACAGGGAGAGATTAGAGGTTACAGGAAGAGCATAGAGGTGACAGGGGATAATAAAGGTGACAGAAAGAGCATAGAGAGGACAGGGAGAATATAAAGGTGACTGGAAGAACACAGAGGTGACAGGGAGATAATAGAGGTGACAAGAAGAGCACAGAGGGGAAAGGGAAAGAATAGAGGTGACAGGAAGAGCACAGAGGGTTCAGGGAGAGAATAGAGGTGACAGGAAGAGCACAGAGGGGACAGGGAGTGAAGAGAGGTGACAGGAAGAACACAGAGGGGACAGGGTGAGAATAGAGGTGACAGGAAGAGCACAGAGGGGACAGGGAGAGAATAGAGGTGACAGGAAGAGCACAGAGATACAGGGAGAGAATAGAGGTGACAGGAAGGGCACAGGGGGGACAGGAGGAGCACAGAGAGGACAAGGAGAGAAAAGAGGTAACAGGAGGAGCACAGGGGGGACAGAAAGAGCACAGATTGCAGTGGGAGAGAATAGAGGTGACAGGAAGAGCACAGAGGGGACAGGGGGAGAATAGAGGTGACAGGGAGAGCACAGAGGGGACATGGAGAGAATAGAGGTGAGAGGAAAAGCACAAAGGGGATAAGGGAGAGAATAGAGGTGACAGGAAGAGCACAGAGGGGACAGGGAGAGAATAGAGGTGACAGGAAGAGCACAGAGGGTTCAGGGAGAGAATAGAGGTGACAGGAAGAGCACAGAGGGGACAGGGAGAGAATAGAGGTGACAGGAAGAGCACAGAGCAGACAAGGAGAGAATAGAGGTGACAGGAAGAGCACAGGGGGGACAGGAAGAGCACAGTGGGGACAGGGAGAGAATAGAACTAACAGGAAGAGCACAGAGGGGACAGGGAGAGAATAGGGGTGACATGAAGAGCACAGGGGCGACAGGAAAAGCACAGAGGTGACAGGGAGAGAATAGAAGTGACAGGAAGAGCGCAGAGGAGACAGGGAGAGATTAGAGGTTACAGGAAGAGCATAGAGGTGACAGGGGATAATTAATGTGACAGGAAGAGCATAGAGAGGACAGGGAGAATATAGAGGTGACTGGAAGAACACAGAGGTGACAGCGAGATAATAGAGGTGACAAGAAGAGCACAGAGGGGAAAGGGAAAGAATAGAGGTGACAGGAAGAGCACAGAGGGTTCAGGGAGAGAATAGAGGTGACAGGAAGAGTACAGAGCGGACAGGGAGAGAATAGAGGTGACATGAAGAGCATAGTGGAGACAAGGAGAGAATAGAGGTGACAGGAAGAGCACAGGGGGGACAGGAAGAGCACAGAGGAGACAAGGAGAGAATAGAGGTGACAGGAAGAGCACAGGGGGGACAGGAAGAGCACAGAGGAGACAAGGAGAGAATAGAGGTGACAGGAAGAGCACAGGGGGGACAGGAAGAGCACAGAGGGGACAGGGAGAGAATAGAGGTGACAGGAGGAGCACAAAGGGGACAGGGAGAGAATAGAGGTGACAGGAAGAGCACAGAGGGGACAGGGAGTGAATAGAGGTGACAGGAAGAACACAGAGGGGACAGGGTGAGAATAGAGGTGGCAGGAAGAGCACAGAGGGGACAGGGAGAGAATAGAGGTAACAGGAAGAGCACAGAGATACAGGGAGAGAATAGAGGTGACAGGAAGAGTACAGAGCGGACAGGGAGAGAATAGAGGTGACATGAAGAGCACAGTGGAGACAAGGAGAGAATAGAGGTGACAGGAAGAGCACAGGGGGGACAGGAAGAGCACAGTGGGGACAAGGAGAGAATAGAGGTGACAGGAAGAGCACAGGGGGGACAGGAAGAGCACAGGGGAGACAGGAAGAGCACAGAGGGTACAGGGAGAGAATAGAGGTGACAGGAGGAGCACAGAGGGGACAGGGATAGAATAGAGGTGACAGGAAGAGCAGAGAGATTACAGGGAAAGAATAGATTTGACAGGAATAGCACAGGTGGGACAGGAAGAGCACAGAGAGGACAGGGAGAGAAAAGAGGTGACAGGAGGAGCACAGGGGGGACAGAAAGAGTACTGATTGCACAGGGAGAGAATAGAGGTGACAGGAAGAGCACAGAGGGTACAGAGAGAGAATAGTAGTGACAGGGAGAGCACAGAGGAAACAGGGAGATAATAGAGGTGACAGGAAGAGCACAAAGGGGACAGGGAGAGAATAGGGGTGACAGGAAGAGCACAGAGGGGACAGGGAGAGAATAGAGGTGACAGGGAGAGCACAGAGGGGACAGGGAGAGAATAGAGGTGACAGGAAAAGCACAACGGTGACAGGGAGAGAATAGAGGTGACAGGAAGAGCACAGAGGGGTCAGGGAGGGAATAGAGGTGACAGGAAGAGCACAGAGGGGACAGGGAGAGAATAGAGGTGACAGGAAGAGCACAGGGGGGCAAGGAAGAGCACAGAATGGACAGGGAGAGTATAGAGGTGACAGGAAGAGCACAGTGGGGACAGGGAGAGAATAGAGGTGACAGGAAGAGCACAGAGGGAACAGGGAGAGAATAGAGGTGACAGGAACAGCACAGTAGGGACAGGGAGAGAATAGAGGTGACAGGAAGAGCACAGAGGGGACAGGGAGAGAATAGTGGTGACAGGAAGAGCTCAGAGGAGACAGGGAGAGAATACAGGTGACAGGAAGAGCACAGAATGGACAGGGAGAGAATAGAGGTGACAGGAAGAGCACAGAGGTGACAGGGAAAGAATAGAGGTGTAAGCAGGAGCACACAGGGGACAGGGAGAGAATAGAGGTGACAGGAAGAGCACAGGGGGGACAGGGAGAGAATAGATGTGACAGGAAGAGCACAGAGGGGACAGGAAGAGAATAGAGGTGACTGGAAGAGCACAGAGTGGACAGGAATAGAATAGAGATGACAGGAAGAGCACAGAGGGGACAGGGAGAGAATAGAGGTGACACGAAAAGCACAGAGATTACAGGGAGAGAATAGAGGTGACAGGAAGAGCACAGAGGGGACTGGGAGAGAATAGAGGTGACAGGAAGAGCACAGAGGGGCCAGGGAAAGAATAGAGGTGACAGGAAGACCACAGAGGGGACAGGGAGAGAATAGTGGTGACAGGAAGAGCACAGGTGGGACAGGAAGAGCACAGAGGGGTCAAGGAGAGTATAGAGGTGACAGCAAGAGCACAGGGGGGACAGGAAAAGCACAGAGGCGACAGGGAGAGAATAGAGGTGACAGGAAGAGCACAGGGGGGACATGAAGAGCACAGAGGGGACAGGGAAAGCACATAGGGGCAGGGAGAGAATAGAAGTGACAGGAAGAGCACAGGGGGGACAGGGAGAGAATAGGGGTGACAGGAAGGGCACAGGGGGGACAGGAAAAGCACAGAGAGGACAGGGATAACACAGACGGGACAGGTGGAGAATATAGGTGACAGGAAGAGGACAGAGAGGTCAGGGAGAGTATAGAGGTGACAGGAAGAGCACAGAGGGGATAGGGAGAGAATAGAGGTGACAGAAAGAGCACAGAGGGGACAGGGAGAGAATAGAGGTGACAGGAAGAGCACAGAGGTGACAGGAAGAGAATAGAGGTGACAGGAAGAGCACAGAGGGGACAGGGAGAGAATAGAGGTGACAGGAAGAGCACAGAGGGGACAGGGAGTTAATTGAGGTGACAGGAAGAGCACAGATGGGACAGGGTGAGAATATTGGTGACAGGAAGAGCACAAGGGGAGCACAGAGGGGGCAAGGAGAGAATGGACTTAATAGGAAGAGCACAGAGGGGACAGGGAGAGAATAGAGGTGACAGGAAGAGCACAAATTTGACAGGGAGAGAATAGGGGTGACTGGGAGGGCACAGAGGGGACAGGGAGAGATTAGAGGTGACAGGAATAGCACAGAGGGGATAGGGAGGGAATAGAGTTGACAGGAAGAGGACAGACGGGACAGGGAGAGAACAGAGGTGACAGGAAGGGCACAGAGGGGACAGGGAGAGAATAGAAATGACAGGAAGAGCACAGAGAGGACAGGGAGAGTATATGGGTGACAGAAATTGCACAGAAGGGCAGGGAGAAAATAGTGGTGACATGAAGAGCACAGATGGGACAGGGAGAGAATAGAGTTGACAGGAAGAGCACAAAGTGGACAGGGAGAGAATAGAGGTGACAGGAAGAGCACAGTGGGGACAGGGAGAGAATAGAGGTTGACAGGAAGAGCACAGGGGGGACAGGAAGAGCACAGAGGAGACAGGGAGAGAATAGAGCTGACAGGAAGAGCACAGGGGGGACAGGAAGAGCACAGAGGGTACAGTGAGAGAATAGAGGTGACAGGAAGAGCACAGGGGGGACAGGAAGAGCACAGAGGTGACAGAGAGAGAATAGGGGTGACAGGAAGTGCACAGGGGGGGACAGGAAGAGCACAGCGAGGACAGGGAGAACACAGAGGGGACAGGGAGAGAATAAAGGTGACAGGAAGAGCACAGAGGGGACAGGGAGGGAATAGAGGTGACATGAAGAGCACAGAGGGGACAGGGAGAGAATAGAGGTGACAGGAAGAGGACAGAGGGGACAGGGAGAGAATAGAGGTGACAGGAAGAGCACAGAGGGGACAGGGAGAGAATAGAGGTGACAGAAAGAGCACAGAGGGGACAGGGAGAGAATAGAGGTGACAGGAAGAGCACTGAGGGGACAGGGAGTGAATAGAGGTGACAGGAAGAGCACAGAGGGGACAGGGATAGAATAGAGGTGACAGGAAGAGTAGAGAGATTACAGGGAAAGAATAGAGTTGACAGGAAGAGCACAGGTGGTACAGGAAGAGCACAGAGAGGACAGGGAGAGAAAAGAGGTGACAGGAGGAGCACAGGGGGGACAGAAAGAGTACTGATTGCAAAGGGAGAGAATAGAGGTGACACGAAGAGCACAGAGGGGACAGAGAGAGAATAGTGGTGACAGGGAGAGCACAGAGGAAACAGGGAGATAATAGAGGTGACAGGAAGAGCACAAAGGGGACAGGGAGAGAATAGGGGTGACAGGAAGAGCACAGAGGGGACAGGGAGAGAATAGAGGTGACAGGGAGAGCACAGAGGGGACAGGGAGAGAATAGAGGTGACAGGAAAAGCACAAAGGTGACAGGGAGAGAATAGAGGTGACAGGAAGAGCACATAGGGGCCAGGGAGAGAATGGAGGTGACAGGGAGAGCACAGAGGGGACAGAAAGAGAATAGAGGTGACAGGAAGAGCACAGAGGGGACAGGGAGAGAATAGAGGTGACAAGAAGAGCACAGATGGGAAAGGGAGAAAATAGAGGTGACAGGAAGAGCACAGAGTGGACAGGAAAAGCTCAGAGGGGACAGGGAGAGATTAGACGTGACAGAAAGAGCACAGGGGGAGTCAGGAAGAGCACAGAGTTGAAAAGGAGAGAATAGAGGTGGTAGGAAGAGCTCATGGGGGACAGGAAGAGCAGAGGGGACAGGCAGAGAATACAGGTGACAATAAGGGCACAGGGGGGGACAGGATGAGCACGGTGGGACGGGAGAACAGCGGGGACAGGGAGACAATAGAAGTGACAGGAAGAGCAGAGAGGGGACAGGAAGAGCACAGGGGGGACAGGAAGAGCACAGACGGGGCAAGGAGGGAATAGAGGTGACAGGAAGAGCACAGTGGGGAGAAGGAGACAATGGAGGTAATAGGAAGAGCACAGAGGGGACAGGGGGAGAATAGAGGTGACAGGAAGAGCACAGAGGTGACAGGGAGAGAATAGAGGTGACAGGGAGGGCACAGAGGGGACAGGGATAGAATAGAGGTGACAGGAAGAGCACAGAGGGGACAGGGAGGGAATAGAGGTGACAGGAAGAGCACAGAGGTGACAGGGAGGGAACAGAGGTGACAGGAAGGGCACAGAGGGGACAGGGAGAGAATAGAGGTGACAGGAAGAGCACAGAGGGGACAGGGAGAAAATATAGGTGACAGGAAGTGCACAGAGGGGCAGGGAGAGAATAGAGGTGACAGGAAGAGCACAGAGGGGACAGGGAGAGAATAGAGTTGACAGGAAGAGCACAGAGTGGACAGGGAGAGAATAGAGGTGACAGGATGAGCACACAGGGGACAGGGAGAGAATAGAGCAGACAGGAAGAGCACAGAGGGGACAGGCAGAGAATAGAGGTTGACAGGAAGAGCACAGGGGGGACAGGAAGAGCACAGAGGAGACAGGGAGAGAATAGAGGTGACAGGAAGAGCACAGGGGGGACAGGAAGAGCACAGGGGGGAAAGGAAGAGCACCGAGGATACAGTGAGAGAATAGTGTTGACAGGAAGAGTACAGGGGGGACAGGAAGAGCACAGAGGGAACAGGGAGAGAATAGGGGTGACAGGAAGAGCACAGGGGGGACAGGAAGAGCACAGAGAGGACAGGGAGGACACAGAGGGGACAGGGAGAGAATAGATGTGACAGGAAGAGCACAGAGGGGACAGGGAGAGAATAGAGGTGACATGAAGAGCACAGATGGGACAGGGAGAAAATACAGGTGACAGGAAGAGCACAGAGATTACAGGGAGAGAATAGAGGTGACTGGAAGAGCACAGGGGGGACAGGAAGAGCACAGAGGGGACAGGGAGAGAATAGACGTGACAGAAAGAGCACAGAGGGGACAGGGAGGGAATAGAGGTGACAGGAAGAGCACAGAGATTACAGGGAGAGAATAGAGGTGACAGGAAGAGCACAGGGGGGACAGGAAGAGCACAGAGAGGACAGGGAGAGAAAAGAGGTGACAGGAGGACCACAGGGGGGACAGAAAGATTACTGATTGCACAGGGAGAGAATAGAGGTGACAGGAAGAGCAGAGATGGGACAGGGAGAGAATAGTGCTGACAGACAGAGCACAGAGGGGACAGGGAGAGAATAGAGGTGCCAGGAAGAGCACAAAGGGAACAGGGAGAGAATAGGGGTGACAGGAAGAGCACAGAGGGGACAGGGAGATTAGAGGTGACAGGAAGAGCACAGAGGCGACAGGGAGAGAATAGAGGTGACAGGAAGTGCACAGAGGGGACAGGGAGAGAATAGAGGTGACAGGAAGAGAACGGAGGGGACAAGGAGAGAATAGAGGTGACAGGAAGAGCACAGGGGGGACAGGAAGAGCACTGAGGGGATAGGGAGAGAATAGATGTGATAGGAAGAGCAAAGGGGGAACAGGAAGAGCACAGAGGGGACAGGGAGTGATTAGAGGTGACAGGAAGAGCACAGGGGCGACAGGAAGAGAACAGAGGGGACAGGGAGTGAATAGAGGGAACAGGAACAGCACAGAGGAGACAGGGAGAGATTAGAGGTTACAGGAAGAGCATAGAGGGGACAGGGAGAGAATAGAGGTGCCAGGAAGAGCACAGAGTGGACTGGGAGAGAATAGAGGTGCGAGGAAGAGCACAGTTGTGACAGGGAGAGAATAGAGGTGACAAGAAGAGCACAGAGGGGATAGGGAAAGAATGGGGGTGACAGGAAGAGCACAGATGGGACAGGGAGAGAATAGTGGTGACAGGAATAGCACAGGGGGACAGGAAGAGCACAGAGTGTTCAAGGGGAGAATAGAGGTGACAGCAAGAGCACTGGGGGGACAGGAAGAGCACAGAGGCGACAGGGAGAGGATAGAGGTGACAGGAAGAGCACAGGCGGGACAGGAAGACCACAAAGGGGACAGGGAGAGAATAGAGGTGACAATAAGAGCACTGAAGGGACAGGGAGTGAATAGAGGTGACAGGAAGAGCACAGAGGGGACAGGGAGAGAATAGAGGTGACAGGAAGAGCACAGAGATTACAGGGAGAGCATAGAGGTGACAGGAAGAGCACAGGGGGGATAGGAAGAGCACAGTGAGGACAGGGAGAGAAAAGAGGTGACAGGAGGAGCACAGGGGAGAAAGAAAGAGCACAGATTGCACAGGGAGAGAATAGAGGTGACAGGAAGAGCACAGAGTGGACAGGCAGAGAATAGAGGTAACAGGGAGAGCACGGAGGGGACAGGGAGAGAATAGAGGTGATAGGAAGAGCACAAATTGGACAGGGAGAAAATAGAGGTGAGAGGAAGAGCACAGAGGGGACAGGTAGAGAATAGAGGTGACAGGAAGAGCTCAGAGGGGACAGGGAGAGAATAGAGGTGACAGGAATAGCACAGATGGGACAGGGAGAGAATAGAGGTAATACGAAGAGCACAGAGGGGACAGGGAAAGAATAGAGGTGACAGGAAGAGCACAGAGGGGACAGGAAGAGGACAGAGGGGACAGGGAAAGAATAGATGTGACAGGAAGAGCACAGGGGGGAAAGGAAGAGCACAGATGGGACATGGAGAGAATAGAGGTGACAGGAAGAGCACAGGGGCGACAGGAAGAGCACAGAGGGGACAGGGAGAGAATAGAGACGTGACAGGAAGAGCACAGAGGGGACAGGGAGAGAATAGAGGTGACAGGAAGAGCACAGAGGTGACAGGGAGAGAATAGAGTTGACAAGAAGAGCACAGAGGGGACAGGGAAAGAATATAGGTGACAGGAAGAGCACAGAGGGGTCAGGGAGAGAATAGAGGTGACAGGAAGAGTACAGAGGAGACAGGGAGAGAATAGAGGTGACATGAAGAGCACAGAGGGGCCAGGGAGATAATAGAGGTGACAGGAAGGGCTTATTGGGGACAGGAAGAGAATAGAGGTGACAGGAAGAGCACAGAGTGGACAGGGAGAGAATAGAGATGACAGGAAGAGCACAGAGGAGACAGGGAGAGAATAGAGGTAACAGGAAGAGCACAGAGGGGACAGCATTAGAATAGAAATAACAGGAATAGCACAAAGGGGACAGGGAGAGAATAGAGGTAACAGGAAGGGCACAGACGGGACAGGGAGGAAAAGAGGTGACAGGAAGAGCACTGTAGGGACAGGGAGAGAATAGAGGTGACAGGAAGAGCACAGAGGGGACAGGGAGAGAATAGAGTTGACAGGAAGAGCACAGAGGGGACAGGGAGAGAATACAGGTGACAGGAAGAGCACAGAATGGACAGGGAGAGAATAGAGTTGACAGGAAGAGCACAGAGGGGACAAGAAGAGAATAGGTGTGATAGGAAGAGCACAGGGGGGAGGGGAAAAGCACAGAGGGGACAGAGAGAGAATAGATGTGACAGGAAGACCACAGGGGGGGGGGACAGGAAATACACGGAGGGGACAGGGAGAGAATAGAGGTGACAGGAAGAGCACAGGGGTGATAGGAAGAGCACAGAGGGGACAGGGAGAAAATAGAGGAGACAGGAAGAGCACAGAGTGGACAGGGAGAGATTAGAGGTGACAGGAAGACCATAAAGGGGACAGGGAGAGAATAAAGGTGACAGGAAGAGCACAGAGGGCATAGGGAGAGAATAGAGGTGACAGGAGGCGCACAAAGGGGACAGGGAGAGAATAGAGGTGACAAGAAGAGCACAGAGGTGACAGGGAAAGAATAGAGGTGTAAGCAGGAGCACACAGGGGACAGAGAGAGCATAGAGGTGACAGGAAGAGCACAGAGGGGACAGGGAGAGAATAGAGGTGACAGGAAGAGCACAGAGGCGACAGGGAGAGAATAGAGGTGACAGGAAGAGCACAGGGGGGACAGGAAGAGAATAGAGGTGACAGGAAGAGCACAGAGGGGACAGGAATAGAATAGAGATGACAGGAAGAGCACAGAGGGGACAGGGAGAGAATAGAGGTGACAGGAAAAGCACAGAGATTACAGGGAGAGAATAGAGGTGAGAGAAAGAGCACAGAGGGGACTGGGAGAGAATAGAGGTGACAGGAAGAGCACAGAGGGGCCAGGGAAAGTATAGAGGTGACAGGAAGAGCACAGAGGGGACAGGGAGAGAATAGTGGTGACAGGAAGAGCACAGGGGGGACAGGAAGAGCACAGAGGGGTCAAGGAGAGAATAGAGGTGACAGCAAGAGCACAGGGGGGATAGGAAGAGCACAGAGATGACAGGGATAACACAGAGGGGACAGGTGGAGAATAGAGGTGACAGGAAGAGAACAGAGAGGACAGGGAGCGTGTAGAGGTGACATGAAGAGCACAGAGGCGACAGGGAGAGAATAGAGGTGACAGGAAGGGACAGAGAGGACAGGGAGAGTATAGAGGTCACAGGAAGAGCACAGAGGGAATAGGGAGAGAATAGAGGTGACAGAAAGAGCACAGAGGGGACAGGGAGAGAATAGAGGTGGCAGGAAGAGCACAGAGGTGACAGGGTGAGAATAGAGGTGACAGGAAGAGCACAAGGGGAGCACAGAGGGGGCAAGGAGAGAATGGAGGTAATAGGAAGAGCACAGAGGGGACAGGGAAGAATAGAGGTGACAGGAAGAGCACAGAGGTGACAGGGAGAGAATAGGGGTGACTGGGAGGGCACAGAGGGGACAGGGAGAGAATAGAGGTGACAGGAATAGCACAGAGGGGATAGGGTGGGAATAGAGGTGACAGGAAGAGCACAGACGGGACAGGGATAGAACAGAGGTGACAGGAAGGGCACAGAGGGGACAGGGAGGGAATTGAAATGACAGGAAGAGCACAGAGAGGACAGGGAGAGTATATAGTTGACAGGAAGTGCACAGAAGGGCAGGGAGAGAATAGAGGTGACAGGAAGAGCACAGAGGGGACAGGGAGAGAATAGAGTTGACTGGAAGAGCACAAAGTGGACAGGGAGAGAGTAGAGGTGACAGGAAGAGCACAGAGGTGACAAGAAGAGCACAGAGGGATCAGGCAGAGAATAGAGGTTGACAGGAAGAGCACAGGGGGGACAGGAAGAGCACAGAGGAGACAGGGAGAGAATAGAGCTGACAGGAAGAGCACAGGGGAAACAGGAAGAGCACAGGGGAAACAGGAAGAGCACAGAGGGTACAGTGAGAGAATAGTGGTGACAAGAAGAGCACAGGGGGGACAGGAAGAGCACAGAGGGGACAGGGAGAGAATAGACGTGACAGAAAGAGCACAGAGGGGACAGGGAGAGAATAGAGGTGACAGGAAGAGCACAGAGATTACAGGGAGAGAATAGAGGTGACAGGAAGAGCACAGGGGGGACAGGAAGAGCACAGAGAGGACAGGGAGAGAAAAGAGGTGACAGGAGGAGCACAGGGGGGACAGAAAGATTACTGATTGCACAGGGAGAGAATAGAGGTGACAGGAAGAGCACAGATGGGACAGGGAGAGAATAGTGGTGACAGGCAGAGCAAAGAGGGGACAGGGAGAGAATAGAGGTGACAGGAAGAGCACAAAGGGAACAGGGAGAGAATAAGGGTGACAGGAAGAGCTCAGAGGGGACAGGGAGAGAATAGAGGTGACAGGAAGAGCACAGAGAGGACGGGGATAGAATAGAGGTGACAGGAATTGCACAGAGGGGACAGGGAGAGAATAGAGTTTACAGGAAGAGAACAGACGGGACAAGGAGAGAATAGATGTGATAGGAAGAGCACAGGGGGGACAGGAAGAGCACTGAGGGGACAGGGAGAGAATAGATGTGACAGGAAGAGCACAGGGGGGACAGGAAGAGCACAGAGGGGACAGGGAGAGAATAGAGGTGACAGGAAGAACACAGGGGCGACAGGAAGAGCACTGAGGGGACAGGGAGTGAATAGAGGTGACAGGAAGAGCACAGAGGAGTCAGGGAGAGATTAGAGGTTACAGGAAGAGCATAGAGGGGACAGGGAGAGAATAGAGGTGCCAGGAAGAGCACAGAGGGGACTGGGAGAGAATAGAGTTGCGAGGAAGAGCACAGTTGTGACAGGGAGAGAATAGAGGTGACAAGAAGAGCACAGAGGGGATAGGGAAAGAATAGAGGTGACAGGAAGAGCACAGATGGGACAGGGAGAGAATAGTGGTGACAGGAAGAGCACAGGGGGACAGGAAGAGCACAGAGTGTTCAAGGGGAGAATAGAGGTGACAGCAAGAGCACTGGGAGGACAGGAAGAGCACAGAGGCGACTGGGAGAGGATAGAGGTGACAGGAAGAGCACAGGCGGGACAGGAAGAGCACAAAGGGGACAAGGAGAGCAGAGAGGGGACAGGAAGAGCACTGAAGGGACAGGGAGTGAATAGAGGTGACAGGAAGAGCACAGAGGAGACAGGGAGAGAATAGAGGTGACAGGAAGAGCACAGAGATTACAGGGAGAGCATAGAGGTGACAGGAAGAGCACAGGGGGGATAGGAAGTGCACAGTGAGGACAGGGAGAGAAAAGAGGTGACAGGAGGAGCACAGGGGAGACAGAAAGAGCACAGATTGCACAGGGAGAGAATAGAAGTGACAGGAAGAGCACAGAGTGGACAGGGAGAGAATAGAGGTGACAGGGAGAGCACGGAGGGGCCAGGGAGAGAATAGAGGTGACAGGAAAAGCACAGAGATTACAGGGAGAAAATAGAGGTGACAGGAAGAGCACAGGGGGGACAGGAAGAGCACAGAGAGGACAGGGAGAGAATAAAGGTGACAAGAAGAGCACAGGGGGGACGGGAAGAGCACAGAGTGGAAAGGGTGAGAACAGAGGTGACACGAAGAGCACAGAGGGGGCAGGAAATGCACAGAGGTGTCAGGGAGAGAATAGAGGAGACAGGAAGAGCGCAGGGGAGACAGGAAGAGCACAGAGGGGACAGGGAGAGAATAGAGGTGACGCGAAGAGCACAGGGGGAGACAGGAAGAGCACAGAGGGGTCAGGGAGAGAATAGAGGTGACAAGAAGAGCACAGGGGGGACGGGAAGAGCACAGAGGGGGCAGGGAGAGAATAGAGGAGACAGGAAGAGCACAGGGGAGACAGGAAGAGCACAGAGAGGACAGGGAGAGAATATAGGTGACAGGAAGAGCACATGGGGGTCAGGAAGAGCACAGAGGGGACAAGGAGAGAATAGAGGTGACAGGAAGAGCACAGGGGGGACAGGAAGAGCACAGAGGGGACAGGGAGAGAATAGAGGTGACAGGAAGAGCACATGGGGGACAGGAGGAGCACAGAGGGGACAGGGAGAGAATAGAGGTGACAGGACGAGCACAGATGGGCCATGGAGAGAATAGAGGTGACAGGAAGAGCACAGAGGGGACAGGGAGAGAATAGATGTGACAGGAAGAGCACAGAGGGGACAGGGAGAGAGTAGAGGTAACAGGAAGAGCACAGAGGGGACAGAAAGAGAATATAGGTTACAGGAAGAGCACAGATGGGAATGGGAGAGAATAGAGGTGACAGGAAGAGCACAGGGGGGACAGGGAGAAAATATAGGTGACAGGAAGTGCACAGAGGGGCAGGGAGAGAATAGAGGTGACAGGAAGAGCACAGAGGGGACAGGTAGAGAATAGAGTTGACAGGAAGAGCACAGAGTGGACAGGGAGAGAATAGAGGTGACAGGATAAGCACACAGGGGACAGGGAGAGAATAGAGCAGACAGGAAGAGCACAGAGGGGGCAGGCAGAGAATAGAGGTTGACAGGAAGAGCACAGGGGGGACAGGAAGAGCACAGAGGAGACAGGGAGAGAATAGAGGTGACAGGAAGGGCACAGGGAGGACAGGAAGAGCACAGGGGGGAAAGGAAGAGCACCGAGGGTACAGTGAGAGAATAGTGTTGACAGGAAAAGTACAGGGGGGCAGGAAGAGCACAGAGGGAACAGGGAGAGAATAGGGGTGACAGGAAGAGCACAGGGGGGACAGGAAGAGCACAGAGAGGACAGGGAGGACACAGAGGGGACAGGGAGAGAATAGAGGTGACAGGAAGAGCACAGAGGGGACAGGGGGAGAATAGAGGTGACATGAAGAGCACAGATGGGACAGGGAGAGAATACAGGTGACAGGAAGAGCACAGAGATTACAGGGAGAGAATAGACGTGACAGGAAGAGCACAGGGGGGACAGGAAGAGCACAGAGGGGACAGGGAGAGAATAGACGTGACAGAAAGAGCACAGAGGGGACAGGGAGAGAATAGAGGTGACAGGAAGAGCACAGAGATTACAGGGAGAGAATAGAGGTGACAGGAAGAGCACAGGGGGGACAGGAAGAGCACAGAGAGGACAGGGAGAGAAAAGAGGTGACAGGAGGACCACAGGGGGGACAGAAAGATTACTGATTGCACAGGGAGAGAATAGAGGTGACAGGAAGAGCAGTGATGGGACAGGGAGAGAATAGTGGTGACAGACAGAGCACAGAGGGGACAGGGAGAGAATAGGTGTGCCAGGAAGAGCACAAAGGGAACAGGGAGAGAATAGGGGTGACAGGAAGAGCACAGCGGGGACAGGGAGATTAGAGGTGACAGGAAGAGCACAGAGGGGACAGGGAGAGAATAGAGGTGACAGGAAGTGCACAGAGGGGACAGGGAGAGAATAGAGGTGACAGGAAGAGAACGGAGGGGACAAGGAGAGAATAGAGGTGACAGGAAGAGCACAGGGGGGACAGGAAGAGCACTGAGGGGACAGGGAGAGAATAGATGTGACAGGAAGAGCAAAGGGGGAACAGGAAGAGCACAGATGGGACAGGGAGTGTTTAGAGGTGACAGGAAGAGCACAGGGGCGACAGGAAGAGCACAGAGGGGACAGGGAGTGAATAGAGGGAACAGGAAGAGCACAGAGGTGACAGCGAGAGATTAGAGGTTACAGGAAGAGCGTAGAGGGGACAGGGAGAGAATAGAGGTGCCAGGAAGAGCACAGAGTGGACTGGGAGAGAATAGAGGTGCGAGGAAGAGCACAGTTGTGACAGGGAGAGAATAGAGGTGACAAGAAGAGCACAGAGGGGATAGGGAAAGAATGGGTGTGACAGGAAGAGCACAGATGGGACAGGGAGAGAATAGTGGTGACAGGAAGAGCACAGGGGGACAGGAAGAGCACAGAGTGTTCAAGGGGAGAATAGAGGTTACAGCAAGAGCACTGGGGGGACAGGAAGAGCACAGAGGCGACAGGGAGAGGATAGAGGTGACAGGAAGAGCACAGGCGGGACAGGAAGACCACAAAGGGGACAGGGAGAGAATAGAGGTGCAGGAAGAGCACTGAAGGGACAGGGAGTGAATAGAGGTGACAGGAAGAGCACAGAGGGGACAGGGAGAGAATAGAGGTGACAGGAAGAGCACAGAGATTACAGGGAGAGCATAGAGGTGACAGGAAGAGCACAGGGGGTATAGGAAGAGCACAGTGAGGACAGGGAGAGAAAAGAGGTGACAGGAGGAGCACAGGGGAGAAAGAAAGAGCACAGATTGCACAGGGAGAGAATAGAGGTGACAGGAAGAGCACAGAGTGGACAGGCAGAGAATAGAGGTAACAGGGAGAGCACGGAGGGGACAGGGAGAGAATAGAGGTGACAGGAAGAGCACAAATTGGACAGGGAGAAAATAGAGGTGACAGGAAGAGCATAGAGGGGACAGGTAGAGAATAGAGGTGAGAGGAAGAGCTCAGAGGGGACAGGGAGAGAATAGAGGTGACAGGAATAGCACAGATGGGACAGGGAGAGAATAGAGGTAATAGGAAGAGCACAGAGGGGACAGTTAAAGAATAGAGGTGACAGGAAGAGCACAGAGGGGACAGGAAGAGGACAGAGGGGACAGGGAAAGAATAGATGTGACAGGAAGAGCACAGGGGGGACAGGAAGAGCAGAGATGGGACATGGAGAGAATAGAGGTGACAGGAAGAGCATGGGGGCGACAGGAAAAGCACAGAGGGGACAGGGAGAGAATAGAGACGTGACAGGAAGAGCACAGAGGGGACAGGGAGAGAATAGAGGTGACAGGAAGAGCACAGAGGTGACAGGGAGAGAATAGATGTGACAAGAAGAGCACAGAGGGGACAGGGAAAGAATATAGGTGACAGGAAGAGCACAGAGGGGTCAGGGAGAGAATAGAGGTGACAGGAGGAGTACAGAGGGGACAGGGAGAGAATAGAGGTGACATGAAGAGCACAGAGGTGCCAGGGAGATAATGGAGGTGACAGGAAGGGCTTATTGGGGACAGGACAAGAATAGAGGTGACAGGAAGAGCACAGAGTGGACAGGGAGAGAATAGAGATGACAGGAAGAGCACAGAGGAGACAGGGAGAGAATAGAGGTAACAGGAAGAGCACAGAGGGGACAGGATTAGAATAGAAATAACAGGAATAGCACAAAGGGGACAGGGAGAGAATAGAGGTAACAGGAAGGGCACAGAGGGGACAGGGAGAGAAAAGAGGTGACAGGAAGAGCACAGTAGGGACAGGGAGAGAATAGAGGTGACAGGAAGAGCACAGAGGGGACAGGGAGAGAATAGAGGTGACAGGAAGAGCACAGAGGGGACAGGGAGAGAATACAGGTGACAGGAAGAGCACAGAATGGACAGGGAGAGAATAGAGTTGACAGGAAGAGCACAGAGGGGACAAGAAGAGAATAGGGGTGACAGGAAGAGCACAGGGGGGAGGGGAAAAGCACAGAGGGGACAGAGAGAGAATAGATGTGACAGGAAGACCACAGGGGTGGGACAGGAAATGCACGGAGGGGACAGGTAGAGAATAGAGGTGACAGGAAGAGCATAGGGGTGACAGGAAGAGCACAGAGGGGACAGGGAGAAAATAGAGGTGACAGGAAGAGCACAGAGTGGACAGGGAGAGATTAGAGGTGACAGGAAGATCATAAAGGGACAGGGAGATAATAAAGGTGACAGGAAGAGCACAGAGGGCATAGGGAGAGAATAGAGGTGACAGGAGGCGCACAAAGGGGACAGGGAGAGAATAGAGGTGACAAGAAGAGCACAGAGGGGACAGGGAAAGAATATAGGTGACAGGAAGAGCACAGAGGGGTCAGGGAGAGAATAGAGGTGACAGGAAGAGTACAGAGGGGACAGGGAGAGAATAGAGGTGACATGAAGAGCACAGAGGGGCCAGGGAGATAATAGAGGTGACAGGAAGGGCTTATTGGGGACAGGAAGAGAATAGAGGTGACAGGAAGAGCACAGAGTGGACAGGGAGAGAATAGAGATGACAGGAAGAGCACAGAGGAGACAGGGAGAGAATAGAGGTAACAGGAAGAGCACAGAGGGGACAGGATTAGAATAGAAATAACAGGAATAGCACAAAGGGGACAGTTAGAGAATAGAGGTAACAGGAAGGGCACAGAGGGGACAGGGAGAGAAAAGAGGTGACAGGAAGAGCACAGTAGGGACAGGGAGAGAATAGAGGTGACAGGAAGAGCACAGAGGGGACAGGGAGAGAATAGAGGTGACGGGAAGAGCACAGAGGGGACAGGGAGAGAATACAGGTGACAGGAAGAGCACAGAATGGACAGGGAGAGAATAGAGTTGACAGGAAGAGCACAGAGGGGACAAGAAGAGAATAGGGGTGACAGGAAGAGCACAGGGGGGAGGGGAAAAGCACAGAGGGGACAGAGAGAGAATAGATGTGACAGGAAGACCAAAGGGGTGGGACAGGAAATGCACAGAGGGGACAGGGAGAGAATAGAGGTGACAGGAAGAGCACAGGGGTGATAGGAAGAGCACAGAGGGGACAAGGAGAAAATAGAGGTGACAGGAAGAGCACAGAGTGGACAGAGAGAGATTAGAGGTGACAGGAAGATCATAAAGGGGACAGGGAGAGAATAAAGGTGACAGGAAGAGCACAGAGGGCATAGGGAGAGAATAGAGGTGACAGGAGGCGCACAAAGGGGACAGGGAGAGAATAGAGGTGACAAGAAGAGCACAGAGGTGACAGGGAAAGAATAGAGGTGTAAGCAGGAGCACACAGGGGACAGGGAGAGCATAGAGGTGACAGGAAGAGCACAGAGGGGACAGGGAGAGAATAGAGGTGACAGGAAGAGCACAGAGGGGACAGGGAGAGAATAGAGGTGACAGGAAGAGCACAGGGGGGACAGGAAGAGAATAGAGGTGACAGGAAGAGCACAGAGGGGACAGGAATAGAATAGAGATGACAGGAAGAGCACAGAGGGGACAGGGAGAGAATAGAGGTGACAGGAAAAGCACAGAGATTACAGGGAGAGAATAGAGGTGACAGAAAGAGCACAGAGGGGACTGGGAGAGAATAGAGGTGACAGGAAGAGCACAGAGGGGCCAGGGAAAGAATAGAGGTGTCAGGAATAGCACAGAGGGGACTGGGAGAGAATAGTGGTGACAGGAAGAGCACAGGGGTGACAGGAAGAGCACAGAGGGGTCAAGGAGAGAATAGAGGTGACAGCAAGAGCACAGGGGGGACAGGAAGAGCACAGAGGCGACAGGGAGAGGATAGAGGTGACAGGAAGAGCACAGGGGGGACAGGAAGAGCACAAAGGGGACAGGGAGAGCACATAGGGGACAGGGAGAGAATAGAAGTGAGAGGAAGAGCACAGGGGGGACAGGGAGAGAATAGGGGTGACAGGAAGGGCACAGGGGGAACAGGAAGAGCACTGAGAGGACAGGGATAACACAGAGGGGACAGGTGGAGAATAGAGGTGACAGGAAGAGAACAGAGAGGACAGGGAGAGTGTTGAGGTGACATGAAGAGCACAGAGGCGACAGGGAGAGAATAGAGGTGACAGGAAGAGGACAGAGAGGACAGGGAGAGTATAGAGGTGACAGGAAGAGCACAGAGGTGACAGGGTGAGAATAGAGGTGACAGGAAGAGCACAAGGGGAGCACAGAGGGGGCAAGGAGAGATGGAGGTAATAGGAAGAGCACAGAGGGGACAGGGAGAGAATAGAGGTGACAGGAAGAGCACAGAGGTGACAGGGAGAGCATAGGGGTGACTGGGAGGGCACAGAGGGGACAGGGAGAGAATAGAGGTGACAGGAATAGCACAGAGGGGATAGGGTGGGAACAGAGGTGACAGGAAGAGCACAGACGGGACAGGGAGAGAACAGAGGTGACAGGAAGGGCACAGAGGGGACAGGGAGGGAATAGAAATGACAGGAAGAGCACAGAGAGGACAGGGAGAGTATATAGGTGACAGGAAGTGCACAGAAGGGCAGGGAGAGAATTGAGGTGACAGGAAGAGCACAGAGGGGACAGGGAGAGAATAGAGTTGACAGGAAGAGCACAAAGTGGACAGGGAGAGAGTAGAGGTGACAGGAAGAGCACAGAGGTGACAGGGAGAGAATAGAGGTGACAAGAAGAGCACAGAGGGGATAGGCAGAGAATAGAGGTTGACAGGAAGAGCACAGGGGGGACAGGTAGAGCACAGAGGAGACAGGGAGAGAATAGAGCTGACAGGAAGAGCACAGGGGAAACAGGAAGAGCACAGAGGGTACAGTGAGAGAATAGAGGTGACAGGAAGAGCACAGGGGGGACAGGAAGAGCACAGAGGGGACAGGGAGAGAATAGACGTGACGGAAAGAGCACAGAGGGGACAGGGAGAGAATAGAGGTGACAGGAAGAGCACAGAGATTACAGGGAGGGAATAGAGGTGACAGGAAGAGCACAGGGGGGACAGGAAGAGCACAGAGAGGAAAGGGAGAGAAAAGAGGTGATAGGAGGAGCACAGGGGGGACAGAAAGATTACTGATTGCACAGGGAGAGAATTGAGGTGACAGGAAGAGCACAGATGGGACAGGGAGAGAATAGTGGTGACAGGCAGAGCACAGAGGGGACAGGGAGAGAATAGAGGTGACAGGAAGAGCACAAAGGGAACAGGGAGAGAATAAGGGTGACAGGAAGAGCTCAGAGGGGACAGGGAGAGAATAGAGGTGACAGGAAGAGCACAGAGGGAACAGGGATAGAATAGAGGTGACAGGAAGTGCACAGAGGGGACAGGGAGAGAATAGAGGTTACAGGAAGAGAACAGACGGGAAAAGGAGAGAATAGATGTGACAGGAAGAGCACAGGGGGGACAGGAAGAGCACTGAGGGGACAGGGAGAGAATAGATGTGACAGGAAGAGCACAGGGGGGACAGGAAGAGCACAGAGGGGACAGGGAGAGAATAGAGGTGACAGGAAGAACACAGGGGCGACAGGAAGAGCACAGAGGGGACAGGGAGTGAATAGAGGTGACAGGAAGAGCACAGAGGAGTCAGGGAGAGATTAGAGGTTACAGGAAGAGCATAGAGGGGACAGGGAGAGAATAGAGGTGCCAGGAAGAGCACAGAGGGGACTGGGAGAGAATAGAGGTGCGAGGAAGAGCACAGTTGTGACAGGGAGAGAATAGAGGTGACAAGAAGAGCACAGAGGGGATAGGGAAAGAATAGAGGTGACAGGAAGAGCACAGATGGGACAGGGAGAGAATAGTGGTGACAGGAAGATCACAGGGGGACAGGAAGAGCACAGAGTGTTCAAGGGGAGAATAGAGGTGACAGCAAGAGCACTGGGGGGACAGGAAGAGCACAGAGGCGACAGGGAGAGGATAGAGGTGACAGGAAGAGCACAGGCGGGACAGGAAGAGCACAAAGGGGACAGGGAGAGCAGAGAGGGGACAGCGAGAGAATAGAGGTGACAGGAAGAGCACTGAAGGGACAGGGAGTGAATAGAGGTGACAGGAAGAGCACAGAGGAGACAGGGAGAGAATAGAGGTGACAGGAAGAGCACAGAGATTACAGGGAGAGCATAGAGGTGACAGGAAGAGCACAGGGGGGATAGGAAGTGCACAGTGAGGACAGGGAGAGAAAAGAGGTGACAGGAGGAGCACAGGGGAGACAGAAAGAGCACAGATTGCACAGGGAGAGAATAGAGGTGACAGGAAGAGCACAGAGTGGACAGGGATAGAATAGAGGTGACAGGGAGAGCACGGAGGGGACAGGGAGAGAATAGAGGTGACAGGAAGAGCTCAGAGGGAACAGGGAGAGAATAGAGGTGACAGGAATAGCACAGAGGGGACAGGGAGAGAATAGAGGTAGTAGGAAGAGCACAGAGGGGACAGGGAAAGAATAGAGGTGACAGGAAGAGCACAGGGGGGACAGGAAGAGGACAGAGGGGACAGGGAAAGAATAGATGTGACAGGAAGAGCACAAGGGGGACAGGAAGAGCACAGAGGGGACAGGGAGAGAATAGAGGTGACAGGAAGAGCACAGGGGCGACAGGAAGAGCACAGAGGGGACAGGGAGAGAATAGAGGTGACAGGAAGAGCACAGAGGGGACAGGGAGAGAATAGAGGTGACAGGAAGAGCACAGAGGCGACTGGGAGAGAATAGAGGTGACAAGAAGAGCACAGAGGGGACAGGGAAGGATATAGGTGACAGGAAGAGCACAGAGGGGTCAGGGAGAGAATAGAGGTGACAGGAAGAGTACAGAGGTGACAGGGAGAGAATAGAGGTGACATGAAGAGCACAGAGGGGCCAGGGAGATAATAGAGGTGACAGGAAGAGCTTAGGGGGGACAGGAAGAGAATAGTGGTGACAGGAAGAGCACAGAGGGGACAGGGAGAGAATAGAGATGACAGGAAGAGCACAGAGGAGACAGGGAGAGAATAGAGATAACAGGAAGAGCACAGAGGGGACAGGGTTATAATAGAAATAACAGGAAGAGCACAAAGGGGACAGAGAGAGAATAGAGGTAACAGGAAGGGCACAGAGGGGACAGGGAGAGAAAAGAGGTGACAGGAAGAGCACAGATGGGACAGGGATTGAATAGAGTTGACAGGAAGAACACAGAGGGGACAGGGAGAGATTAGAGGTGACAGGAAGAACACAGAGGGGCCAGGGAGAGAATAGAGGTGACAGGAAAAGCACAGGGGAAACAGGAAGAGCACAGAGGGTACAGTGAGAGAATAGAGGTGACAGGAAGAGCACAGGGGGGACAGGAAGAGCACAGAGATGACAGGGAGAGAATAGAGGTGACAAGAAGAGCACAGGGGGGACGGGAAGAGCACAGAGTGGACAGGGTGAGAACAGAGGTGACAGGAAGAGCACAGAGGGGGCAGGAAGTGCACAGAGGGGTCAGGGAGAGAATAGAGGTGACAGGAAGAGCGCAGGGGAGACAGGAAGAGCACAGAGGGGACAGGGAGAGAATAGAGGTGACGCGAAGAGCACAGGGGGAGACAGGAAGAGCACAGAGGGGTCAGGGAGAGAATAGAGGTGACAAGAAGAGCACAGGGGGGACGGGAAGAGCACAGAGGGGGCAGGGAGAGAATAGATGAGACAGGAAGGGCACAGGGGGGACAGGAAGAGCACAGAGAGGACAGGGAGAGAATATAGGTGACAGGAAGAGCACAGAGGGGTCAGGAAGAGCACAGAGGGGACAAGGAGAGAATAGAGGTGACAGGAAGAGCACAGGGGGGACAGGAAGAGCACAGAGGGGACAGGGAGAGAATAGAGGTGACAGGAAGAGCACATGGGGGACAGGAGGAGCACAGAGGGGACAGGGAGAGAATAGAGGTGACAGGACGAGCACAGATGGGCCAGGGAGAGAATAGAGGTGACAGGAAGAGCACAGAGGGGACAGGGAGAGAATAGAGGTGACAGGAAGAGCTCAGAGGGGACAGGGAGAGAATAGAGGTGACAGGAATAGCACAGATGGGACAGGGAGAGAATAGAGGTAATAGGAAGAGCACAGAGGGGACAGTTAAAGAATAGAGGTGACAGGAAGAGCACAGAGGGGACAGGAAGAGGACAGAGGGGACAGGGAAAGAATAGATGTGACAGGAAGAGCACAGGGGGGACAGGAAGAGCAGAGATGGGACATGGAGAGAATAGAGGTGACAGGAAGAGCACAGGGGCGACAGGAAAAGCACAGAGGGGACAGGGAGAGAATAGAGACGTGACAGGAAGAGCACAGAGGGGACAGGGAGAGAATAGAGGTGACAGGAAGAGCACAGATGTGACAGGGAGAGAATAGATGTGACAAGAAGAGCACAGAGGGGACAGGGAAAGAATATAGGTGACAGGAAGAGCACAGAGGGGTCAGGGAGAGAATAGAGGTGACAGGAAGAGTACAGAGGGGACAGGGAGAGAATAGAGGTGACATGAAGAGCACAGAGGTGCCAGGGAGATAATGGAGGTGACAGGAAGGGCTTATTGGGGACAGGACGAGAATAGAGGTGACAGGAAGAGCACAGAGTGGACAGGGAGAGAATAGAGATGACAGGAAGAGCACAGAGGAGACAGGGAGAGAATAGAGGTAACAGGAAGAGCACAGAGGGGACAGGATTAGAATAGAAATAACAGGAATAGCACAAAGGGGACAGGGAGAGAATAGAGGTAACAGGAAGGGCACAGAGGGGACAGGGAGAGAAAAGAGGTGACAGGAAGAGCACAGTAGGGACAGGGAGAGAATAGAGGTGACAGGAAGAGCACAGAGGGGACAGGGAGAGAATAGAGGTGACAGGAAGAGCACAGAGGGGACAGGGAGAGAATACAGGTGACAGGAAGAGCACAGAATGGACAGGGAGAGAATAGAGTTGACAGGAAGAGCACAGAGGGGACAAGAAGAGAATAGGGGTGACAGGAAGAGCACAGGGGGGAGGGGAAAAGCACAGAGGGGACAGAGAGAGAATAGATGTGACAGGAAGACCACAGGGGTGGGACAGGAAATGCACGGAGGGGACAGGTAGAGAATAGAGGTGACAGGAAGAGCACAGGGGTGACAGGAAGAGCACAGAGGGGACAGGGAGAAAATAGAGGTGACAGGAAGAGCACAGAGTGGACAGGGAGAGATTAGAGGTGACAGGAAGATCATAAAGGGACAGGGAGAGAATAAAGGTGACAGGAAGAGCACAGAGGGCATAGGGAGAGAATAGAGGTGACAGGAGGCGCACAAAGGGGACAGGGAGAGAATAGAGGTGACAAGAAGAGCACAGAGGGGACAGGGAAAGAATATAGGTGACAGGAAGAGCACAGAGGGGTCAGGGAGAGAATAGAGGTGACAGGAAGAGTACAGAGGGGACAGGGAGAGAATAGAGGTGACATGAAGAGCACAGAGGGGCCAGGGAGATAATAGAGGTGACAGGAAGGGCTTATTGGGGACAGGAAGAGAATAGAGGTGACAGGAAGAGCACAGAGTGGACAGGGAGAGAATAGAGATGACAGGAAGAGCACAGAGGAGACAGGGAGAGAATAGAGGTAACAGGAAGAGCACAGAGGGGACAGGATTAGAATAGAAATAACAGGAATAGCACAAAGGGGACAGTTAGAGAATAGAGGTAACAGGAAGGGCACAGAGGGGACAGGGAGAGAAAAGAGGTGACAGGAAGAGCACAGTAGGGACAGGGAGAGAATAGAGGTGACAGGAAGAGCACAGAGGGGACAGGGAGAGAATAGAGGTGACAGGAAGAGCACAGAGGGGACAGGGAGAGAATACAGGTGACAGGAAGAGCACAGAATGGACAGGGAGAGAATAGAGTTGACAGGAAGAGCACAGAGGGGACAAGAAGAGAATAGGGGTGACAGGAAGAGCACAGGGGGGAGGGGAAAAGCACAGAGGGGACAGAGAGAGAATAGATGTGACAGGAAGACCAAAGGGGTGGGACAGGAAATGCACAGAGGGGACAGGGAGAGAATAGAGGTGACAGGAAGAGCACAGGGGTGATAGGAAGAGCACAGAGGGGACAAGGAGAAAATAGAGGTGACAGGAAGAGCACAGAGTGGACAGGGAGAGATTAGAGGTGACAGGAAGATCATAAAGGGGACAGGGAGAGAATAAAGGTGACAGGAAGAGCACAGAGGGCATAGGGAGAGAATAGAGGTGACAGGAGGCGCACAAAGGGGACAGGGAGAGAATAGAGGTGACAAGAAGAGCACAGAGGTGACAGGGAAAGAATAGAGGTGTAAGCAGGAGCACACAGGGGACAGGGAGAGCATAGAGGTGACAGGAAGAGCACAGAGGGGACAGGGAGAGAATAGAGGTGACAGGAAGAGCACAGAGGGGACAGGGAGAGAATAGAGGTGACAGGAAGAGCACAGGGGGGACAGGAAGAGAATAGAGGTGACAGAGAGAGCACAGAGGGGACAGGAATAGAATAGAGATGACAGGAAGAGCACAGAGGGGACAGGGAGAGAATAGAGGTGACAGGAAAAGCACAGAGATTACAGGGAGAGAATAGAGGTGACAGAAAGAGCACAGAGGGGACTGGGAGAGAATAGAGGTGACAGGAAGAGCACAGAGGGGCCAGGGAAAGAATAGAGGTGTCAGGAAGAGCACAGAGGGGACAGGGAGAGAATAGTGGTGACAGGAAGAGCACAGGGGGGACAGGAAGAGCACAGAGGGGTCAAGGAGAGAATAGAGGTGACAGCAAGAGCACAGGGGGGACAGGAAGAGCACAGAGGCGACAGGGAGAGGATAGAGGTGACAGGAAGAGCACAGGGGGGACAGGAAGAGCACAAAGGGGACAGGGAGAGCACATAGGGGACAGGGAGAGAATAGAAGTGAGAGGAAGAGCACAGGGGGGACAGGGAGAGAATAGGGGTGACAGGAAGGGCACAGGGGGAACAGGAATAGCACTGAGAGGACAGGGATAACACAGAGGGGACAGGTGGAGAATAGAGGTGACAGGAAGAGAACAGAGAGGACAGGGAGAGTGTTGAGGTGACATGAAGAGCACAGAGGCGACAGGGAGAGAATAGAGGTGACAGGAAGAGGACAGAGAGGACAGGGAGAGTATAGAGGTGACAGGAAGAGCACAGAGGTGACAGGGTGAGAATAGAGGTGACAGGAAGAGCACAAGGGGAGCACAGAGGGGGCAAGGAGAGATGGAGGTAATAGGAAGAGCACAGAGGGGACAGGGAGAGAATAGAGGTGACAGGAAGAGCACAGAGGTGACAGGGAGAGCATAGGGGTGACTGGGAGGGCACAGAGGGGACAGGGAGAGAATAGAGGTGACAGGAATAGCACAGAGGGGATAGGGTGGGAACAGAGGTGACAGGAAGAGCACAGACGGGACAGGGAGAGAACAGAGGTGACAGGAAGGGCACAGAGGGGACAGGGAGGGAATAGAAATGACAGGAAGAGCACAGAGAGGACAGGGAGAGTATATAGGTGACAGGAAGTGCACAGAAGGGCAGGGAGAGAATAGAGGTGACAGGAAGAGCACAGAGGGGACAGGGAGAGAATAGAGTTGACAGGAAGAGCACAAAGTGGACAGGGAGAGAGTAGAGGTGACAGGAAGAGCACAGAGGTGACAGGGAGAGAATAGAGGTGACAAGAAGAGCACAGAGGGGATAGGCAGAGAATAGAGTTTGACAGGAAGAGCACAGGGGGGACAGGTAGAGCACAGAGGAGACAGGGAGAGAATAGAGCTGACAGGAAGAGCACAGGGGAAACAGGAAGAGCACAGAGGGTACAGTGAGAGAATAGAGGTGACAGGAAGAGCACAGGGGGGACAGGAAGAGCACAGAGGGAACAGGGAGAGAATAGACGTGACGGAAAGAGCACAGAGGGGACAGGGAGAGAATAGAGGTGACAGGAAGAGCACAGAGATTACAGGGAGGGAATAGAGGTGACAGGAAGAGCACAGGGGGGACAGGAAGAGCACAGAGAGGACAGGGAGAGAAAAGAGGTGATAGGAGGAGCACAGGGGGGACAGAAAGATTACTGATTGCACAGGGAGAGAATTGAGGTGACAGGAAGAGCACAGATGGGACAGGGAGAGAATAGTGGTGACAGGCAGAGCACAGAGGGGACAGGGAGAGAATAGAGGTGACAGGAAGAGCACAAAGGGAACAGGGAGAGAATAAGGGTGACAGGAAGAGCTCAGAGGGGACAGGGAGAGAATAGAGGTGACAGGAAGAGCACAGAGGGGACAGGGATAGAATAGAGGTGACAGGAAGTGCACAGAGGGGACAGGGAGAGAATAGAGGTTACAGGAAGAGAACAGACGGGAAAAGGAGAGAATAGATGTGACAGGAAGAGCACAGGGGGGACAGGAAGATCACTGAGGGGACAGGGAGAGAATAGATGTGACAGGAAGAGCACAGGGGGGACAGGAAGAGCACAGAGGGGACAGGGAGAGAATAGAGGTGACAGGAAGAACACAGGGGCGACAGGAAGAGCACAGAGGGGACAGGGAGTGAATAGAGGTGACAGGAAGAGCACAGAGGAGTCAGGGAGAGATTAGAGGTTACAGGAAGAGCATAGAGGGGACAGGGAGAGAATAGAGGTGCCAGGAAGAGCACAGAGGGGACTGGGAGAGAATAGAGGTGCGAGGAAGAGCACAGTTGTGACAGGGAGAGAATAGAGGTGACAAGAAGAGCACAGAGGGGATAGGGAAAGAATAGAGGTGACAGGAAGAGCACAGATGGGACAGGGAGAGAATAGTGGTGACAGGAAGATCACAGGGGGACAGGAAGAGCACAGAGTGTTCAAGGGGAGAATAGAGGTGACAGCAAGAGCACTGGGGGGACAGGAAGAGCACAGAGGCGACAGGGAGAGGATAGAGGTGACAGGAAGAGCACAGGCGGGACAGGAAGAGCACAAAGGGGACAGGGAGAGCAGAGAGGGGACAGGGAGAGAATAGAGGTGACAGGAAGAGCACTGAAGGGACAGGGAGTGAATAGAGGTGACAGGAAGAGCACAGAGGAGACAGGGAAAGAATAGAGGTAACAGGAAGAGCACAGAGATTACAGGGAGAGCATAGAGGTGACAGGAAGAGCACAGGGGGGATAGGAAGTGCACAGTGAGGACAGGGAGAGAAAAGAGGTGACAGGAGGAGCACAGGGGAGACAGAAAGAGCACAGATTGCACAGGGAGAGAATAGAGGTGACAGGAAGAGCACAGAGTGGACAGGGATAGAATAGAGGTGACAGGGAGAGCACGGAGGGGACAGGGAGAGAATAGAGGTGACAGGAAGAGCTCAGAGGGAACAGGGAGAGAATAGAGGTGACAGGAATAGCACAGAGGGGACAGGGAGAGAATAGAGGTAGTAGGAAGAGCACAGAGGGGACAGGGAAAGAATAGAGGTGACAGGAAGAGCACAGGGGGGACAGGAAGAGGACAGAGGGGACAGGGAAAGAATAGATGTGACAGGAAGAGCACAAGGGGGACAGGAAGAGCACAGAGGGGACAGGGAGAGAATAGAGGTGACAGGAAGAGCACAGGGGCGACAGGAAGAGCACAGAGGGGACAGGGAGAGAATAGAGGTGACAGGAAGAGCACAGAGGGGACAGGGAGAGAATAGAGGTGACAGGAAGAGCACAGAGGCGACTGGGAGAGAATAGAGGTGACAAGAAGAGCACAGAGGGGACAGGGAAGGATATAGGTGACAGGAAGAGCACCGAGGGGTCAGGGAGAGAATAGAGGTGACAGGAAGAGTACAGAGGTGACAGGGAGAGAATAGAGGTGACATGAAGAGCACAGAGGGGCCAGGGAGATAATAGAGGTGACAGGAAGAGCTTAGGGGGGACAGGAAGAGAATAGTGGTGACAGGAAGAGCACAGAGGGGACAGGGAGAGAATAGAGATGACAGGAAGAGCACAGAGGAGACAGGGAGAGAATAGAGATAACAGGAAGAGCACAGAGGGGACAGGGTTATAATAGAAATAACAGGAAGAGCACAAAGGGGACAGAGAGAGAATAGAGGTAACAGGAAGGGCACAGAGGGGACAGGGAGAGAAAAGAGGTGACAGGAAGAGCACAGATGGGACAGGGATTGAATAGAGTTGACAGGAAGAACACAGAGGGGATAGGGAGAGATTAGAGGTGTCAGGAAGAACACAGAGGGGCCAGGGAGAGAATAGAGGTGACAGGAAAAGCACAGGGGAAACAGGAAGAGCACAGAGGGTACAGTGAGAGAATAGAGGTGACAGGAAGAGCACAGGGGGGACAGGAAGAGCACAGAGATGACAGGGAGAGAATAGAGGTGACAAGAAGAGCACAGGGGGGACGGGAAGAGCACAGAGTGGACAGGGTGAGAACAGAGGTGACAGGAAGAGCACAGAGGGGGCAGGAAGTGCACAGAGGGGTCAGGGAGAGAATAGAGGTGACAGGAAGTGCGCAGGGGAGACAGGAAGAGCACAGAGGGGACAGGGAGAGAATAGAGGTGACGCGAAGAGCACAGGGGGAGACAGGAAGAGCACAGAGGGGTCAGGGAGAGAATAGAGGTGACAAGAAGAGCACAGGGGGGACGGGAAGAGCACAGAGGGGGCAGGGAGAGAATAGATGAGACAGGAAGGGCACAGGGGGGACAGGAAGAGCACAGAGAGGACAGGGAGAGAATATAGGTGACAGGAAGAGCACAGAGGGGTCAGGAAGAGCACAGAGGGGACAAGGAGAGAATAGAGGTGACAGGAAGAGCACAGGGGGGACAGGAAGAGCACAGAGGGGACAGGGAGAGAATAGAGGTGACAGGAAGAGCACATGGGGGACAGAAGGAGCACAGAGGGGACAGGGAGAGAATAGAGGTGACAGGACGAGCACAGATGGGCCAGGGAGAGAATAGAGGTGACAGGAAGAGCACAGAGGGGACAGGGAGAGAATAGAGGTGACAGGAAGAGCTCAGAGGGGACAGGGAGAGAATAGAGGTGACAGGAATAGCACAGATGGGACAGGGAGAGAATAGAGGTAATAGGAAGAGCACAGAGGGGACAGTTAAAGAATAGAGGTGACAGGAAGAGCACAGAGGGGACAGGAAGAGGACAGAGGGGACAGGGAAAGAATAGATGTGACAGGAAGAGCACAGGGGGGACAGGAAGAGCAGAGATGGGACATGGAGAGAATAGAGGTGACAGGAAGAGCACAGGGGCGACAGGAAAAGCACAGAGGGGACAGGGAGAGAATAGAGACGTGACAGGAAGAGCACAGAGGGGACAGGGAGAGAATAGAGGTGACAGGAAGAGCACAGAGGTGACAGGGAGAGAATAGAGGTGACAAGAAGAGCACAGAGGGGACAGGGAAAGAATATAGGTGACAGGAAGAGCACAGAGGGGTCAGGGAGAGAATAGAGGTGACAGGAAGAGTACAGACTGGACAGGGAGAGAATAGAGGTGACATGAAGAGCACAGAGGGGCCAGGGAGATAATAGAGGTGACAGGAAGGGCTTATTGGGGACAGGAAGAGAATAGAGGTGACAGGAAGAGCACAGAGTGGACAGGGAGAGAATAGAGATGACAGGAAGAGCACAGAGGAGACAGGGAGAGAATAGATGTAACAGGAAGAGCACAGAGGGGACAGGATTAGAATAGAAATAACAGGAATAGCACAAAGGGGACAGGGAGAGAATAGAGGTAACAGGAAGGGCACAGAGGGGACAGGGAGAGAAAAGAGGTGACAGGAAGAGCACAGTAGGGACAGGGAGAGAATAGAGGTGACAGGAAGAGCACAGAGGGGACAGGGAGAGAATAGAGGTGACAGGAAGAGCACAGAGGGGACAGGGAGAGAATACAGGTGACAGGAAGAGCACAGAATGGACAGGGAGAGAATAGAGTTGACAGGAAGAGCACAGAGGCGACAAGAAGAGAATAGGGGTGACAGGAAGAGCACAGGGGGGAGGGGAAAAGCACAGAGGGGACAGAGAGAGAATAGATGTGACAGGAAGACCAAAGAGGTGGGACAGGAAATGCACAGAGGGGACAGGGAGAGAATAGAGGTGACAGGAAGAGCACAGGGGTGATAGGAAGAGCACAGAGGGGACAGGGAGAAAATAGAGGTGACAGGAAGAGCACAGAGTGGACAGGGAGAGATTAGAGGTGACAGGAAGATCATAAAGGGGACAGGGAGAGAATAAAGGTGACAGGAAGAGCACAGAGGGCATAGGGAGAGAATAGAGGTGACAGGAGGCGCACAAAGGGGACAGGGAGAGAATAGAGGTGACAAGAATAGCACAGAGGTGACAGGGAAAGAATAGAGGTGTAAGCAGGAGCACACAGGGGACAGGGAGAGCATAGAGGTGACAGGAAGAGCACAGAGGGGACAGGGAGAGAATAGAGGTGACAGGAAGAGCACAGGGGGGACAGGAAGAGAATAGAGGTGACAGGAAGAGCACAGAGAGGACAGGAATAGAATAGAGATGACAGGAAGAGCACAGAGGGGACAGGGAGAGAATAGAGGTGACAGGAAAAGCACAGAGATTATAGGGAGAGAATAGAGGTGACAGGAAGAGCACAGAGGGGACAGGGAGAGAATAGAGGTGACGCGAAGAGCACAGGGGGAGACAGGAAGAGCACAGAGGGGTCAGGGAGAGAATAGAGGTGACAAGAAGAGCACAGGGGGGACGGGAAGAGCACAGAGGGGGCAGGGAGAGAATAGAGGAGACAGGAAGGGCACAGGGGGGACAGGAAGAGCACAGAGAGGACAGGGAGAGAATATAGGTGACAGGAAGAGCACAGAGGGGTCAGGAAGAGCACAGAGGGGACAAGGAGAGAATAGAGGTGACAGGAAGAGCACAGGGGGGACAGGAAGAGCACAGAGGGGACAGGGAGAGAATAGAGGTGACAGGAAGAGCACATGGGGGACAGGAGGAGCACAGAGGGGACAGGGAGAGAATAGAGGTGACAGGACGAGCACAGATGGGCCAGGGAGAGAATAGAGGTGACAGGAAGAGCACAGAGGGGACAGGGAGAGAATAGAGATGACAGGAAGAGCACAGAGGGGACAGGGAGAGAGTAGAGGTACCAGGAAGAGCACAGAGGGGACAGGGAGAGAATATAGGTTACAGGAAGAGCACAGATGGGAATGGGAGAGAATAGAGGTGACAGGAAGAGCACAGGGGGGACAGGAAGTGCTCAGAGGGGACAGGGAGAGAATATACGTGGCAGAAAGAGAAGAGGGGATACAGGAATAGCACAGAGGGGACAAGGAGAGAATAGAGGTTGGCAGGAATAGCACAGGGGGGACAGGAAGATCAGAGGGGACAGGGAGAGATTAGAGGTAACAATAAGAGCACAGGGGGGACAGAATGAGCACATGGGGGACAGGAAGAGCACAGAGGGGACAGGGAGAAAATAGAAGTGACAGGAAGAGCAGAGAGGGGTCAGGAAGAGCACAGGGGGGACAGGAAGAACACAGAGGGGGCAGGGAGAGAATTGAGGTGACAGGAAGAGCACAGAGGGGGCAAGGAGAGAATATAGGTGATAGGAAGAGCACAGAGGGGACAGGGAGAGAATAGAGGTGACTGGAAGAGCACAGAGGAGACAGGGAGAGAATAGAGGTGAATGGGAGGGCACAGAGGGGACAGGGAGAGAATAGAGGTTACAGGAAAAGCACAGAGGTGACAGGGAGGGAATAGAGGTGACAGGAAGATCGCAGAGGGTACAGGGAGGGAACAGAGGTGACAGGAAGAGCACAGAGGGGAAAGTGAGAGAATAGAGGTGACAGGAAGAGCACAGAGGGTACAGGGAGAGTATATAGGTGACAGGAATTGCACAGAGAGGCAGGGAGAGAATAGAGGTGACAGGAAGAGCACAGAGGGGACAGGGAGAGAATAGAGGTGACAGGAAGAGCACAGAGTGGACAGGGAGAGAATAGAGGTGACAGGAAGTGCACAGAGGGGACAGGGAGAGAATAGAGGTGACAGGAAGAGCACAGAGGGGACAGGGAGAGAATAGAGGTTGACAGGAAGAGCACTGAGGGGACAGGGAGAGAATAGAGGTGACAGGAAGAGCACAGAGTTGACAGGGAGAGAATAGAGGTGACAGGAAGAGCACAGAGGGGACAGGGAGAGAATAGAGGTGACAGGAAGAGCACAGAGGTGACTGGGAGTGCATAGAGGTGACAGGAAGAGCACAGAGGGGACAGGGAGAGAAATGAGGTGACAGGAAGAGCACTGTGGGACAGGAAGGGCACAGAGGGGACAGGGAGAGAATAGAGGTGACAGGAAGGGCACAGGGGGGACAGGAAGAGCCCAGAGGAGACAGGGAGAGAATAGAGGTGACAGGAAGAGCACAGGGGGGACAGGAAGAGCACAGAGGGGACTGGGAGAGAATAGAGGTGAGAGGAAGAGCACAGGGTGGACAGGAATAGCACAGGGGGGACAGGAAGAGCACAGAGGGGACAGGGAGAGAATAGAGGTGACAGGAAGAGCACAGGGGGAGAGGAAGAGCACAGAGGGGACAGGGAGAGATTAGGGGTGACAGGAAGAGCACAGGGGGGACAGGAAGAGCACAGAGAGGACAGGGAGAGAATAGAGGTGACAGGAAGAGCACAGAGGGGACAGGGAGAGAATAGAGGCGACATGAAGAGCACAGAGAAGACAGGGAGAGAATAGAGGTGACAGGAAGAGGACAGAGGGGACAGGGAGAGAATAGAGGTGACAGGAAGAGCACAGAGGGGACAGGGAGAGAATAGAGGTGACAGAAATAGCACTGAGGGGACAGGGAGAGAATAGAGGTGACAGGAAGAGCACAGAGTTGACAGGGAGAGAATAGAGGTGACAGGAAGAGCACAGAGGGGACAGGGAGAGAATAGGGGTGACAGGAAGAGCACAGAGGTGACTGGGAGTGCATAGAGGTGACAGGAAGAGCACAGAGGGGACAGGGAGAGAAATGAGGTGACAGGAAGAGCACAGTGGGACAGGAAGGGCACAGAGGGGACAGGGAGAGAATAGAGGTGACAGGAAGGGCACAGGGGGGACAGGAAGAGCACAGAGGAGACAGGGAGAGAATAGAGGTGACAGGAAGAGCACAGGGTGGACAGGAAGAGCACAGGGGGGACAGGAAGAGCACAGAGGGGACTGGGAGAGAATAGAGGTGACAGAAATAGCACAGAGGGGACAGGGAGAGAATGGAGGTGACAGGAAGAGCACAGAGTTGACAGGGAGAGAATAGAGGTGACAGGAAGAGCACAGAGGGGACAGGGAGAGAATAGAGGTGACAGGAAGAGCACAGAGGTGACTGGGAGTGCATAGAGGTGACAGGAAGAGCACAGAGGGGACAGGGAGAGAAATGAGGTGACAGGAAGAGCACAGGGGGACAGGAAGAGCACAGAGGGGACAGGGAGAGAATAGAGGTGACAGGAAGAGCACGGGGGTGACAGGAAGAGCACAGGTGGGACAGGAAGAGCACAGGTGGGACAGGAAGAGCACAGAGGAGACAGGGATAGAATAGAGGTGACAGGAAGAGCACAGGGGGGCAGGAAGAGCACAGAGGGGACAGGGAGGGAATAGATGTGACAGGAAGAGCACAGGGGAGGCAGGGAGAAAACAGAGGAGACAGGAAGAGCACAGAGGAGGCAGGAGAAAACAGAGGAGACAGGGAGAGTACAAAGGGAACAGAGAGAGCACAGAGGAGACAGGGAGACAAGAGACGGGACAGGGAGATCACACAGGGTATAGAGAAAATGCAGATGGAACAGGAAAAGCTAAGAGAGGACAGAGAGAATACAGAGAGTTTTGGGGGATCTCAAATTCGACAGTGAGGGTACAGAGGAAAGAGGGTGATCACAGGGGGACAGGGAAAGCACAAAGGAGTCAGAGAGAGCGGTCAATTTTCTGCGCTCTTATCTGATTTTTTTCGGCCTGTTTTTCTTCTAATTCTCTCTATGATTTCTATTCTATTTTACCTTGTCTATAGTCCATCGTATTTGTCCTTTATTACGCCTCTATTTTCCCTCCATTTTCTTCTTTACTTTCCAGCTGTTTTCTGCTGTGTTTTGTTGTGTTATTTCTATATTTTCTCTTCTAATTTTCACTCAATTTTCTCTTCTGTTTTTCTTTTATTTTCTCCTCTATTATGTCAGTCGTTTGTTCCTCTATTTACCCATGTAGAGTATTTTCTGTTATATTTTCTGTGTATTTTCTTCCCTATATTTCCTCTATTCTGCTGTCTATTTGCTCCTTTTTGTTTTGTTCTATCTTGTCGCTTGTTTTCCCGAATATTTTTTTCCTGTATTTACTATTTCTCATCTATTTTACTCGCTGTTTTGTCCTATAATTTAGCTCTATAGTCATCTGTATTTTCACTATATTTCTTCTCCGTTATCTCCTTTATTATACTCTTTAATTTTTCCTTCATTTTCTCCTGTTTTTGTGTCTTTTATCTCTACATTCCATTTTTCCCTCTATTTTCTGCTTTGTTGTCCCTTCCTTCCTTCTTTCTTTCTTTCTTTCTTTCTTTCTTTCTTTCTTTCTTTCTTCTTTCTTTCCCTTGTAATATCTTGTCTATTTTTCCTCTCTGCTTCGGCCTCCATTTTCCCCTGTATTTTATCATATTTTCCCTCCAATTCTTTTATTCTTCTCTCTTTTTTTCTTCTGTTTGGTCCTCTATTTTCTGGTCTCTTTCCTCTAATTTGTCTCTATTTTCTCCTCTAGTTTACTGTATGTTTTCGCCTGTATCTACTCCGCACTTTTCTCTATTGTTTCATCAGTGTTTTGCTGCATTTTCTCCTGAATTGACTCGTATAATTTTGTCTGTATATTCTCCTCTAATTTCCCTTCTATTTTCTCTTCTAGTTTCTCGTCTGTTTTCCAATCTATTTTCCTCTGAGTTTTCCCTCCGATTTTGTTTTATATTCCCTCTTCTTTTTGTGATTTATCGCTTCTGTGTAATTCTTTATTATCCTTTTTTCTCCTCTATTTTCCGTCCATTGTTTTCTCTATTTTCTTAGGTATTTTCTCTCTATATTCTTCTCTATCTTTCCCCTGTATTTTAGGTGGATTTTGTCTTCCATTTTCAATCTCTTGTCTCCTGTATTTTCCTGTCTATTTCCCCCTTTGTTGTCCCTCTATTTTGTCTCTATCATCCCTCTTTTTTTTCTCTATAATTCCTGTATTTTCCTTGAATTTTCTTGTCTTTTTTGTCGTCTATTTTCCCCGTATTTTCTCCTGTATGTTTTCCTGTATTTTCTCCTGTGTTACCCCTCTATTATCGCTCTACTTTCTCCTCTTATTCCCTCTATTTTTTTCCTTATACTTGTTTCTACGTTGTCTCTTTTTCGGGTCTATTTCCTCCTCCTTTATTAGTATTCTTGCGCACATATTTTCTCCTCTTCTTTCCTTTGTTTTGGATTCTATTATCCCTCTATTTTCTTTTCTAATCTGTCTTCATTTTACATCTACTCTCTGCTGTATAACTTCCTTGTATTGTCTCTTCATTTTCACCTCTGTTATATTCTGTATTGTTTCCTCAGTTATTTCTCTATTATCTCTTTGTAGAGGAAATTATAGAGGAGAAAATAGAAGGAAAGTAGAGGGAAAATAGAGAAGTAAGAATGGTGGAAGTGGAGGGGTAGAATAAAGGAAAAATGTAGGGAAATTAGAGGACGAAAATAGAGAGAACATAGAAGAGAAAATAAAGAGAAAGTAAAGGGCAAAGTGGGCAAAATGCAGGAGAAAATAGAGGAAATAATAAATGGAAAAAATATAGTGGAAAATATGGGAGAAAATAGAGGGTATAATAGAGGAGATATATGATACAAATTTACGGGTAATAGAGGCGAAAATAGAGGGGGGGGTAATAAGGGAGAAATTAGAGGGGATAATAGAAGAGAAAATAGATGGGTAATAGAGGAGAAAATAGAAGGGATAATAGAGGGGACAATAGGGAAGGAAATAGAGGGGATAATAGTAGATAGAGTAGAGAGAAAGTATAGGAAAATAGGTTGAGAAAATAGATGGATAATGGAGAGCATAATAGAGGACAATATAGAGGGTTAATAGAGAAAAAGTAGAAGCTAAATTAGAGGAGATAATGGAGGAGAAAATAGAGGGAATAATAGAAGGGTAGTAGAGAGAAAATAGAAGGGATAATAAAGGAGGAAATTGAGGTAATAATAGAGGAAAAGTAGAGAAGAATATGGAGGGGAAAATAGGGATGAACATAGTGGAGGAAATAGAGGGAGAATAGAGAATACAGGGACAATAGAGGGGAAAATACAGGGGAAAGTACCTAGAGGAGAAAATAGATCGAAGTAGAGAGAAAAGTAAATAAGAAACTGGAGAGGAAAACGGAGGGATAAAAGAATGGAAAATAGAAGGGAATATTAAAGGAAAAATAGAGGATATATTAGAAGTGAAAATAGAGGGAATATATAGGATAAAGTAGAGGAGAAAGCATAAGGAAAAATGATGTGAAAATAAAGGGAATTAGAGGAGCAAATACAAGAGGAGAATATAGAGGAAAATAGAGTTTAAATGTTTCGTTCGTAAAGATCTTTTCTTCGAAAGATGGTGTTTCGAAAAGTCCGAGATATGGGCAGCAATACTGGCAATTGAGCTATTTTGATATTGAATGTAATGATTTAAAATGTTTTTTGGCAACATGTTGTTTTCTCTTGTATATTGCTTAAATAGAGATATAGTAACTTTTTATACACCCTCAAGTAAGAAATCACGGTGTCTTTATTGATAATAAGGAATCTGACGATTTTTGCAGTAGGCTTCTGTTTAGTAATTTTTGCTGACGTGTGTTGGCAATTCTGATTAATGGAACACGATGCGAAATGAATATGGCCGACTTGCGTTAAGTGTACAATGTTATGGCGTTGTGTTTTGATATACAAAATGGATGTAAGTATGCCTTATGAAATTAAGCAAACGAGGTGAGAATACTTTTAGGACTGTGAGACTTAGGAAATAATTAGATTTATTTAAACTGTCTTGAGTGTAATGCTTTTCGAGACTGAAGTTGGGGTATGAATGAAGATGCGTAGTATAGGTGTACTGTAGATAATTTGTATTGAGGTTTCTGGAGCAATGGGTTATAATTTAATAGGTACGGTGGTATTGATGAATGTATTTTCGGCGATTATGTTAGAGTAAGCAGGAAGAGGCTGTAACTTGATTAGCCAATGTGATATGTATGTCCGGGCCTATAGTGCTCCATGTTCGTTTTAAGTGCTCCATGAGTACATCTCGGATTTTTAGGCGATGAAAATATAATTGTAGGTACCTAAAATAGTTACGTAATGGCAGTAGGTAATTTGTGTGGAGGTTTTTGGAACAATGGGTTATAATGTAATAGCGACGGCGGTATTGATGAATGTAATTTCGCCGTTTATGTTAGAGTAAGCAGGAACCGGTATAATTACTGTATATGTTGTTAGTTTTGGTATAGGTGTTTGATTCTGTGGAGTAAGTGAGAGGCAACTATGGAGCAAATTTGAGTCAGGGTACATGCATAAATTGGATTACTGACTAATGTAGATATTTAACCACAGTAATGATGTAGATAAAGACTACAGTAACAATATGGGAGAAAGAGTGAAAATTTTGTGGATTTAAATTTCTAACGATGTGCATGTGCTGCTACTCCTGATTCAGTTTGCATGTGTTGGTGTTTTATAGGTTGCCGAAAGACATATGATTATGACGTGTCTTGTTCCAGGGTGTTTTGGGGCAGATGCGGACTCTGGATGAACTGACACAGAAGATGGTGGCAGTCGAGGGGCAGTGTGGCAGGAGATGACAACTGTGGAGGGAATCCTAGTCAGGATACATGCATAAGCTGGTAAACATGGGTGACTAACTAGTGTCGATGTTTAAACACGGTAATTAGGAGTAGTTATAATACAGTGAGGAAATAGTTGAGAATATAAATTTTAGTGGATTTAGGTTTCTGAAGATTTGCAAGTTCTATTATGAGTGTAGTTTCCATATCTTGCTATTTCATAGGTTACAGTGAATGTAAGCTACTTGTAAAGAAATGTCGGGTTTACTTGATTATAGGATATCGTTATTGTTTTTATGAGAATTTATGTTGGCTAGATTGTAGAATGGAGTGAAGTGATATTATGACGTCACTTTTTGGATGGAAGTGGTTAGGTTGGTGGATTTGTAAATTTTGTTCGTGGTTGGTATTCATGAGGTTTGAATGGCGTATCGGTTAAGGATGTGTTTGGATCTGAGGGGATAAAAAGAAGGTTTGGATGGTGAGCGTTTTATTTGTTTTTTATAAGGATGGGTTTTCGTTTGCTAGGGTAGTAATTATGTATCAGGGATAATGTTTAATTTATTTATTGTAGATATATGTTATTATTTTTGTTGGTTTTGTATATATGGGTGGGTGGGTGTGTGTGTGTGTGTGTGTGTGTGTGTGTGGATCTGTTCGTTGTTTCTTTTTAATGTTTTTATTTGGGGTTCAAAATTGCGCTCTTATCCAAAATAAGATATCACCAATAGAAGCAGGGTATCAGGGCTGCAAGCCCCGATGATGATCCGATGTGTAGCACATGATGAAAAAAGCTGGGTATCGGAGCTGCAAGCCCTGATGATGATCGTTGAGGTGATATTTTAGTGACATGAGATGAATATATGTTTTAAAATTGTTTTGCTGATATTCTATTCTGGATAAGAGGGCGTGCGTTATATTCGAGGATGGGATGTTTGTAATTGATTTGGTGATATCGTATTTTGGATAAGAGTGGATGGGTTATATTTCAGAATGGGATGTTGTGATATTGGTTTGCTGATATCCTATTTTGGATAAGAGTGGATGGGCTTTGTTCCAGAATGGGATATCGTGAATTGTTTTGGTGATGTATTTTGGATAACAGCGGATGTGTTATATTTCAGAATGGGATATTGTGATATTGTTTTGCTGATATTCTATTTTGGATAAGAGCGGATGGGCTCTGTTCCAGAATGGGATATCGTGAATTATTTTGGCGATATCGTATTTTGGATAAGAGCGGATGGGCTCTGTTCCAGTATGGGATATCGTGAATTGTTTTGGTGATATTAGATAGTTTTATTTATTTATTGTTTTGGTTTACGGCGGCCATGTTGTGACGTCACTGCGTTGTGACGTCGTTGGCGCCATATTGTGACGTCATAGTTTGTCCAACTTGATGAAAATTAAGCGATATCCTATAGTAAATGAATCCCGAAATGTCTTGTTCCAGGGTGTTTTGGGGGCAGTTGCAGACTGGAGGAGGTAACGAGGCAGCTCTAGGACAGGAGATGGGAGACAACTGTGGATCAGATATCAGCCATAAACTGGTAAAGATGGATTACTAACTAATGTCGATATTTAAACACAGTAAATTATGAGTAGTAATAATACATTGGCAGAATATAGTTAAGAATTGAAATTTAGTGGATTTATGTTTGTGAAGATGTGCAAGTTCTATTATGTGTGCGGTATGAATATGTTGCTATTTCATAGGTAGCCGGAAATATAAGAAATGTGATTGTGATGTGCACTGTTGCAGGGCAGTTGTGGACTGGAGGCGGCTCTGGGACAGGCGATGGGACACAGCTGTGGATGAAATACCAGTCAGGAAACATATATAAATTGGTAAATATTAATTACTAACTATGTTAAAATGTAATGCTTTGAAAGTTTTGGGTAGAAGTTGGATCTGGATTATTATTTCGTGTGGATGACGTGAATATGTTAGGAGAAAATCCACGAACGATTAGGGAAAACATGGAAATTCTACTTGAAGCAAGTAAAGAGATAGGGTTGGAAGTAAATCCCGAAAAGACTAAGTATATGATTATGTCTCGTGACCAGAATATTGTACGAAATGGAAATATAAAAATTGGAGGTTTATCCTTTGAAGAGGTGGAAAAATTCAAATGGAGCAACAGTAACAAATATAAATGATACTCGGGAGGAAATTAAACACAGAATAAATATGGGAAATGCGTGTTATTATTCGGTTGAGAAGCTTTTATCATCCAGTCTGCTGTCAAAAAATCTGAAAGTTAGAATTTATAAAACAGTTTTATTACCGGTTGTTCTGTATGGCTGTGAAACTTGGACTCTCACTTTGAGAGAGGAACAGAGACTAAGGGTGTTTGAAAATAAGGTGCTTAGGAAAATATTTGGGGCTAAGAGGGATGAAGTTACAGGAGAATGGAGAAAGTTACACAACACAGAACTGCACGCATTGTATTCGTCACCTGACATAATTAGAAACATTAAATCCAGACGTTAGAGATGGGCAGGGCATGTAGCACGTATGGGCGAATCCAGAAATGCATATAGAGTGTTAGTTGGGAGGGCGGCAGGAAAAAAGACCTTTGGGGAGGCCGAGACGTAGATGGGAAGATAATATTAAAATGGATTTGAGGGAGGTGGGATATGATGATAGAGAATGGATTAATCTTGCTCAGGATAGGGATCAATGGCGGGCTTGTGTGAGGGCGGCAATGAACCTCCGGGTTCCTTAAAAGCCAGTAAGTAAGTATTGTAGACAGTGGGTATGACTACATTAAATTGAACAGAATCTTTAGGTTGCAAGTAACGAAAAAGTGAAATGTCATTTTGGTATTTGAATAATGGCTTAGACAAAAGAAATAATTTCTGTGTAAAGTGTGATTGTGATTTGTTGTAACAGTGCAGAGTATTGGGGCAAGATACAACATTAACTTGTTACAAACGCATTTACAGTGTGACGAAACTTTGATGGATATTTTGCATCGCTGTAGTTTAGGGTTATTTGGCAAATGTATGCTGAAAGTGTGGTTAGGTTGATAAATAAGTATTCACTTACACAGGTGACAGCTGTGGATTCGATTTAAGAAATGTTAGAAACGGTGCAGTATTGTAAAGGAAAACTGTTTTGAAGTTACGTATGCCAGTGGCAGCTCCTGCATATTTTTTAAGAAGAGGAAAGAAGTTAACAGCGCAAAATGACACCTTCTTGAATGAAACATGCTACAAATTAGCCTGCATGCATGCATGCATACATGTAACACCAGGTAGTGTTGGGGTTGGCCTTCTCTTTTGTATAGCAATAATCTTGTAAGCTGAGTTTCCTAAATTGTCCAAATATGTTTTCACTTCCATTCATTGGTGGATAATTGCACAAATTAACAATTACAAGGAAATTCACAAACTCGCAGCATTTTTACCGCACACTACAGCATCACACGTGTTGGAAGAGACCAGCTACTAACATATAAACAGAACCATCTTACGGAAGTGGGAATGGGAAATAATCTCTTAGGAAAGCGAGAACACTGCACCCACCCACGTGGTCTGTGTTGCCATATGTACATTTTACAAGTTCAGTATCACATGCTTTAGAAAAATGTCAGTTCTTGTAAAGTCATACTACCATTATTGCTCAAAGCTGCAGGTGGCCGATTATTTTTTTGTGTTAAAAATATTGTAGTTTGGAGTACTTTCAATTTGAAATATATTTGTACAAAACTGACAACTTGGCTGTTGTCCTGTCTAGTAAACAATGAATGGAAGTGAATTTCAGGGGCCAAAAAGATCTGCAATACTAATGTAGAACTACTTCCTCTTTGTTTTATATAAATCTAACTTCAACTTTCAGATATCCTCGAAAGTTTCAAACCATGAGTAGTAGCTTATATAAAATGCAATAAATAATATATTTTGATTTATGAGTTAAAAAAAGTTTATATGGTGTCTTTCATACTTTGCGTTAAAACTGTTTTTATTGTGCCTCCTCTTAGATGTGTTATAGTCTGGTTGAATGCGGCAGCGGTAGCGAGCTTGCTGCACGACCAGTCGGTTTCTATTTCCCACCCATGCGCTTATTCAGAGGAGGATCTCCTCCCTCTCCGTTCATTTACTTGCTTTAAAACTCTGCTTCTTTCTCTGGCCGCTAGTGCGCTGTTGTCTATGTGTGCTAATTGCAGTAGAGGAGGAATGGAGTGCCTTTCCTCCACACAAACAATCTCGCATCTTTCTCACAGTTTTCTAGCGGCACATGAGTGCACATCGTTTAAAACTCGATGAACCGAGGTTTTCTTATAGCTGTGAACTTAAAAATTATCGAATCTTCCTCGAATTTCAAGGCATATATTTAATTTGGTATTTACTTTCAAAAGAAGAAAAATGTGAAGAGGACGTTCCTCCGTTCCCTCCCCCGAGAAACCGCCACTGACGTATGCCTATTGGTAGAGCATTGTAATATTAACAAATTAAGTTTCCTAGTATAGTGGGAAGCGTTTGCACTTGAGTGCAGTCCTGTTAGGTGAAATAACAATAAGGAATGCTGTGGTCGCGCAGGTAGAGAGAGAATTGATTTTCACATCGTTGCATTGCTGTTTAGTGAAATACTGTTCCGATACCTTATTGCCTTGTGATAATAGACATTTTTGTAATGATGTTGAATTCTTGTGCCGGTAATAGTGATAAAATGAAGTGATATCTCTACTGAAATGTGGGAAATGCAAATGTCATGAAGTTTTTGTTGGGACAATGGGACAGTTGTGTGAAAACAGGGAATGTCCCGGCAACATTGGGATGTCTGTTTAGACTAACTTAATAGTACAAGTAATGAGGAAATAGAAGAAGGAATTGTAAAGTAAGATGTGAGCTGACATTATTGTGAATTTCTCCTCCAGATGTTTTGTCCACTGGCCAGGGGATGACCACAGCTTTTCCTGAGACCAGTGAGCAAGATTAAGAAGTGAAGCATTTGAAGAGGACATAAGAAGGAGTGAAGAATTTGAAGAGGACATGAGAAGGAGTGAAGGATTTCAAGAGGACTTGAGATGTGAAGAATTTAAACAGGTATGTCTCCAGCTTAAGGTTGGAAAGAATTGTAATGGAGAGTAGATTAAAATACATTATGTAGAGGGGGAACCGTAAGCAATGTAAATAGTTGTGGTGGGTGATTCCTTGGGTGAAGAGCAAGAAGGAAGTGAAGTAGCATTATTTGGAATAGTTTTGGCCTGGGCAAAAGTGCCGTTGTTTTGCTATTGGTGATTATTTGCGTGATAGTTTATGATCGTGTATGAAAAAGAAGAAAAGGTTGCTATGACAAATGTGATATATTAAATACACTCAGGGACAAAAAAAACCGGACACTTCTATATTTGCTTGTATTTTGTTGCCAATTATTTCAAAATGAAACAAAACCCATTTAAACAAAATAATGTTTCATTTAGCACCTTATATGACAACATTTGAAAAAAAAAAATCTCTGATGAGAAAATTTACAAAAAGTTACAAAGGGCGTATAACTATGGCATCGTTTGGTCTACCTGTTTTTTTCATTTTATGTTGCCTTAAACATTAAAAACTCTTTTTAGTAACGGGTATTACCCCCTCTGGCTTGAATAACTGCATCCATATGTCTTGGCATGCTCTCAATTTGGTTAGCAATGTCTTCTTGAGGAATAAGTTCCCATTCTTTGCCAAGTGCTGGCCTCAACTCTTGTAACGATTCTGGTCTCGGTCGTCTATTCTTAACACGCCGTCCAGCATGTCCCACACGTGTTCAATTGGGTTCATGTCTGGACTCCTTGCTGGCTATGGAAGAACATGAATTCCCACTTCTTGGAGATAATCTCCGACCGCATGGGCAATATGCGGCCATGCATTATCATGCATTAAAACAAAATTATCGCCTACAAATTGGCCAAATGGCACAACATGATCAGCCAAACATTCATTTATATACCTATCAGCTGTTAGTCTTCCATTTTCAACAAAAACCAACTCTGTACGAGCATCCGTACACACTCCTGCCCAAACCATCACTCCACCACCTCCTTACGGCACATTTTCGGAAATGCAACACTGTGAAAATCGTTCTCCCCTCCTTCTCCAAACTCTTTCACGTCCATCAGGTGAGCACAGATTGAAACGGGACTCATCGGTGAACAGGACACAGCTCCACTGTCCATTTCTCCAATCCCTGTGATCATTTGCAAAATGCAGTCGTTCAACTCGATGCATCCTGAGAAGTCTGGGACCAGTTGCAGGTCTACTTGATATCAGTCCACTTGCTTTCAACCTCCTTCTAACTGTTTTGGCCGAAATTGGGCGTCCATGCATGTTAACAAATTGCTGGGCTACACTAGTAGCTGGCAGGTTGCGCTCCCTAAGAACTCTCAACACCATATACCTGTCTTCATTTGGATTTGTTGCTCTTGGACGACCCGAACCTGGTCTTCTGGTATATTCTAGGGTCTCTCTATACCGTTTTATGGCATCATGGTGTGGGTTGTGCTTCTAGCCATATTCATAACATTTGCAATGTAACGTACACTGCGTCCATCATCATAAAGGGCTACAGCTCGAGCCACATCTTCAGGTCGCATCTTGTTTTAAGACAAATGTTACAACCCCACTTAAACTCAGAAAATGTAAAAATAAAGAAATAACGAATGATAACGATAATGAAGCACAAAATGGTTGAGACAAAATTGTTATAGCTGAGACTCCGAAAGCAAAATTGGAATATTTGGTTGCAATGGCTTGTTTATAAAACAAAAAACAATCAACAATGTATACACGTCTCCATAACAACAGATGACTACCATAATATTGTATGAGAAGATAATATTTTGCAAAATACCAGCAAATATTAAAGTGTCCGGTTTTTTTTTTGTCCCTGAGTGTATTATAGCTTTGAGAAATATTTTTATAATAACTTTTGAGGATTTGAACCAGTTAGAAATAGTTATGTCCCACTTTAATTTTTAAAGTAATATTAGTTAAATTTACATGGAAGAAATGAAATGTTTTGAGTTATATTTAAAAGCAATTGTGTTATGTTTCCTCCTCCCCCCCCCCCTCCAGACAGCTTGACATTGTTGTCAGAGGAGAAAGAAAGCTTCCATTGGTTTGAATCAAATTTCTGTGCATTTCATTTATTATCATAATGCACTCGCTTTTCCAAAATATGCTAGGAGATGTTTCATATGGAATAATGTTTTTCTCGAAAAGGAAGCAGATTGGAGAAAAATTGTATTGGAAAGTTTTTTGTTTTAAACAAGTGAAAGAATAACTTGTTGAAATTAATGACATTACTTATGGTTTACTCTGTAGATGTAAGAGCACCTGTAGTCGACAGGACACATATAGTTGACACCAATTTGTGTTTTCTGTAAGGTTGACAGCTATGTCAACTTGAAGTTTTCAAGTTAATATTACATTTTATAAGTAGTTTAAACATGCTTCCCACAGAGTGCATGAATATCCTTATTTTTTTCGTGTGCAACTCCTAGAAGCTATAGTTGACAGGAGCTGTCAACCTTAAGTACCCAATCTGTCAGCTTTAGGAGACGATATTGAAGAAGACGACGATGAACCATAATTTCCCAGCAATCAACAGGTAAAGGACGTATGCTCGTGTGCACCATTATCGATTAAAATTAGACCTTGGTTAAGTCGGCACTTGACCATCTTCAACACCAATTTGCGGAGTATCAATCTCGATCAAAGTTAAACAAGTGAGTTGATGATGATCAAATTTGATCACGGGTGTGAGACCAATTATCTTGAATTGAACATGGTGAAGTCGAGAAAACCAAAATGGCGGCACGATTTGACGTACTTGATGGAATTGAAGATGAAATGATGTATCTTGAACACGCAAATCACTGCGGAAATGACAGAATTGGTGTTATTGTAGAAAGAGTAAGTTTGTAGATGAATAATAAAAACTTTTTTTTTCTCAAAATAGACTAATGTTTTATACATGTTTCTGCTTTGGAAGATCGGGACTTCACTTGAGGACAAAATATTATTTAGGCCTAACAGTTCAATTTTGTTAACATAATAATAAAGTAGTTATTCTATGCCGGTAATAATATAGTAAAACTAAATGACCATTTTGTAGAATGCGAGAGTATCACTTATTAGCTATAGATTTGCCGTTTGAAACTGTAAGGACCTACATGATGTTTTGGACAATTAGGCTATTTATGCTTGAATTAAGAGAAATTACACGGATACCTTCCTCCCCTCTTACTCCAAACTTCCAACCTTGTGAACACAAAATAAATGGATAAATTTCAGAACAAGGATACTTTCCTTTCCCTCTTACTCCAAAATTCCACCTTGTGCATACAAAATAAATTGGCACTAAAAACTTCCTTTTTGTATGCATGATGATGCGTATTCGACATACACAGACGAATTTTTTTTTTTTTTTTAAATAATTGTTAACGAGGTATCCGTATACTGAAATTTTCCCAGATAAATTATTGGCACTGAAATGTGTCTTTTCGTAAGCAAGATGATGAGCATGCGACAAACACATACAAATCTGCTCTTTTTAGTAGCCTATTTCAAGATAATTGTCAGTGAGGTATCCGTATACTGAAATTTTCCCAATTATTATCAATAATATGAAATAACCATTGTATAAATTACGTTACAAATTATGTGGAATTATGTAAACACGTATAACTCGTGTTGAATTGTGAGGTTAAATCCAACCAGGTAGCCTGCTTTTCTCTTAGAGAACTTCTGTCAGTACTTTTATTCTCTAATATGGATGCAGAATTGCTGACGAGTTCTAAAAGAATTCCCACTTTGAACTGTGAGAAGTTCCGTGCTCTTTTCTTTTTTTGTTCCATGATTATTGAAACTTGTTATTTGAAATCTGCGAGGATGTTTGAAACAGTCCGACAAACAAAAATGAAGCAATAATTGACAGAGTGCGCTCGTTTGCTGTTTTATACTCGGTAACCTAGCGCTCAGATGATTCTTCTCAAGCGAGCGTACCGTCAGCTGACGGTACTGAGTTGATCGAGGGAAAATGTCGGTGCACCGCATCTGTAACTTGATCACTGTCAAGAATTAACCATGTTTCCGTGATTGCTGATAAACGGGCTAGATGATCGAGAATGGTGCACACGGCCAGTAGTCTGGTTCGATGGACAAATTGAAAACTTTATAGGATAGAAATAGAGCTTGCTGCACAGAGAATTCTCTGGAAGGAAGGAAGGAAGGAAGGAAGGACGGAAGGACGGACGTAAGTAAAAATCGTACAACTACAACAAAAGAGAGAGCAATAAATACGAATGTATTAGAGCTACAACCTCAAACAGAACCACCTATGCCCACAATACTACAGTCAGTTGAACCAGAACCACTTATTCCTATGACACCATAAGCAGTTGAAGAGAACGACCTGCGTCCACAAGACTGTGGCTGATTGAAGTATTAGAACCTTCCTCACTGTGAGAAGAGAAGTGGCGTCCACAAGCAAGGGTTTTGTGCCTTCAGCATTGAAAAGGAGTTCATATTGGTCTCGTTTTGTTGAAAGAAAAGCCCCAAAAAGAAAGAGAAAAAGAATTCCAGCTGTAATTACGTCACCATAAGCATTATTTATTTATTTATTTATTTATTTATTTATTTATTTATTTATTTATTTATTTATTTATTTAACCTGGTAGAAATAAGGCCATTAGGTCTTGTTTTCTCCATTAGAATATCTTAATGTGAATGACATGAGGAGGATTCTGATGAGATGTGGTAGAAAGACTTGAGCAAGAGAATCTTAAAGAGGGAGGGGGGGGGGAGGGAATTTCGTAATTTGTGAATTTGTTAGGGGAAAGAGAAATACATCCAGATTTAGTTATCTCTGTATTTTTTAAATACGATAGAATTTGAAGCAGATGAAAATGACATTTCTTGCATATATTTGAATAAAATGATTGGGTATGTGGAGATTCCAGAGCGAACTATAAGGGGGGTGGGGGGAACAGATAAGATATCTTTAGAAAAAGTGACTGATGCAAGGAGAAATAATTGGATCTTTGTTTGTATTATAGTGGTGTTGTAAAGTATTTGCATTACATTGAAGTTGTTGTAAAGTAATTATACGAATACAATAAAACCTTAATAAGTTGTATAAGGTGTTTTATTGTGTATTCGACTAATAATTTTTTCAGGGTATAAAAATATGTGTCAACTATAGGTGCATGTTAAGAGATTATTGTTAAATGTATTTTTGAATATATATATTGAAGCATATGTACATTAAAGTAGGGAGTTGGAGTTGTCAGTTTTTGAAATTCTTTCTTACAGGAAAGTACAGTTGGATGATCAGAGAGAGAGAGAGAGAGAAAACAGTACATGTTTCCTTAACATGTTGACTACAGGTGCTCTTATCTTATAGATTTAATAGGAAAGACAAAGTAGGTAGATATTGAGATAAGTGCATTTTCTCCTTACAATATGTCAGCTGATTGCGGTGAGATTCAACATTTGTGTGTGTCCAGGTGACACCATAGTTCTGTATTTATGTTTCATTGTTATTCTGCTATTTGTTTGTAATAGTCTTTGTACACTCTTTTAATGACTTGCTATTTATGCAATGATGTAAATATTTGGTGTTTGTAAATGTTATCTATAGTAGTGTGCAGGGGTGGTTTTCGAAGGGGGCTGTGGAGCTGCAGCACCCCCCAGACATTTGTGGTTCTTGTCTCGTTTTATGTTGTGAAATGCCTTTATCATAGTCTTATTTAGGGGCTCGAATTTTTGTAAGGAAATTTCGCTCTCATTGGCATGCACGCAATCGTTAGTGAAGTCACTTCCTCCCCTGGTGCTGCCAGAGCGAAACCAGAGACAAGGACTATAGGGTGAAGCCACTTCCTCGCCTGGAGCTGCCAGTCTCGTCTCGGAAGCTTTGCACGTTAGTTTTACCCCTCCCCCTGCTAGTCCCTTGCCATGAATCCAGAGTTTCCAGGCGCTGCAAAATTTGCAGCAGTTTGTCAGTAGCGCGCAGTTTTAAATACATTTTATGCTCGACCATGCCGAAATGTACTAATTATACACCTGGTAGTGGTCCTTTAATGCATGTCATTAAAGTACACAAAGTACAGGTCTTCAGCCAATGATAACTCAGCTTACATGTGTTCAGCCAATGACAAGTCAGCTTTGTACCGTTATAAAACCACAAGTATCGATTATTCTCGGATATGCAATCGAAAGAGAATTAGCGAAAAGTCACGGAGGCTGGAAATCCAATACTGTCGCAGAAGGTTATGTTCTGTTACTATAATAAATAATTAGTGTTAATTGTAAATAATATTCAAATAAATTCAATTTGTCATCTCGTTTTTCAATGTCGAATTCAATAGTCAAGGTTATAATATTATAATATTATCAAGTTTAACGGGACTACATCAAGGTCAATGACATTATTGTTCCTCGGAAAAAATCAATACTTTCGCGTCTGCGCACATCTCACAATTCACGACCTAGAACAAGGTCACTTCTGATCTTGTCAGTTACAAATAAAATGTATACATCTGAATGCCGGTAATTTTAAGTTAGAAATATGGTCGAGCACAAAAAGTCGTATGAAACTTGCCTATAATGGTAATTAAGAAGCTCGTATGAAAATTATGAAACTCGCTTGCACTCGTTGCATAATGTACTATTCTTTAACTTTATGAGTATAACAAGTGTGACAATGTTTAATTCTGTATAATATTTAAAGTCTATTCACTTCAGTACCTTAACAATTCAGGAGAAATGTGAAATTAAGTGCCCATCAGTTGAATCTCGTAATGGAAAGAGCCGCTAAACAAAATAGCCTACAAAGCTCGCATATTTTTTGCTAATGTATCCAGTATCCCTGCTTTCTTTTTTCAATCTCCACACAGTCTATATTAAATAAATGTGTTTGAAAGACAAGTCCATCAGCTGGGACAACAAGATTGAGTTTTAAATAATAGTGAATGTTGTTCATGAGAAGAAGGAGCCATTGCTAGAATGCTTTCAAACCATAATGGAATCTGAAACATCTAACAACATCACAATGAATGAGGCAAGCGCCCTGGTGCGTACTCTTGAAGATCCTGAATTCAATTTCTGGCTCAGTTTTTTTCATTTATTGATGTATCATGTAGATATATTATACAACCAACTACAACATCGTCAGTTAGATATTTCTAAGGTTCAAATCTGCATATAAAAAAATAAATTATGGTTTATTTAACGACACTCGCAACTGCAGAGGTTATATCAGTGTCGCCGGTGTGGTGGAATTTTGTCCCGCAGGATTCTTTTAAATGCCAGTAAATCTACTGACATGAGCCTGTCTCATTTAAACACACTTAAATGACATCGACCTGGGCCGGGACCAAACCCGCAACCGACTATGCCACCGAGACCGACTCTGCATATCAAGCTTTGTTAATGTCATACAGACAATATGGAACAGTGCACAGTAATGTTGCGCAGCGAGATCTGTGAAAATGAAAACCCTAAAAAGTGTCGTAAGGTCGAAGGGATTCAGACAAGGGTTGTGGCAGCCAAGGAAGTGTGTGACCTCATTATTACTCAAACTAACACGCGATTCCAGTTCCTAGATCATCGGATATTATCTTCGCTTCTGTGTCAAAAAAAATTTGAATGCTACAAAAGCTCATTTCCTGAAAAATGACCTAAATGTATGTCCAATGCTCGATAAAGACTAACTGAAAACGGAACTCACTGTGTTGTATCAGACACAAGAATTCAGAAATATGAGTGGCGCAGTCAAGCTCTTGCAGTTTCTTGTATCTGAGAACTTGCAGGCCTCATTTTCAGAAGTTGTGAAACTAGTACCGCAGTTTCCCCTAACTATGGTCTACATATTTCACGTATATTCAGTACTATTCATCCAGATTAAGTGAAATTTTGGCTTTGGACTGTTGTAAGTGTATATTAAATAAGTATTGACATATGCGTTTGAAATTAAATAATAAGCATTGGTACATAGTTGTATTCTGAGTTGCCCAACTATGGTCCACTCATATATTCATGCTTTAAAGCATGAATGGACTAAAGCTGGAGCTGCAATTATTCGTAAATCAATACATAGAGTTCTTAGTTTAAGGGTAGAAACATAATCTAGCACAGGAATATTAAAAATAAATGAAAAGGATATGGATTCTTTTTATTAGTACACACAGTAAACAAGTGAAATCTGAAATTCATTTTCCTGCAATAATGAACAACTATAGAGGGTAGCTGTAAATATATTGAATAAGCAGCCACAGACAGCCAATGAGGGGTGGTCCTCCAGCTTGGGGGTTGGGCGAAGGGCTAACAACTCATCACTGTAAAAAAACAGCTTCTTACGAATCCTTCAGACATGTAGCGTATATGGGCGAATGCAGAAATGCATATAGAGTGTTAGTTGGGAGGCCGGAGGGAAAAAGACCTGTAGGGAGGCCGAGACGTAGATGGGAAGATAATATTAAAATGGATTTGAGGGAGGTGGGATACGATGATAGAGACTGGATTAATCTTGCTCAGGATAGGGACCAATGGCGGGCTTATGTGAGGGCGGCAATGAACCTGCAGGTTCCTTAAAAGCCAGTGAGTAAGTAAGTAAGTAAATGAAGAACTAGTGTATATGAAAGAACAAAAGTACGGTATCAAAATAAACTAACACATTCTTAGCAAAATATTATGCACATAAATTCACCGATAATGTTTATTTACCATACTGAGAACTATATTCAGTAGGCTTATTTCGATCCTTTGAATCTCCATTTCTCTTGTAATTCTGAAATTGAAAATAGATCTCTCTTTTTCTAGATGCATTTGGGGGGTCTTGAATTTGTTTCATTATGTTTTCCTTTCTATAGAATAAATTGTCTTCCATTTCTCGGCACTTCAGTAATTGCCGCTTCTTATTATACATGAAACAACAGCTCCATTGTTGTTCACTTCCAAAACTTTCCCTGGCCACAATTCCTCCTCATAAGTAACTACCATATAACTATGTGCCTTTAGCATTAATTTAACAGATTTCGTCTTCTTTTCCATATCTGACTCACTGTCTGTAAATATGGAGAGAACACTGGAAACATCATAATCTGTATCCAATTCAATTTCATCGCTCTCATAGTCACTTCCATGGACAGTTGTTTTCCTTCTACCCTGAAGTTTTCGTTTTACTGGACCATCATTCGTACTAGTACCATTGATGCTGGAACAGCCAGTTTCTTTGTTTACTTGACTATAATGTTAAATAGTGTTTTAGAATATACTGAGATACCATATTTGCAAAGTAAATAATCACATTCATCACATTTTATTAAAACAAATATTTCAAAATGAAATATAACTATGGTCGACGAAAAATTGTGGTACATAGTTGAGGACTGGCTTCTAGCCTTGAGGTTAAACATTTTTCACGCAGAGTCCTTAACCTCTGCCGGTCTAATTGTTACGTGAAATTAAGCACTATATAGTCAGGTTTAATTGTACAAAGAATCATATATCTATAACGTTCCAGTTCTACAGAGGAGAGCTTAATAAAACAGACAATCACAAACTGAATGATTTCGTGTCTTCACACATTCAATAGAACGATGCACACTGACCTTGTTAAGCATCCATATCATTGCCACGTGTAATGGTAGATAGAAGCATCTATGGGGAACATAATTCCATCACAGTGGCACTTTAAATGGCAAACACCGAACTCTTGGGGGACTAAGTAGTACATAATGCGTTTTGGACCATGTTAGGGGAAACTACGGTACGCATAGCTATCACCATACCAGTGACAACTTCCGAACCAGAACGTTGCTTTTCGTGTTTGGAGAGAGTAAAGTCCTATCTTAGAAATACAATGAGAGATAATCTTTAAATAAAGTAAGTTGCTTGGTTTATTTTTGTATGCAGCCCCCCCCCCCCTTAATTGAATACCCACGAGCCGCCACTGGCAGTGTTTATCTCTTTCTATTGTTTAATTATTAATTGTATCCTATCTATTTTTCATGGTCCTGTTTTGTCCATAAGCATGGAGTTTCTTTTTATGCATCATTTACAAGTTGATGTAAAATTTGTAGTTATCATTATTGATTACTTTGTAGGTGCCTTTTAGTTTCTCTGTGAGTTTTGACTATATGCTGCTTTATCTATCGGAAGTATTTGCCTTAGTGAAATCATTGATTATGTAATATTTATGATTTAGTATTTGATGTAGAATTTTCACAATTTCTTTGTGATCTTTCTTCCACTTTGACTTAAAGTTGTCAGTATTCATTGGTACACTGTTAAAATATATATTTGCGAAGCTTGGGATGATTGTTTTCATTTGTCGCGATAGTTGCTAGGTGCTTGGAGTGCTGTGAGTACTAGGAACAATAGACTGTGTGACTGCCATCATGATTCAAAATAGGCAGATGATGTGACTCTCTTAATCCGATGATGGAGGGCGGCGTTTCAAGCATATAAATTAGTTGCAATGCATAAAGAGTAACATATATTTCTCAAAAATGTAGTGTAATTGCATTAATAAATTTAAAACAGTGATTATGAGACATAATTGACTTGTGAGTTAAGGTGTAATAATATTTTGGTGTGAAATTACGTTGTTCGTATGTGTAATACTTGACTTTATTTTGATTAAATATTGCGAAATTCTTGTACATTCATAAATGCATGATTCAATAATTTTCAGTTGCACTGCACTGGTATTTTTGATATGTTGAAATTATAGGTTATGTTTACTGTACCAATACGTGAATATTTGCATTTATACATTATAATGAAGCATAAAGTTACGTGTGATAACTTGTAAATGCAATCTGAAGTCTGATTAATGTACTATGTTAATAGGCTAAACTAGCGCAGAGGTAGTTCCGTTGTGTTCATACTCGTTACATATCGTCGCTTTGGTAGTGAATGGTTCTATTCCACAGTGAGCAAGTTTCGAGATAAAGCGATTTGAAATTTTAGTGCAATCAGAAAAACTACATTATTTAACATTGTGAGAGTAAATTCTAAATTAAAATGGATTTTATGTTCTCATACAATTAAGAAGAATGCTATACTATGTTTCATTGAATTAAAATATATTAATATCAAATTTATATTTTATAATGTGGCTTAGAACCTTTCACCATATTTATTAATGAGGAATTATCTAACTTAAAATGATGAAAGGACATAACCGAAATCTGGTAATAAGAAACAAAAGTATTGTAGATGATGCTAAAGACATGTATTTTATTTAAAATATTATCAATTACGGAAAAATCAGTGTATTAATCCTTTGTGGCATCAATTTTTAGTTGCAGCACAAGACAAAAAACTATTGTAAGTAATTATTCAAGGTATCCTCAACCTTATTTAAGGCCCAAAAATAAATTAATGTCAAATATTTTCAGGTAGTATAGAAATGTTTCCAAATTAAGTATTTACACTTAAACTATAGGCCTAGATACTATATTTTTTTAAATTCGGACAAACTGCTTTTGAAAAAGTGATGTATACAGGCGTGAACGGGTTAATGCTACATTGAACAAATGATACAAAGCATTAATTATATTTAAGTCATCTTCTTCTGATGACGTTACTGTATCTGAGTAGAGCATGCTGTTATCAGTAGTAAGAAAATCTGTTTCTCTTCGTTTAGGTATCTTTTGTCACTGTGATGGTTCGAAATTCTAGGTCACTCAATCTTTCTTGAAAAATATGCGGGTTGAATTTCCTTTTCTGTATTGCAACTATTTTACCTTCAACCAGTTTAGTGTCCCTCCATCCTCATACTTGTTCTTATTAGTTATCAGTTGAGCAGAAAAGCTCTTAAAATCAAAGAAAACAGCGAAGTCCATTTCAACTACCCTATAGAAAGGGTTTTGTATTTTGGCTGTTCGGGCAATAGTATACCATCTATCTGGGGTAAAAATATCAATCTTGTCTCCTCTACCTTCAATGGCAGAATAGATACTATCACATTCCATTTCAGAATGACCAAAGTCCATAAATTTTTGGTTAATCATGTTGATAGGTAACATCGTTACAGCACGCAGGAACATAGCCACATTTATACTGTTACGGTTTTGTTCTGATGCTGTATCCGAATAGATAGTCGCTTCTTGTACTGCTGGATGAAGATTTCTTAAAATTTCGCAAAGACACGTTGCTGTTTCTGAGGATCTTCATGCCACATAAAATTTACAGCCTCAGAGTTACCCAAATTATATGTAGTCAAATTAAAAGTTTTCAATTTCTGTATGTAATATAGTTTTCCAATGTTCAATGCTGGTGTGACAAGAATTTTTTACACATACATTGTGAAACAGGAAAATGAATTTTTAGATTTAGCTCTTCTTTTATTAGCTATTTTATATTCACTTGCTTCCTGTTTTCTAGCCACATCCAGATCCATATTTTTCTTGAAGTTCTTGTTATCCTGCCTCATCTTTGTTATTAAAAGCACACAGAAATCACATTGATCCTTTTTCGGCTTGTGGAAACCAAAATTAAATTCAGTGGTGTTTTTTTGATAATAACTGGCCTTCTCAGGGGTTATGCCAAGTTCTGCACACTATTCTATATAGTCACTGTATAGCCTGTTTTCGGATAAGCCAGAAGCAAGGTATTTCATTTTAGTAGAACTTCGACAGTAATGTGAATGATACTACTGGTAATGGCTTTATATTATGAGACCTTATTATGTTTTTCGCACAGTCTGTTTTCTTGTGTGGTAGGCGTTTCTTGCCCCTCTATCTGTCTCTACTGTACCGGTATTTGTAATTTATTTTCCATTTTGTCGGATTTTGTTTCCTTTTCTTAGTTAAATTCCTGTCCTCTCGCTTATCTGATTTTTCTCAGCTTGTTCTGTTATCTTCTGTCCATCAGAGTGTGCTGGTGATTCTAAATTATCTTCAGAAGTTGTCTCTTCATCATCCCCTTCTGGGTGGTATGGCCGATCATTGTCAGTTATATCCCCAAATAATTCATCATTACTGTTTTCAAAGTCTGGATTTATGTCAGTTTTACTAGAAGTTGATTTTGATGGCTTAGTACACAAAAAATAATCAAACAATGATGCACAAGTCTAAATTCCTAAGCTTCCAGAAATTAAAAATAAGATAATTTAAGCATTTTATGTGGTTTAAGTCTCTTCACAATTCACACCTTTCGAGCATTCCTTTTCAAATGAAATTGTGAATGGATGTAAGACATTTGCAGGTGTATTAAGACCCTTCACAACCGTACAAAAGTTCCAGAATTTTTCCTTCCAATGCAATTGTGAATGGATGTAAGACACTTAAGTCTATTCACAACTCATTAATTGTGGTATAGGGCTTTTCACAAAATTCAAATATCTCTTTATTTTTTAAACTAATCGCATATTACCTTTAACAAGTGTAAAATTTAGACTTCTTAGACTCCATAAATGGTTTTAAGTCAAAAATAAAAATTTTGTGGGTTAGGCCCCGTCACCACTAAAGCGACGATATATGGATCTGTGACAGGTTAGGTTTGGTTAGTAAATTGAACGATTTTCACTTCTGAAATCACAGGAACTACCTCAGCGCTAGTTCCACCGCTTTATGAGTGCTGCCTTATTGCCCTTCGGACACTTGGCTATATTGAAATACGGTAACCTCACAGCGCTGTTACTAGAGCAACTAGATTTACAAAGTCTCCAATGCCCTGCCATTACATATGTAGGCCTATGTTATGTCACATGGAAATTATTTTCCTATATTCACAATTATACATTATAATTAAGCATAATGTCATGTATGATACCCCGCACATTCAATTTGTTTGTATTTTAATACTACAATTGAGTACTGAATTATTGTATTTATCTACTACCTAAGAGACGAAGTAACACAATCTTACGTACACTAATTTCATAGGAGTGGAATGGTAAATTTTCTATCCACAATTAAGGGAAGTAGACGTGCAAAATTGAAATCGGAATATAAACCTCAAAATAGCTTCCATTGTAAACTTAAAATGTTGACGCGAATAGATTATGTTAACATGTAAAATTGTCTTCACATTAAAATGACACAGTTTTGTAATTATTTCTGCAACAAATTATGCAGTAAGAAGTAAATGGAAGTTATGGACACATTACACTGAATAAAACTTAGCAATGATACGCAGTAAAGTTATAATATAATATTTCACTGAGCTCGGGAAAGGGTCTGTGTTGTGACGATAATAGTGATCCTGGTGGTGAGCAACTATCTATGTATGCATATTTATTAAGTATTGAGGTTTGTAACTGTATATGTTACTGCAAATGTACGAAAACCGGTTAATCTTAGAATTTACTGGTATAACCTAACATTTACCGTTATGGTGCGGTAAAACCCCGAAATTTCTTATTAGATGTATACATTTTGAACTTTTACCAAGAGATGTTGGTAAATCTCAGGATTTACCGATCAGTTGTGGTAAAGTCGTATTAATTTAATAAAAAAAAATCTTTACTAAGATTTGCCGTTCTTCGTACTTTTACATATCCATTTGTGATTCATCTTTTGATTGTTCTTTTAGGATCTGTTTAAAAACATAAATAAAAATACCTCAGCAATGACTGAAATAATTTATATTTATTTTAAATTGAAGTTATTAAAATATTTTTACATTCCAAAATGATTATAATAAGCAGTATTCCGTATTAAAAATAGTGAAAAATATTATAGTTTTAACCACTGTCTGTTACAGTATTCCGTATAAAAATTAGCAAAGCCTTTACATTCCCTCATACAGTATAGGTTGAGAAATAAAGTAAAACAAACCTTATGAATATTAATTCTTGTTACAACAAGGTTGGCTGTTATAACATTTAGAATATTACACAACATGGAAGATGATTTACACAAACATTTTTGTTGAACAGTTTTTTTTTTTAAATTACACTTTTTGAACCCTTGACCTCCAACAAAAGATAGTTTGCCAATCACTTCCATTACACTAATTTCTTGTTTTCCCACTTCTTCGATGATGATAAAATTTTCTTTGCACAATGTAAACGGTTCCTAATGTACAATGACTTCAGTTTGCAAGCTTTGGTACCAAGTTTACAAAACTCGTCATCTTGAATATTTATGACCACTGCTATTATTGATTTTGCGTCAATTTTGCCTGGTCTACATCCGATACTTTAATTCTCAAATTATGTCCGACTGAAAGTTTTGGAATTTTTTTACAAGTGGCTGCTTTCATTTTCTTTTCTTGCATTTCAAGACCTTCTTTGGCAACCTCTCGGAGCTGCTTCACTTAATCGATCCTGTAATTATGTCTGAACCTGTACAACGGAGGCAGGATTCTTCAATCTAGCTTTTACCAGCTCGCATCGGTAAATCCTGAGATTTACCAACATTTCTTGGTAAAAGTTCAAAATGTATGAATGTAATAAGATATTTCGGGGTTTTACCGCACTATATCGGTAAATGTTAGGTTATACTGGTAAATTCTAACATTTACCTGTCTTCTTACATTTACGGTAACATATATACTAAACTGTGGTACTAGTCCTGATTGCTTTTCATGTTTGTGTTTGTTGCATTTCATTTTCTGTTGCTATTATCTCTTGTGTTGTCGTCCTTGTTCTTTCGTATCATGTACGCCGTTTTGATCAACTAAGTATTGAATCCTTGTGGCATTGATCTTCCTTACTTATTTGATGCATTTTTTAATCTCTCCTTCCTTGCTCTTGTCTGTTGACTGTCCTCGGTGATTTGTAGCTTTGTTGTTGCTTGCACTCTGGCCGTTGGTATGATTATGTATGAATGGTAAATGAACTGCTGCTGTTGTGAAATATTTTGGTCGAAATGAGTGTAGAACTGATTCTGAAAGTGAGTCAAAGTTGGTGACTTACCCTGTATGATATAGTAATAGATTTGTTGGAACATAATGGTACGTCACAGGTGTTCCTTGTTCGTAAGAAATATTTGAACTTTGCGAATATAGTTTATATTCGGGAAATTTGTAATATTTTTGTGCTCTTTAGTGAAAATGCAATAGGAGCAGGAAACTCGTATCAGAGCTGGTTTTGTAGAGATTTTTTCGTCAATATAACTGCATGTAGTTGAAAATATCAGCTGGCATAGTGTAGTGGGAAGTGAAATGGTTTGTGGAAAGCATGAAATGAGTTGTATTGTGTATGTTGTTGTTGTTGTTGTTGTTGTTGTTGTTGTTGTGTCTTTGTGATTATAAATGATCATTAGCAGTGTGATTTGTTGGCGTTAATGATATGCGCAAAATTTGTTGGAAAGTGAATGTAATCATGGAAATGTCTTAGGGTCGTATTCATAAACGAGACTTTGGCGGAAGACTTCCCAAAGTCGACTTTCATAGTAAAGTTTAACTTTGTTAAAAGTCCTATTCATAGACACTACTTCTGAGAATTTGACGATCTTTTATGGATGTTGGCAGTCACAATCATGGCCTTCTAAACGAATTAAATTAATGAATAGCTGAAGTAGAGTAAGCATTGCCACAATAAAAGCCATGTTTTGAGTCTCAAATCAGTGAAACAATTGAACATCGGCAGACATGAAGTGATTGTTGCAGCATTATATAATATTATTTCAGTGTAAAATAATTGTGAAGACGTGAAAGATAAGAAGATGCCACCAATGACAGATTATGAAAGAGACATGCTACTAGAACTGGTGAAGACGTATAAAGAATACAATTAAATATACAAAATCAATAGTAAACCATTAATCCTTATACCCATAGAGCAATATCGAAGTGAAATAAGAATATTATTAATGGAACAGGTAATCCTTTTGTATTGTTCTATTATTCATAAGTCATGTTGAATCGTGGATATTATTTAATACAGTCCATTTTTCAAATCTGTATCTTGATTTGAATGCATTATCTCTATAAAATTCAACAGAGTTTTGTACATGTCTAATAATACGCCGAGAAACATGAGGAGCTGCAATAATTTCCTGGATGTTATCAATCTTCTCGGCAAATATAACAATTTCCCAAATATCAGCCATTTTTCTTATGTCCACGAACGAAAGTCAAAGTCAAAGTCTAGAATTTTGGCGACTTCGAAGTAAAGTCACGATCGAAGTTTACTTTCGTCAAAGTGTCGATTGTGAATAGGAAAATGGCGACTTTGTACTTTCCAAAGTCAACTTTGGTCCAAAGTATCGTCTATGAATACGACCCTTAGTGGAAGTTGAAAAATTGAGTGGAGAAATATACAGGAATTTTTGGCTAATTGTTGTAAGTAGACAATATTAGTTGATAATTACGATGTGTTGAATGAAACAAGGGATTCAAAGAGAATGAAAGTTAAGTGCGCATTTGTACATATTTGATTGTTGAGCATAATGTAATACAGTGTGATGTTTAAGTCGCTCCACAATAGTGGAAAAAGCGAGAGCTCACTAGATACGAGAAATGTAGTGGTAACCCTGGTTACATGTAGGCGTGTTAGCATTGAGTGAAATGAACCCTTGAGGAATGAGTGAATATAGAAGAAACCATAAAGAGAGGGGAAAAGCAAATATGGTATTAATAAATACTGAGAAGGAACGAAATAATAATAATAATAATAATAATAATAATAATAATAAATGAACTTACCCATTCAAATAAGATTGAGAATAGTCCTCGATTGTGCTGAAGGCATAGATTCGCATGTTTTATTAGATTATGAAACATTTAATTAAAGTTTCTTTTGTGACAGAATTTGTTATTGCCAATTTTAGGGTTGTCTTGATAGAGTGTGGAGTTAGCAGCACCTGAAAAGAAATAATAGAGTGGAGAGAGATGAGGGGATCTCAGAGGCCATGGTCGTGAAATCATCCTCTCTATCTGAAAGTGTCTCGTAAGAAATTAATTGACACATGAGATATGTGAGCTGTAGCATCAACGTGTAGGAAAAAGTGTTTAGCAACTCTTCTTCATTTAACTTGGAATAAAAGGAAGGAATATTGGAAGAGTAAACTTCAGAATTGATGTGTGATGAAAGAAAAAAATATGGGCTAATAATTATAGATTGGGATATAGCACACCAACATACATTTTCTCTGGATGCAGTTTGGTTTTTTATGGAGTGTGCAGATTTTGAGATGACCAAATTCAGGTATTTTGGGAATTAATGTAACGTGTGAGGTGAAATATCCTATCCAACACTTTAACACCATAGTGCGGAATCATCCTCTGGGACTGTTAGCGATAATGAATATGTTTCTTGTAGTTGGCAGGTTTTAATTCAATTTGTAAGAACACAAATTCAGTTATTGTTTCACTGTAATGTAGGAAATGTTTGTCTGTGGAGTGAATTTCTTGAATGATTTTGTTGGATTTTTAAGCTTCCTATCAGAGATATCTGAAAGCTAATTTTGTGTTAACACAGGCTGCCACTGCAGAACTGGTGTGACGAAATTTATTTATGAAATTGTAGATAGGATCATGGTATGGTTATTTGGAGTTTTGAAACTGCTTTAGAAATTGTTGAACTTTTGCTGTGTATTGCCTGCCTTCTCTAAACACATTGTCCACTAGAAAAAGACGTTGTTCTATCTTGAACATTTAAACTCTGTCAGAACACATGTGTTACATTGTGGAAGACATCTGCAACCTTTGTCACAATGGGGATGTTGAGGCAGTATAAAGTTCCTTGACCTTGGCCAAGTCTTAAGAGTGTTACCAACTGCTTTTCAGGTGCTTGACCGGTATTGTAACTGTGATTCTGTGGAGGGACTAAAATATCACACTGTGATGTATGCATAATTTGGGGAATAGTGCAAGCAGAGAATGATAATTTGTTTTTCCTGCTGATGTAGAAGGCATTGTAGTCTCGTCCTTTGAGTTAAATGAGATTGAATTATGGGAAGAATGTAATGTTAGTGTGAATAATTAGTTTGTGAATTTGGTTGAGGATGCGAAATATTAACTGAAATGAAAGATTTTCATCACTGAGGTGATGATAAAGTGATTATAAAGAAATGACACTGCTAATGATTATTTTTGATATGTATCTAAGTTGATACTTTACTGTATATACTCACATTATAGACGGACTGGACTCACATTCTGGGAGCCTGTCCTCATGGAGAACTACTGAGGAATAGTCGTCACCACAAGATTCAATCCCTCCTAGCATTGGCCCTACGAGGAAAAATCTACCAAGTAGAAGAGGAGGTCCATGGTTTGTCCACAAATGGATCTACAAGGCGCATTGACATCATCGCTATCCCAAGATCAACAAGCGGATTCATTATTGATCCAACTGTAAGGATGGAAATGTACGAAAATCAACCTGCTGAGGTACATCAGGAAAAATGCGACATATACGACCCAACTATACCATATTATAAGGAAAAATATCATCTAACGTCGATCGAAGTTATTGGATTACTGATTGGGGCTAGAGGGACCATCACAAAAAGATTCGCGCATTTTTGTAAGCAGTTTGGTCTAGGACAAACTCTTGTCACTGAAGTATCTCTGTCTGCAGTGAAGGGATCTATAAAAATCCTAAGAAACCATCTCTACACGTAAATAGATTGATCTCTTTGCTATGGCGATTTGCTCACTTAAGTTGGGTCTTGCAAATAGACGACTGTGATCACCCAATAGCTAATAGATACTAGGAAATTTTATGTTTCTTCTGGAATTAATGATGTCTTTTCCAATTATTTATAATTGTGCTATTTCTTATTCTTTTTATTCTCCATTGTCCCCCCCCCCCCACTATAACAACAATTTTATGGTAAGCTTTGTCTTCTAGGCAGCCTTCACTTGGAGGAAGCTGAATAAAATGTATTGGGAAAAAAAAAAAAAAATGCAGCCCAATTTGTGGCAGTAATATGTAGGGAGAGGGAATTTGTTGATAATGTACGGATTTCATTTGAGTTGCTGCATGTGGTATTATTGGATGCAATTGTTATGTGAAAATTGTGAAAGGAGAATTTGATTAGTTAGGATAGGTGCGTTTGGAAAGTTTGTTAATTTATTTATTTATTTATTTATTTTTACATAAATTGACAAAGATTGAATAATAATATTGTAATACTTGTAAGTGAATATTTTTCAAAATTGAAATACGTATTACAAATTGTTGTATAAATAAATTATAAATGGGTCACGTGAAAAAGTGAAATGCTTGAGGTTGGGTGTGATCAATTATGAAACAGGAAGGAAGGAAGGAAGGAAAGAAAGAAAAAGAAAAGAAAGTGATAATGACAACTGTGATTACAAGATATGCAAGTAGAATGGTAGATTGCGAGGTGAAATGAGTTACAGTTGCAGAATGAATCATTTTGAATATTACTGGAATGTGTGATGTGGAAATGAGGTGTGAAATGTTTTTTGATGCAAAGATTTTGGGAGAAAGTGCGTCTATAATGTGAGTAAATGTGATAATTTGTTATTATGTTAATCTAGATACACACACACACACACACACACACACACACAACAATAAATTGTAACAATTAGGTACATGTAATGTGTGCTTACTGTCTGTAGGGCATATCTGTTTTTGTTGTTGATTTCTGATGAAGATGGGAGTTTTAGGTATAGTTGGATGTACACCTTGTTGGGTTGTTATGTTCATTGTAGAAATGGAGTGGATGAAAGTGGCACAATGTGGGTTACTAGGTATTCTCTGCTGGTGCTCTTTTAGTGATGAATTCGTTGTTGTGAGTAGGTTTCTGTTGTGATGATTTTGTTTTCTTCAATAGTTTTCCATTGGCTTTTGTCTCGATGAGTTTCCTTTTTGAATGAATGTCTTACTTGTTGTATATATTGTGTCTGTATTCCCAAACTTTTTGAGATTAATTTGTTTTACAGACGTGGACAAATTATTATCAAAATTGACGATTTTTATGATAATTCTGTTTACAAAATTTTACTTTTCAATTTAGACTACAGTTGACAATTTTGCATATTTCCATCATTATAGTAGACAGAAATATGCAGAAATGTCAACTGTAGTTTAATTTGAAGAGCCAAATTTTGTAAAAATACATAATAAAAATCTTTAATTTTGCTAAAAATTTATAAATATGCAAAAATGTCAACTGCAGTCAAAATTGAAGAGTCAAATTTTGTAAAAATATAAAATAAAAATCTTCAGTTTTGCTAATAATTTGGAAATATTCAAAATGTGAACTGTAGTCCAAATTGAAGAGTTGAATTTGGTAAAAATATATAATGAAAATCTTCAGTTTTGCTAATAATTTGTAAATATGCAAAAATATCAAATGTAGTCCAAATTGAAAAGTCAAATTTTCTAAAAATATACAATACAAATCTTCAATTTTGCTAATAATTTGAAAATACGCAAAAATGTCAACTGTAGTCTGAATTGAAGAATGATATTTTGTAAAAATATAACTTATAATAAATATCTTCAATTTTGCTAATAATTTGTCCACGTCTGTACTTAGTTTTCTGTTGACGAGTTTATATTTTTTCATTCAGTGTATTTTCTTTTGTGTATTTGTGGTCCTATTTTGTGAGATTGATTGGCTTTACTGAGTTTTCTGTTGGCTTTTGTATTGCTGGCCCTACTTTGTGAGATTAATTTGTTGTAGTCAGTTTTGTGTGTGCTTTTGTCGATGGGTTTGTGGTTTTCAATTGTCGTCGTTTGTTTGTGATGAGGGTGTATATCTACAGTGAGGCCACAATGTTCTATGATCCCTATTATAAAGGAAGGAAGGAAGGAAGGAAGGAAGGAAAGAAAGAAAGAAAGAAAGAAAGAAAGAAAGAAAGAAATGAATGGGAATTGTTTATAGTAGTGTGGCACTTTTTTCTTATCCTTTACATTACCTGTGGAGAAGAGATTGTGTTCCCATCTGAAAATTGTTTGTCTTAAAATGGTGCAGAAAGTGAGTGCGCAGCTCTGTCCTCTTTTGATTTCTTGTGTGGACTTGACAGCCTGCTGAATGGTGAAATTAGATGTATCAGCCATTGTTTAGTTCATATGATGTGGAAGAGAAAGAAAGTAACTGAAATTTACATATGGGATAATAATGTATTTGTGTTTGTACTTTGTTAGATTAATTTGTTTTAGTTGGTTTTCTGTTTGTTTATGTTGATAAGTTTATATTTTTCAATCAACGTTGTGATCATGGTGTATATGTAGAGTGTTTGAGTAGTTTTCTGTTGGCTTTCTTTGGATGGGTTGATATTTTAGAATCAGTGTTTGATTAGATGTGGTCAGGGTGTAGAATTTTGTGTATTTCTGCTCTGTTGTATCCAGTCTTCTGTTTGCTATGGGTTTATACTTTGTTTCTGTCGTGGTCAGGGTGTATTTCTGTCCCTACTTTGTTAGATTAATTTGTTTTACTGAATCAAGGTCTTTTGTGTTGTGATCGGGATGTATATCTTGTGTATTTGACTTTGTTTTATTCAGCTTTCTGTTGGCTTTTGTATTTGTGTTCCTACATTTTGAGATAAATTCATTTTACCCAGTTTTCTGTTTGCCATGAGTTTATATTTTATAATTGGTGTCGTTTGTATTGTCTACTCTTTTTTGTTGATGTCAGGGTGTATATCTAGAGTACTTGTGTCCCTACTTTGTTAGATGAATTAGTTGTCATCAGTTTTCTCTTTGCTTTTGTCGTTGAGTTTATATATTTTTTTAAATCATTGTCGTACTTTTTGGGATTAATATGGTTTATTGAAATTTGTGTTGGCTTTCCTTGATGAGTTTATATTTTTAATTGAGCGTCTTTTCTGTTGATGACAGAGATTAATTTGTTTTACTGAGTTTTCTTTTTTGCTTTTATATTTCCAAAATGAGCATCTTTTGTGTTGTAGTTTTTAACATTAATTCGTTTACTTTGTTGTGTTTTTGTCCTTACTTTGTTAGATCAATTCGTTAGAGTTGGTCTTCTCTTTGTTTTTAATAATAATAATGAAACAGAGATATAGAGAGGTATGTTACATTGCGGTTGTGGTTTCAGAAGTGTTTAGTTTGTTCAATTAGTGATAGAGATCTGTTTTTGACTTGTGTAGGTGATACTTGGAGCATGGTTGGTTACATAACTTGCAGATGCAGTCGTCCTTGGGGGCCGTGGTATAGTTGTAAGTTGGGTCCTTTTCAGGAGTCTGTTGTCATTGCGTCTTGTTTCCATTATCTATGCCAGGATCTGTGTTGCTTTGCTGCTCCTCTATTGGATGAAGATTGCGTATGCCTGGGTCTGTGGTAGTTTGAAGCTGTGTTTTATGCCGTCTACAAAGAGAGATTCCTGTAACTCGAGAATTTTAAGATTTATAGCGTCCTTGAAATGACACTCGGGAGGAAATTAAACGCAGAATAAATATGGGAAATGCCTGTTATTATTCGGTTGAGAAGCTTTTGTCATCTAGTCTGCTGTCAAAAAATCTGAAAGTTGGAATTTATAAAACAGTTATATTACCGGTTGTTCTGTATGGCTGTGAAACTTGGACTCTCACTTTAAGAGAGGAACAGAGATTAAGGGTTTTTGAGAATAAGGTGCTTAGGAAAATATTTGGGGCTAAGAGGAATGAAGTTACAGGAGAATGGAGAAAGTTACACAACACAGAACTGCACGCATTGTATTCTTCACCTGACATAATTAGGAGCATTAAATCCAGACGTTTGAGATGGGCAGGACATGTAGCATGTATGGGGAATCCAGAAATACATATAGAGTGTTAGTTGGGAGGCTGGAGGGCAAAAGACCTTTGGGGAGGCCGAGACGTAGATGGGAAGATAATGTTAAATTGGATTTGAGGGAGGTGGGATATGATGGTAGAGACTGGATTAATCTTGCTCAGGATAGGGACCGATGGCGGGCTTATGTGAGGGCGGCAATGAACCTCTGAGTTCCTTAAAAGCCAGTAAGTAAGTAAGTAAGTAAGTAAGTAAGCATCCTTTTGAGGAATCTTGCTTTGACGCTTTGCAGTTTCTTTTGTTGCAGCTCCTGTCCGTTCTTGTATGTGTAGTGAAAATGTGGTTCCCAGGTATTTGAAGTTTGTTACGAATTGTAGGGGAGAGCTACCACAGGTGAAACGAACGGTCTCTCTCTCTCTCTCTCTCTCTCTCTCTCTCTCTCTCTCTCTCTCTCTCTCTCTTTCTTTCTTTTTCCTGGAGTTGGATGTTGGCCATTGCTGCTTGCAGATGTTCATGGCTTGTGGAGGGAATGGCCATGTCGTACATCAGTAGTTTTACATTTGTGCTTATATCATTGCCGATATCCGCTGTCATTATGTTAAATAAGACTGGACTCAGCGGGTCTCCTTGCAAGATGTCATATACTGGTATATGGTTTGCATCAAGGATTGGTTTGATAGTTTGAAGCTCTTGACTTGATGTGCCTAGTATGTTGTCTAGTTTGTTTATTGACCTGCTGATACTGCCAAAGGGTTTGGAATAGTCTATGAAGATTGTGTAGAGTGGGGTGTTGTGTTGTGTGGTTGTTAGCAACATTGATCTGCCTGGGGTGAATCGATACTGGGTTATAGGTATACTTGCGTCCTAGCGGGATTTTGGAGAACAGTTTGAATATTACGTTTGGATCCTCTTTCCTTCGCCTTTGCCTTTGCAGAGTATGCTTGGTACCTATAATTGTTGGGGTGTGCATGTTCTTTCGTTTCTCAGTGGTTGTCTGTTGCTCCAGGGGTATTTGTTCCTCTCCTTTTCCAGTTAGGTTGTTCTCAGCTTGTATATCTATTGTACTTGTGAGATTTTGGTTTTACTCAGTTTACAGTTGGTTTTAGTTATGATTGGGGTGTATGTCTCGTGTATTTGTGACTGTACTTTTTGAAAATAATTTGTTTTACAGAGTTTTTAGTTGTCTGTGGACATTTGTAGATGAGGTATTTGTCGATCAACATGTTTGCTGTTGTCGTCAGGATGTATTAGTGCCTCTACTTTGTTAGATTAATTAGTTTTGCGCAGTTTTCTGTGTGTTTATATTTTTTAATCGTGACTCGGTTTTGTTGTTTCTGCAATGAATGTTGTCTGTGTTGTGCGTTTTGAGATGATTTGGTTTTGCTTGTATTTCTGAATTAATATATTTTCTTTTGTGATTGGGGTATATTTCTTGCCATACTGTGTGACAATTCGTTTTACTGAGTTTACTGTTTGTTTTGAGATTAATTTGTTTTTGTCGATGAGGTTATATGTTGTGGTCGGGCACTACTCTTTAAGATTCATTTGTTATACTCAGTTTTGTTTTTGGTTTATGTTTCCGAATCAACATGTTTTCTTTGTTAGATATAATCGTTTGAGTCAGTCTTCTGTTTACTATTCTCTTTGGGTCTGTTTTCCAATTGACGTCGTTTGTGTTGTGATGAGGGTGTACTCGTGCCTCTACTTTGTGAGAGTAATTCATATTTTCTGTTCTGTTTTGAGATTAATTGGTTTTAATGAGTTCATCGTTCATTTTTGTTGTTTTGTTCTTTTCTCTTGTCATTGGGATGTATTTGTGTCCCAACTTTGTTAGATTAATTTGTTTTCTCTTTGCTTTTGTTGATTGATTTATATTGTATTTCGACTTGGTTTGCTAGAGACGGGGTTCATTTGTATAGTAGCTTTTCAAGTGATGTTGATATTAGCTTACAGTCGTTGTTGAGTGCCCTTTTCTTTGAGAATGTATATTATGATTTATTGTTGTATGTGTAACTATGTTTTGTGAAATGACAGCTGCAATAGCAGTTATTACGAGAATTGTATGTATTGTTGGCAGTAATCGCATTGTTTTTCTTTATAATAAACTGTAATAATTGTAAATATGGAAATTATTATCGAAATTAGAGAGTGAGAATTATTAAATTTACAGAAATTGGCGGAAATCAGCTGAATGGTATGTGCGTAAATGAGGAATAGAAACAGGCACATTTGTTATTTAGCGTGTGCCATGTCGAAAGTAGTTGTGATTAGCATTGTAGACGTTTAACGCTTTGAGCCTGGAGCCATTTAAATATCTCCGTTACCGTGTGCTGGAAAGTTGTAAGGGTTCCAAAAAAATAATAATAATAATAATAATAATAATAATAAAATGAATAAATTTAGAGATAAAAGAATGAAATTTTGACAGGTATTAAATGAAGAGAGAGAGAGAGATACAGTAGAACTTGGTTATAGCGACCTCGTTTTGTGCGACACCTCGCCTATAACGTCAAGTTTTCTGTGGTCCCAACTAATTCCCCATAAGACATATGCTTTCCTGCGTTGCTTAATATGAGAAACGTATATGTGTCTACCTCGCATATAATGTCATTTTCAACCTCAGTTTGGAATACAATTTTCTAAGAACCAAAGTACAGTATTTTAAGAAATATTTTGCTGAAATGTGGCAAATCCTTTACTGTTCCCTTCTATCACAGACCTCTGGAATGCAGGCAGATTCCCCACTCCATTATAATCCGCCCGAATTCATGTGGTATTAATGTTACCTGCGTGCATTTTGTTTTGACAGGAAGTTTTCACTAAGTGCACGCATTTTAACGCAGTATGGCCACTAAAAGAAGTGAGTGACGCTTTAGAAGCCATTAGAATTGTGAACATTTCTATGTAGCTAGGAGAAGGAGCAGTGAAATTGCAACTGAAATAATGAACATAGATTTTAATTTAGAAAGTGTGTATTGGGCAAGTAGGAGACAACAGAGTAAAATGACTGATTACTTCACTCCTCAGTAAATAAGTTTGGTGAGTAATGAAGGAACTGTTTTAGTACAGAATACTGTATTTATAATTGTACGTGTATTTTATTGTGTTCATGGTATGCTTAAAAGTGAATACATGAAAGTCTAATGAAGTTTGTTATTTTTAATTTCCCACCTCACTAGACTCATAATATGAATCTTGATTACTACGACACTCGTTTATAAGAACATAATTTTCAAGGTCCCTTGGATGTCGTTATAACTAAGTTCTACTGTATATATACTTTTGTGTATGATAGTTATATTGGTACTTAGATTTCATCGTGAGAGCGTCTTGTCGTTGCAGATTTTGGCACATTACTCCAAGATTACATAGATAATTCACCAGGGGCGGCCCGTCCTTATGTGCTACAGTGCAATGATAATTTTTGCTCAAATAATGTTTTTTGCAATACCATAGTATCTGATCTGCCATTTGACAATTTCCCGTGGTTATGTTCATGACGCGTTATAGAGTGTTTAGTCTTCGCTCTTTGGTGCCTCAGAGGGTACAATGTGCTGCTTAAAACTCTAAATGAGAATGTAGACAGTTAATGCGCATGTGCGAAGCTGAAATCACTGCCCTGATTGGCTATTTTTACGTGGGGAAGTGCTGTAGTCAGCTTCAGCACAACACAGCTTGGAGATTGCAAAAGTAAAGCATAATGAAAGAATGCTTGTTTGTGGAAGAACTCGGAACTATTTACAATGTAGGCCTATTTGGTAATTCAAGTGTCCGACTGCTGCTGCCGTCTACCTGGTTTTTGAGGTTCCTCCTGAACCAGTCAGCAAGCGACGGAGAATGAAATCCCAGAAAACTGAAGCCAAGGAAGTATGTGACCGTATAATTCAGGAAACTACTCACCGTTTCCAGTCTTTAAGCTATCTAGATGGAATAAAATTGTTAAACAGCAAATTTTCTGGCAATTTTTGGATAGCCTAATTTTCCTGAACGCGAACTTGAAGTTGCTGTCAACAGCTATACTGTACTGAACAAAAGAGTGTTAAAGACACAACTTTGAGTTCTATACGGAACACCTGCCTTCCGGAATATAGATGGAGCTGTTCAATTGTTACGGTACATAGCCTCCAACAATTCACAGGATCCATTCTGTGAAGTAACACTGTCAATAGAAAAGAGTATGATATCCAAGTTGAAGGGTTTAACACCAGGGTAATTGACAGGTTCTGCAGTAGGAAGGAACGTCGTATGGATTTCATATTTCGTCACTAGGTGAGTCTCAAATTAAGATAAATACATATAAGTTATACAGTAGGCCAATATAGATATTGTAGCACACTCATTATTTTGACCACCAGCCGCTACTGTAATTCACAGTAATTATATACATATAAAACACAGTTTTGACACTAAATATTACACTCTTTGACATTCAGTTATCTTAGCATTAGTTTGTTTTGACTGCTACTCGCAATAGTTGGCTCTTGCATGGTAGATTTCGAAGCAATTGCACAGTACGCTGTGTATGACCTGTTTGTTTGGATCCTGTGAGGGAAATGATCTGTTGCAACAAGCAAGTGTACCGCCAGTACTTGGACGTGATTATATTGTCATTTCCATCCCTATACTCGTAACGAGACTTTGTGCAACTTTCGCCATGCGAAATATGCGCATTCACAAGTGCAAGATGAAAGAGGTGGAAAAAGAACATGGCGCCGTTTTATAGCTAGGGGATGATGGTTTGCCATAACGGTTCCTACTGCTTTTGTTTCAACAGTCCACAAGGTGATGGACTTGTGAAATATCTGTCCATATAGACATTAGTTTGTTACTGGTTTACATAATGTATTGAAAGCAGTATTATAATCTAGCTCTGTTTCGTGTGCACAAACATATCCACTGATAGCCTCGCACAGTTGATAGATTTTATTCCATATTTAGTAGTAGTAGTAGTAGTAGTAGGTGGTTTATTTTGCCTGGCAGAGTTAAGGCCATAAGGCCTTCTCTTCCACTCAATCAGGTTTCAATAATATACATGAAATACAAAATTTGACTACAAAACAACAGAAAAGAAAATACCTTAGATATTACATAAACTATAGTAGAAAATTACAATAGAAAACATCAGTTACATAATATAAAATTACAAATAGTCTAGATCGGTTATGTAATATATAAAATAAAGTAGAAAATTTCACATAATCAAAATCAGTTACATAACATAAAGGGGAATATAGACACTCACTCACACACACGCACACAATTTATAAGATCTAAAATGCTCGAGATAAATACGACGATTAATTCACTTGAGATATATTATACAGTTAATATACTAATAGGAGAATACATGTGAGTTACAAGACATAAAATGTTGATTAGCAAATTCGTACTAAATGGCATACAAACACAAATGATTAAGAAATTATCAAGATAATAAAAAAAAGAAGAAGAAGAAGAAGAAGAGAGAGAGAGGGAGGAGAAAAAATATTTATGAGGCTTTCCTTTTATAAGATTTTCGTGTGGAGTGTACACGTCTCGAAATGTCGTTGTGAGGATATGAAAGAATGCCTTTATTTTGTAGAGAGGATCGTAGCATGGCGACACGTCTCTCGTTGAGACAGTTGGGCACTCATTACATATCACGGCGGCGAAGGTTGCACATTTATACTCGTCCCTGGCTTGTCCATGACGTATCGAAGACGCTTCCACTGTAATATGCAGATATCGTGAAACTTTAGTCCGGGGTCATAGAATTACAGCTGGAGAATTGTATCTTATGGATGCTGACATAAACATTACTTGAAGAAATGTTTCTCTTGATGCGAAGCTACAGCACACAACTCGAGATGGCGGAGCATGTAAATGCCATGGAAAAATATACAATCAAAGACGGGCATCTGTCGTCTCCATAGTTTTGATGTAGAGGCAATTTTTTAATTCACTGTGTTGTTTGTAATATTTAACACAATTTATTTTATAAATATGTTAGAGTTTGCATATGGTTTCACTATAACTGGAAAGAGCATGAATAATTGTATAAAAAACCACAGCTATGCAAATTTCGATTGAGGTCAGATGTCCGTCTTTGATATTAAGCTACTCATTTATCCGAGATATTGCTCGAGGAGACAAGATGGCATTAGCTGTGTGTATAAGGAGTGTATGTTTATGTTGTAAAGTAATATAAGGTATAATCCAATTTTATGTTGCCAAGTGTCATGGCGGACGAGCGCAAGGCTACTGCGTGATTCAAAATTATGAACGGCAGCCAACACTACGCTAATTAGCGATGAGAGAAAGGCTGCAATCATGTATTTGGAAAGATAATAAGTTGTAAGTGTATGAAATCGTGCACGTAGTTCACAGACAGAACACCAGAGTGGATTGATACGATGCGTCCAGCTCAGGAAATCCATGCAGCAAAGGAAGTGTTCACCTAAGACATTATTACCTGGGTTCGATTCCCCCATAATAGTAATTTCTTGGAACATATAAGAGAGAATGCCAATTGATCGTAAAACTAGAATATTTAAAGAGCCAATGACAGGACAGGGTATGAACTGAAGAAACGGAGAATGAACTGAGCGGACATAGTGGACTGGTAGGGCAGAGAATGGAATGAGAGGAAACAGATTGAACTGAGAGGAAGGAGAGAGAGAGAGAGAGAGAGAGAGAGAGAGAGAGTGAGTGAGTGAGTGGACTGAGAGGCCAGAGAGTGGACTGGTAGGGCAGAGAGTGAAATGAGAGGAAGGAGAGAGAGAGAGAGAGAGAGTGAGTGAGTGAGTGAGTGAGTGAGTGAGTGAGTGAGTGGACTGCTAGGGCAGAGGGTGGAATGAGAGGAAACAGATTGAACTGAGAGGAGAGGAGGGAGGGAGGGAGGGAGGGAGAGAGAGAGAGAGAGAGAGAGAGAGAGAGAGAGAGAGAGAGTGGACTGGTAGTTGAGAGAGTGGACTGGTAGGACAGAGAGTGTACTGAGATGAAATAGGTTGGATTGAGAAGAAGGAAGGAAGGAAGGAAGGAAGGAAGGAAGGCAGGCAGGCAGGCAGGCAGGCAGGCAGTCAGTCAGTCAGTCAGTCAGTCAGTCAGTCAGTCAGGCAGGCAGGCAGGCAGGCAGGCAGGCAGTCAGTCAGTGGACTGAGAGGACATAGAGTGGACTGAGAAGAAAGAAGGCAGGCAGGCAGGCAGGCAGGCAGGCAGGCAGTCAGTCAGTCAGTCAGTCAGTCAGTCAGTCAGTCAGTCAGTCAGTGGACTCAGAGGACAGAGAGTGTACTGAGAGAAAATAGGTTGGACTGATAAGAAAGAAGGAAGCAGGCAGGCAGGCAGGCAGGCAGGCAGGCAGGCAGGCAGGCAGGCAGGCAGGCAGGCAGGCAGGCAGGCAGGCAGGCAGTCAGTCAGTCAGTCAGTCAGTCAGTCAGTCAGTCAGTCAGTCAGTCAGTCAGTCAGTCGACTCAGAGGACAGAGAGTGTACTGAGAGAAAATAGGTTGGACTGATAAGAAAGAAGGAAGGAAGGAAGGAAGGAAGGAAGGAAGGAAGGAAGGAAGGAAGGCAGGCAGGCAGGCAGGCAGGCAGGCAGGCAGTCAGTCAGTCAGTCAGTCAGTGAGTGGAGTGAGAGGACATAGAGTGGACTGAGAGGACATAGAGTGGACTGAGAGCACATAGAGTGGACTGAGAGCATGTGGAGTGGACTGAGTGCGCGGAGAGTGGACTGAGAGGATACGGAGTCCAGCTCGCTACTAAACGTGGCCCTACACGAGGTACTTTACAAGTGCAGGCAAATATGTTTCTGTATCTGTACCACAGGCCACAATACAAAACCATTCCTTTCTAAGCGAGGGGAGAGTTATGTACAGTAAAAAGGTAAAGGTATCCCCGTAACATGCCATGAAGGCACTTGGGGTGTATGGAGGTATAGCCCCATGCTTTCCATGACCTCGGCACTAGAATGAGGTGGTGTGATCGGCACCACGCTCTGACCGCCTTTTACCCCCGGGAAAGACCCGGTACTCAATTTTATAGGAGGCTGAGTGAACCTCGGGGCCGTTCTGGAAGTTTGGCAACGAGAAAATAAATTCTGTCACCACCTGGGATCGAATCCCTAACTTTCCAGTACGTAGTCAGCTGCGCTACCAACTGAGCTACATACAGAAATATTAGAGTGATAAGTGATATATTTTGAAAGCAGTGTGCCGTAAAAAGTAGGGACTGCTCATATTTGAAACTGCATATAAAAAAAAAAAAAAAAAAAAAAAAATCATAGTGTTCAATAAATATAATACGGCATGTTGAGTTCGTGTAATATTAAATGATGAACGTGGTACGTAGATTGTAAAGTATGAGTGTAGTGATCATTGACTAATCACCCAACCATAAGTTCGACCTTGTTGAGGCACGACACTGCACAGCCACGCAGAGCTTTCAATTACGTCAGGCTCAACAGTATGCAATATGTTGACTTACTGCAGCCTCCTCATATAAGAGACGCGGTGGAGATGGGGAAGCACCT